>NC_087342.1:162961020-163281377 GCF_030014295.1 Loxodonta africana | reverse complement strand
GCCACCACTCTCTGTCCTGTCTTTTGGTTATGTAAGCTGATTTCTTTTCTTTTCCTCCTGCCTCTCCTTCTTTCTTTTTCTTCCTTTCTTCTTAAGCTAGTCCCATATGGATTTCCAGTCCTGTTTGGTAATCTAGGACTCAACACAGATCTAACTAGATTTTTCTTAGCTCTAGTAATCTTTTTTTTTTTTTTTTTTTCCTGAACAGTTTTACCACACAGAACTTTTGTTATGGTTTAAATGTAAGAATATGTGAATAAAATATATTACTTGGTTTCCACCATTGGCCAAATTATCTCTGAGTAGATTGACATTGTAGGTAGTCAAGAAGAGAAAGGCAAGAAACGATCCTTCTGGCATCCATCCCATGGTACTTCCTGAGGTACAATATGAAAGTAGTCCCCATTGTCAACTTATAGGTAAAGGCTGGTGGTAGAGCTGGGCTCCTGGCTGTGACCCGTGCAAAGTTTGTTACTCAGAGTTGAGATGTTAAGGGAACTGCTATGTTCTAGCCCAAGGATGCTGAAACCTAATTTTCTCTGGCTGGGGAGATGGTTCCCTCTCTTTTCCTGGGTTGCTGATTGAAACTGTGTTCAGCAGCTCCTACAGTTTTTCTGCTGCTCCTCTCCTGCCTTTCTTTCTGCCAGGCCAGGCTTTTGGGTGCCTACTTTAAAAAACCGTATGCCCTTTAAGCACGTTTAGGATTACAGTTCCTTCTTTTAAGTAGGGTTAGTAATATTACATCTGAGAGTTCAGGTCTTTCTTTTTCCCTCTCCCTAGCTTGGTCAGTCTCTTTCTATCTCGTACCCTCCAAGGAAGAGCCAGTTTCTGGTTCTTGGGCTTTTCTGTTGAAGAATCAGAAGGAAGCAAGGATGTGAGTAGACAGCTGATCTTGAGGAGATGGATGGAGTTTTTCTTATGGGTTTCCGAAGTGAAAAGAGAAAAAAAAGGAGGGAGGAGAACTGTATGGGAAGGCTAGGGCCTAGTATATAAGTATATACAGAGCCTTTTATGGACTAGAAAAAGAGATCCCTCTGGGAGGATGAAGCCCACCTGCTCAATGTTTGGCAACTTTGTTTGAAGATACAAAGTCCCTGGTGGTGCAGTGGTTAAGACCTCGGCTGCTAACCAAAAGGTTGGCAGTTTGAATCTACCAGCTGCTCCTTGGAAACCTATGAGGCTGTTCTACTCTGTTCTATAGGGTCGCTGTGAGTTGGAATCGACTCGATGGCAACAGGTTTGGTTTTTGTTTGGTTTCCTCTGACAAGTCCCATTTCCCTAGGTGGTACAAATGGTTACCTTGTTCAGCTGCTAACCAAAAGGCTGGAGGCTCGAGTTCACTCAGAGCCTTGGAAGAAAGGCCTGATTATCTACTTTCAAGAAATCAGCCATTGAAAACCCTAGGCAGCACAGTTCTACTCTGACTCACATGGGGTCACCATGGAGTTGGAACTGACTTGATCGAATTGAATTGAATTGAACCTACTTATTACACTGCAAGGCTGGAATTCAGCCCCAATTTGCCTCTCATGCAATGCACAAACCTATTCAGAGATATTCTCTGGTAAAAGCAGTGTATGGGAGAGGAAAAGAGGTTTTTTTTTTTTTGGTAAAGTGAGTAGAGGTGAGCTGACAGTTGTGTCTAGCTTAATAGTATAAAATAAGAGGGCTTAAAATTTTAAAGAATTTAAGTTGTAAGATAATTAAAAAATACAAACCTGTGTAAATAATAATATGATAGGCAGCTATATAAGTTGTTAGTTGACATCAAATTGATTTCAACTCATGGTGACTCCATGTCTGCAGAGTAGAACTGCTCTATAGGGTTTTCAAGGCTGTGGCCTTTTGGAAGCAGATTGCAGGCCTCTAGGTGGGTTTTAATCACCAACCTTCCACCTATTAGTCAAGTACTTAACCGTTTTCACCCATGTATTGTACCCAGATTTAACATAGATCAGCAATTTGTCATATGTTCTTCAGATGGAGATAAGTTTTTACTAATGTTACAGGTGCAACTGAAATCTACCTTTACTGGTTTCATTCTACTTCCTCCCTACCCAGAAGGAAGCTTCATTCCAAGATTGATATTTACCCTTTCTGTGTTTGTACCTTTACCATATATGTATGTATACATAATTATTACGTAGTATCTTTTGGTAAATTTGAAAATGTATATACAGTGAAACTTATGAGAGCCAAAACTCGACAGAACTATCTTGTTTTTCTGGGTTTCACAGGCTTTCCACCTTTGACTGGCTGCAGCCTTACCACTTTCTATTACTCCCTATTAGTGGAAAATATGTGCTTTTTCTTTTTCTGACAGATTTATGCCTTACACAGGTTCCAGCTTTTGCATGTTTTACCGTACATGATATCCTTTTTGAAACTTTCTTTTTTCATTCAATATTATATTTTTTATTTCATCTTATAATCCTATGGGGCAATTCTACTCTGTCCTACATGATGTCTATGAGTCAGAATCAACTCGACGACAATGGCTATGGTCTGGATTTTGGTTTATAGTATTTCATGGTGTAAGTATGGAACGCTGGTGACATAGTGGTTAAGAGCTATGGCTGCTAATCAAAAAGTCAGCAGTTCGAATCCAACCAGTTGCTCCTTGGAAACCCTATGCCCTGTGTTAGCGGGTCACTACGAGCTGGAATTAACTCAACGGCAATTTTTTTTTTTTAAGGTCTAAGTATACCATAATTTATTTATGCATTTTCCTGTTGGTGAACATTGGATTGTTTCCCATTTTTCAACTGCAAACAATGATGCAATGGACATCCCTGTATGAATATTTTTATAAAACTTTATGAGACCATGGCCACTCTGCTGCTTTCTTCAGGCAAATAGAAATACTAATGGACTGTCCTGAAACCCCACACTACTTGGAGTAAAAATTCAGATTAGGTCCTTTGGTGAAAGTTGATGCAGTCAGAAAAAAAAAAAAAATTCTTAGAGAAACTTTCTGCCCCTCTCCCTGGCTTCCTTGATCTTCTTGAAGCTCTCCTCAAGTACTGTCTCCATCACTGAATTAGTGAAATGTTCTGACTCCTTCATCTTGCCAAACCATTGTACAGGGGGAATAATGTTCCTGATTTTAAGTCCAGACTGAAACTTAGCCCTAAAATCTTTGAAACCTGGAACAGAGGAGAAGTAGAACAAAATGTTATTTAAAGGCTTAAATTTCTTCTCTTCCAAAGAGTGGAATGGAGTCTTCAATATAGGTTGAGGTAGAGTGGCTCTTTGTCTGAGATAAAAATATGAGCCATTTAGTCTTGCAAGCTTAAAGCAGTGACTAAAATCAGACAAGGTGCTTGAGATCAGTGGCTCCAAGGAGCTCCAGATAAAAACATAACATATTATCTAAGTGGTAAGTGGATTCACAGCTCTGCAAATATTGCTTTCTGAGGAGATTTTATTTTCTAAGCAGGATTTAGACTGTTCTGTGCCTGAATAGTGTTGTTACTCCTTATGGAAATGGATATTTTAAAAAAGAAACAACAACAAAAACAAGTAGTATTTAGTTGGAGCTTAGAGATAGAAGCTGAAGGAGTTGTTTCCATGAAGCATTCCAAACCATGAGTTTGTGACTCTGATCACAAACAGGACTACTTTGAGGTCAGGTTGCCAAAAAATTATTTGTTGACTAAATGAAAGCAGTCATGGAATTGGGGTGTAGTCCATTCTTTCCACCTCTTCATGGTTTCTGAAATCCCATAAAAAGATCCATTAACTGGGGCTATCGGAAGAACACTATGGCTTATGAGTAGAGGGATCCTGAAAAGTACAAAATAAGAGGGCAGAGGCAGCCTCTGGCTGTGGCGGAAACACCCTCTGGTTAGCACATGTGATCATCTCTTTGGGGACTCCCAGAAGTAATTGGGAAATATTTTATGAGGACACATAAATCAATCAGGTGAAGAGACATTATAATTTGAACATTAAGCACTAATACAACCTTATTTATATTTACACGCTATTGAAGAACTTGTGCTAGTAAAGAAAGGAGGCTGTTTTCCTTTTCCTTTTCAGGAAAAAGAAAAAAAATTTTTTTTTTTTTTTTTTTTTTAGAGCACTGTTAAAAAGAAATGGCTGTGTTCTTTCCCGTCTCTATGCACAGGAATCCTTTGGAAAGGGGTAAATTTTGCAGGGAGTGTTTTAGGTGAAAAGGAGGCAGTTATAGAATAGGAATGTGAGAAGATTTTTAGCTAACAATCCCAGAGCACTTGATTTATAAATGTACTTCATATCTATTTTGAATTTAATTCCCTACCTCTTTGTCTAACCTGAATGTTAAGAGTTGGGGGCGGGGAGAGATAAAATTTATATGCCTTTCCACTATCTGAGGAAGAGGTTTCATGTTGATTTTTATAACGTTTTCATCTCAGAAGTATATACTTTACAAAATATCACTGAATTCTTTTCTTAACTACCTATTAATTGGACTGAGATGATACATTTCATTTTTTATGACATTGACTAGATTTTTCTAATACATTTGGCACACAGAGATAATGAGTGTGCAGTGCTTCTATCTTTGAGGGCTAGGAGATCCCTTATTACCTATCTGGATCACTTTGGACTTTAAAGTCCTGATTTTTAAAGGTATTGGTTTATTGTTGCTTTTAATTTCATTTTGAATTATAAAGCTCTCTGAGACCTTTCTTGAAGAGGGCTGTGTGAATTTATTATATTGTTCTTATTACTTGTCAGACATTATCCATGCAGTATTAATGGGAAAGCTAGGACAGATAAGGTAAAATTTTAAAGCCAGAGACTCATTTACAAGAACTAAGCCTTACAGTCTTTTTTATTTTTTTTTCTTCCTGTTCCTTTCCTCTTTTTTCTTTCATCTTTTTTTCAGCCTCTGTCTTGTTCAGTTAGCTTGTTAACAGTATAGTTTCTATAGCAACACCTATTGGTTGTTGTAATAATGAAAGCCACAGCAAGCTGTCCTGCAGAGAAATCCTGGATGCTGACAAGATCAACTCATCTTTCCTTTGTCCAATGTTTTCTATTTCTTCTTGGAATGACCCTTTTTGCAGAATATAAAAGATCTCTACTAATTACCTGTGAAATAAACAGCTGAAGTCAGACAGCCCCGACAGCACATTAGATGTTAGCTTTATTCCAGCAATGGTGAGATACTGCCTGAAAGAGCAAGCCAATTTCTTTAGCTATAAATTTTACTACCTAGCACTGTTAACATGAAATAAAATGAAGGTCAGTTCACTTTTTCCAATCTGAGTTAAAAGGGTTTATTTAGAGAAAATTTCCTGTGTACTCAGGTTCTAGGACTTCATTAAAAAAGGAAAAGTAAATACCCCATGTTATTTTTGACTTGTGATTTATAATAATAGTTTAAAAATACAAACAAAATATTGAATATAAGTCTGTTACAATAGCTTTGTATAACCGCTTAGGAAACTACTTAAACTAATTTCCCTCTTTTGCCTCTATTTTTAGAGATATTGGGTGCAATTTTTTCTATCTGATATTCCTTTTCTGAATTATTCTGATGACTGCATTTCTTATCCATTTTCTTATGTAACATATTCATACTTTTTAACTTAGAATGAAAAGAATTGGAAAGCTAGGGCTTTTTTTTTTTTAATTACAGTTTACCCATTATACAACATCAACTAAAAATAAATAACTATTGCTTAATATATAATCCCAGGTCCTTGATGAGTTGCAGATCTCTGGCCTTATTTCCTATCCCAGTTTCCTTTTGGGTTCTTTCATATTTCCCTGTGATCTCATTTACTCACTTTTGTCTTAATTCTGTATTTCTTCTCATGAACAAATAAATAAACAAATAGGATTAACTCGGGCCCTTTGAAAATCTGCATTAATTCTTTCCAGTCACTAGCCATCTATTACATTAATTTAAATAACTAAGAATTTTTAAAAAGTTAATCCATTTTCCAATAGTTTAAACATTAAGCATAATTCGAAGTCTCAATGCCTAGGAATCAAAGGCAATATTGGATCATACAAAGCTTTTCAACTTGAATTACAGACATTGAGTCTGTATACAAAGTATCTAATTAAATTAAAACTCAGTTGACAAATCTAGAGGATAAGGGCCAGAACTCTTGTTTCCCTTTCCAATTTCTTTTATATCTTTATATTTAGAGGCGGTTCCAATGTCTCAAGCAAACGGACACAATTCTTCAAAACTGTCATATCTTTAAAATGCATAGATGTACACACACACACATATCTACATATAGCAAAACACGAGTAATGTTTGGCTCTGGGTGGTGGGGTTAAAGATGATGTTTGTTTTCTTTTTAATGTATTTCAGTATTTTTTTTAAAAACGCATTCAGTAAGACAGGCTTATCCTATTATAAGAAAAAAAAAAATAAAAAAACTTATCTATAAATGGAAACCCTGGTGGCGTAGTGGTTAAGTTCTACGGCTGTTAACCAAAGGGTCAGCAGTTTGAATCCGCCAGGCACTCCTTGGAAACTCTATGAGGCAGTTCTACTCTGTCCTATAGGGTCGCTATGTGTTGGAATCGACTCGACGGCACTGGGTTTGGTTTTTTTTTTTTTTTTTTGGTTATATAAAGGTAAGGGTGATAAATGGCCTCTTACTTAAGGCTTCAGAAATTCTGGTCAGTCTCTGGGTGTGATTTCATCCCGAAAGTCTGTAAGTCTCATCTCCAGCAGAAGTACTATGCTAGAGATAATAAGGAAAAGCATTAAGCCTTAAGGACCTTGTTACCTGAATCTCAGGGAAAACTACCTTGAACAATATGTATCTCTTATTTAAGGTACAAAGATACCCAGGTTCAAAATCCCATAGTCTGGCATGGATCTGAAAAGTACTTTACCACATACTCTTCAGAAGAGTGGTGTCAGATGAAACCTTATTGGATGCCTGCTTTTCTGAAACCTCAGGAGATCTCTAAAGCACTTGCTTATTCATCTACCTAATCGTAGCTGCCCAGTGCAGGTGTTTCTTAGGGCTTGGAATCCCCAATGGTCTGATCATTAGCTGATTTTGGCTTCAACTCCATAAACTTGAAATTAATACTTTTACAACTACAACTTGCAAATTTCCCACTTCTGTCACTAGTAAAACTTCTCTGTATATACCAAGCCTCCAATTTCTTGATTCCTCTAGCATTACCCAAACTGCCAACACTGTTTCCCTTGGACCCCAGAGTCAGTCAGTGAATTCCACCCTTTGTTTCTTCCTGTCTCAGGGTGGGTTTTCTAGAGAAGCAAAACCATTAATGCATGTAAACATATGTACAGAGAGATTCACATCAAGGAAATGGCTCATGCTGGAGAGTCTGAAGTCTGTGGGTCAGACTGGAGGCTTCTCCTGGCTCACAGGCTGCAGAGACTGACAAATGCCAAGATCAGCAGGCAAGACAGCTTCTAGCTCAAGTCCCAAGAACCAGAAGTCAGAAGAGCAGGAGCCAGCTACGGGAAAGCTTGCAAGCCTTGCCAGAAAGTCCACCTATGTTGGATGTAGGCCACGCCCCCAAAGAAACTTCCTTTCAACTGATTGGCTACTCGCAGCAGATCCCATCACGGAGGTGATCATGTTACATAAAATCTCATTCCGGAGGTGCTTACATCATTACGTGACTGCCAAACTACATCATAACTGCCAAACCACTAAGAATCATGGCCCAGCCAAACTGATGCATAACCTTAACAATCACATGTGTGCACATATATATGTTGTTAGGTGCTGTCAAGTTGGTTCTGACTCATAGCAACCCTATGTACAACAGAACAAAACATTGGTCTTGTGCCATCCTCATAATCATTGCTGTGTTTGAGCCCATTGTTGCAGTCACTGTGTCAATCCATTTTGTGAAGGGTCTTCCTCTTCTTAGTTGTCCCTCTACCTTACCAAGCATGATGTTCTTCTTCAGGGATTGGTCCTTCCTGATAACATGTCCAAAGTACATGAGGTGTCCAAAGTACATGAGATGAAGTCTCACCATCCTCTCTTCCGAGAAGCACTCTGCTATACTTCTTCCAAGATATATTTGTTCATTCTTCTGGTAGTCCATGGCATATTCAATGCTCTTTGCCATATATATACGCCGTTGAGTCGATTCCGACTCATAACTACCAAAACTGCCATATAAGGTTTCCAAGGAGCACCTGGTGGATTCGAATTACTGACCCTTTGCTTAGCAGCTGTAGCTCTTAACCTCTACGCCATCAGGGTTTCCATATGTGTATACATACATAATTTCATTCTCTCTCTGTCTATATAGACAGAGAGAGAGAGAGAATGAGATTTGTATCAAGGGAATGACTCACACAATTGTAGAAGCTGGAATGTCCCAAGTCTGTGAGTCAGGAGCCAAGCTAGAGGCTTCTCCTGACTCACTTAGCTGCAGGGGCTAATGAACCGAGATCAGCAGGTCAGATGGCAGGCTACTGGCTCAAAGGCAGCAGAGACTGACAAATCCAAGACTGGCAGATAAGATAGCAGGCTGTTGGCTCAAGTCCCAAGAAATGGAGGTCAGATGATGGCAAGCCAGATGGACCCAGAGTGAGCAAAAGCCAGAGAAGTTTGCCAGAAAGTCCATATATATTGGATGCAGGCCACATCCCCAAGGAAACTCCCATTCAACTGATTGGCTGCTCAAGCAGATCTCATCATGGAAGTGACTACATTTTATTAGATCTCATCTTGGAGGTGATTACATCATTAAATAACTGCTAAACTACAACGTAACTGCAAAACTCTGAGAATCGCAGCCCCAGCCAAGTTGACATACAACCTTAACCATCAGAGTCCACCCCTTGTCAACTGGGCACCTGTACACATGTTCTTAAGTCACACATAATCTGTAAATAAACATAAAGTCAGACTTGTACTTAATATGATACAACTAACACACGTACAATCAAAAATGCACTAGCTCTGTTTACATCTAATATTTTATAAGTGAAGAAAACAAAAATATTTGGTGCACACATACAAGGAAGATATACTCATAACAATTACAGTTCTCATTTCTGCAACTGGTCATGTGGTCATAGCTGGTATCTTCCACCACCCGTTCTTCATTCCCTTTACCCTCAGTAAGCACCTCAGCTGGTTATGGTTCTTTTCCTGGTGGGGTGACCCGAACTTTCATTTCTGAAGGGCCTGGGCCATAAGTAGTCATATCAGAATTGGGTTGTTGTAGTTCTCCATTAACTTTAATCACAGGGCATGGCAGTACTAAGAGACATCCTAAGAGATCTCCTGTATTCCAGACATGTTCTTCTTTACCTCCATTATGTAATATCAATTTGATTTCCTCTTGGTAATCAGGATCAATCACACCAGCCAGTATGATAACTCCCTTCTTTGCCTGTTGATCCAGAAGCATAAGGAGCCCGAAGTGGCCAGTGGCATTCTCAACTTCCAGTTCAATGGAATTAGTGCTGTGTCTCCTGGTGGGAGCATTCAACCCTTCAGAACTGAGACCTCTAGACCCACAGAGAGTAGGATCATGGGGACAGGAAGCAAAAATTTGTGAATGGGTGTCATGGATTGAATTATGTCCCCCCAAAAATGTGTGTATCAATTTGGCTGGACCATGATTCCCAGTATCATGTGGTTGTCCTCCATTTTGTGATTGTAATTTTATGTTAAAGAGAATTACTGTGAGATTGTAACATCCTTACTAAGGTCACATCTCTGATTCAAAGTAAAGGGAGTTTCCCTGGGGTGTGGCCTGCACTATGTTTTGTCTTACAAGAAGAGATAAAAGGAAAGGGAAGCAAGCAGAGAGTTGGGTACCTCATCCACCAAGAAAGCAGTGCTGGGGGCAGAGCATGCCCTTTGGACCCAAGTTCCCTGCGTGGAAAAGCTCCTAGTCCAGGGGAAGATTAATGAGAAGGCTGACAGAGAGAGAAAGCCTTCCCCTGGAGCTAATACCCTGAATTTGTACTTTTAGCCTACTTTACTATGAAGAAATAAATTTCTCTTTGTTAAAGCCATCCGCTTGTGGTATTTCTGTTATAGCAGCACTAGATAACTAAGACAATGGATCACTAGGGTTGACAGTGAGTGGTGCCACTCTCATTTCCACCCCTTGATTCCTGGACCCATGAATCCTGGCTATGGGAGAAAAAGCTCCATATACTGGTTGCTGGATTAGAGCATATACAACCACCTGGAGAACATTGCCCCAACCCTGCAAGGTATTGCCAACTAGCTGGCACTGTAATTGTGTCTTTAGAAGGCCATTCCATCATTCTATCAAGCCAGCTGGTTCAGGATGATGGGGAACGTGGTAAGGCCAGTGAGATGCAATAACTTATCCTTCATTTAAGGACTATCTCAACATGCCTCACACCACTGAACCCCTAAAAATTTCACTGAGGTGGAAGGCACCTGAATTTTTGTTGGATTAACTTCCCACACTCTAGCGTGCAAATATTTTACCAATAAGTTCCAGAGTCATTGAAACTTCTTCCTTACTAGGTGCGATCAGCATAATGTCATCAATGTAATGGACTAGTGTGATGTCTCATGGAAGGGAAAGGCAAATCAAGTTCCCTATGGACTAAATTATGACATAGAGCTGGAAAATTGATATACCAGTAAGGTAGGACAGTAAAGGTGCATTGCTGGCCTTGCCAGCTGAAGGCAAATGCTTCTGGTGGTCCTTCGAAACCTGAATTAAGAAATAGGCATTGGCCGGATCAAAAGCTGCATACCAGGCACCAGGTACCAAAAAAACAAAGCAAAACAAAACTCATTGCCATCGAGTTGTTTCTGACTCACAGTGACTCTATAGGACAGAGTAGAACTATCCCCATAGGGTTTCCAAGGAACGCTTGGTGGATTCGAACAGCCGACCTTTTGGTTAGCAGCTGCAGCACTTAACCACTGTGCCACCAGGGTTTCCACCAGGTACCAGAAGATGTATTAATTTGCTTAAGCAATGAAATCACATCTGGAATGGCAGCTGCAATTGTAGTCACCACCTGGTTAAGTTTATGATAATCCACTGTCATTCTCCAAGATCCATCTGTTTTTTGCACAGGCCAAATAGTTGAGTTGAATGAGGATGTGGTGGGAATCACCACCTGTGTATTCTTCAAGTCCTTAGTGATGGCAGTAATCTCTGCAATCCTTCCAGGAATGCAGTTTTGCTTTTGGTTTACTATTTCTCTAGGTAGGGGCAGTTCTGGAGCCCTGGTGGCACAGTGGTTAAGAGCTTGGCTGCTAAAGAAAAAGTCAGCAGTTCAAATTTACTAGCCACTCCTTGGAAACCCTATGGGACAGTTCTACTCTGTCCTATAGGATCACTGTGAGTTGGAATTGACTGAATGGCAACAGGTTTTAGGGGCAGTTCTCATGGCTTCCACTTGGCTTTTCCTACCATAATAGGCCTTACTCCAATTGTCAGAGATTCAATGTGGGGATTCTACCCATTGCTGAGTATATCTATTACAATCGCGCATTCTGGAGCTGGAGAAATCATTACAAGATGGGTACAGAGAACCACTGGGCCCATTGTGAGACGAACTTGAGCTAAGAATCCATTAATAACCTGACCTCCACATGCCCCCACTCTGACTCGTGGGCTACAGCGATGTTTTGGGTCTCCTGATATTAGTGTCAATTCAGAGCCAGTATCCAGCAATCTCCAAAAAGTCTGATTATTTCCTTTTTCTCCAATGAATAATTTTTCTTGTAATTATTCCTTTTGGGAAATGCTGGGAGAAAGATTAACAGTATAAATTTTTGGCAGTATAGTGGTGTCTTTCCTCAAGGAAACTCAGCCTCCCCTTCATTCAAGGAGTTGTGGGTCTGTAAACTGGCTCCAGTCTGGGAATTGATTGAGGGGCCATGACTCTGTTCTGGTGATTTGAGTTAGACTGCTGTTCACTTGACCTAGAATTCTTCTGCTTGTACATACCGAGTAAATATTTAGTAGATGTCGTGGGTTGAATTTTCTCCCCCAAGATATGTGCATCAATTTGGCTAGGCCATGATTCCCAGTATTGTGTTATTTCCACCATTTTGTCATCTAATACGATTTTCCTATGTGTTGTAAATCCTATCACTATGATGTTAATGAGATGAATTAGTGCCAGTTATGTTGATGAGATCTACAAGATTGGATTTTGTTTTAAGACAATCTCTTTTGAGATATCAAAGAGAGAAGCCAGCAGAGAGACAGGGGGACCTCATACCACCAAGAAAGCAGCACCAGGAGCAGAGCATGTACTTTGGACCTGGCGTTCCTGTGCAGAGAAACTCCTAGTCCAGGGGAAGATTGATGAAAAGGACCTTCCTCCGAAGCCAACAGAGAAAGCCCTTCCCTGGAGCTGACACCTGAATTTGGACTTCTAGCCTACTAGACTATAAGAGAATAAACATCTGTTTGTTAAAGCCATCTACTTGTGGTATTTCTGTTACAGCAGCACTAGATGACTAAGACAGTGAATTTCCCAACTATTTCACTCCTAGGAACACCATAACTAAGTAGCCAAAGCTGTAACTCCATATGAGATAGACTGTTCTGATTACTGCTTTGACTTCTCTGTCCATTATGGTTACCATGCCCACCTTGTCTTTGTTGATTGAGTGCTGCCACTTGGCCCCTACCACCATAGGGTCTGATCAGCCCCATTGTTATTAGGTGTGTTAACTCAATTAGAGCCATTCCCACTGTCAAATCTGACTTACATAAAATTGCAATCACAGCAGTCTTCAAGGATGCTGGAACTCCCTTTACAAATTTGTTCCTCACTGTTGTGGTAAAAATTGTGTCCTCTGGGCACTCTATGTGTGGGTCTGTGAGTCTAACTTGGTAAATCCACACTAACATGCCAATTTCCCTAAGCCTTTAGATACCTTCTTCTACAGTATACCAAGGCAAGTCTGGTATTTCAACTTGATTTAATGTATGCCGCCATGTAATCCAAAACTTTGCTGAAGATCATTCAAAAACGGCTGCAGTAATGTTGACAGGGAACTGCCAGAAATTGCTGATGTCAGATGGATCCTGGCTGAAAGCAGAGAATACCAGAAGGATGTTTACCTGTGTTTTATTGACTATGGAAAGGCATTCAACTGTATGGATCATAACAAACTATGGATAACATTGCGAAGAATGGGAATTCCAGAACACTTAATTGTGCTCTTGAGTAACCTTTACATAGACGTAGAGGTGGTTGTTCGGACAGAACAATGGGAAACTGATTGGTTTAAAGTCAGGAAAGGTGTGAGTCAGGGTTGTATTCTTTCACCACACCCATTTAATCTGTATGCTGAGCAAATAATACGAGAATCTGGACTATATGAAAAAGAACAGGGCACCAGGATTGGAGAATGATTCATTAAACAACCTGCGTTATGCAGGTAACACGATTCCTTGCTTGCTGAAAGTGAAGGGGACTTGAAGCACTTACTAATGAAGATCAAAGACCACAGCCTTCGGTATGGATTACACCTCAACATAAAACAAAAATCCTCACGACTGGACCAGTGAGCAACACCATGATAAACGGAGAAAATATTGAAGTTGTCAAGGATTTCATTTTACTTGGATCCATAATCAACAGCCATGGAAGCAGCAGTCGAGAAATCAAGAGATGCATTGCATTGAGTAAATCTGCTGCAAAAGGCCTCTTTGAAGTGTCGAAGGGCAAAGATGTCACCCTGAAGACTAAGATGTGCCTGACCCAAGCCAAAGTATTTTCAGTTGCATCATATGCATGGGAAAGCTGGACAATGTATAAGGAAAACCGAAGAAGAATTCAGGCCTTTGAATTGTGGTATTGGTGAAGAATATTGAATATACCATGGACAGCCAAAAGAATGAACAAATCTGTCTTGGACGAAGTACAGCCAGAATGCTCCTTAGAAGCAAGGATGGCGAGACTGCATCTTACATACTTTGGACATGTTGTCAGGAGGGTTGAGTCCCTGGAGAAGGACATCATGCTTGGCAGAGTACAGGGTCAGCAGAAAAGAGGAAGACCCTTAATGAGGTGGATTGACACAGTGGCTGCAACAATAAGCTCAAGCATAACAATGATTGTAAGGATGGCTCAGGACCGGGCAGTGTTTCGTCCTGTTGTTCATGGAGTCGCCATGAGTCAGAACCGACGCGATGGCACCTAACAACAACAACACCATGTAATCCATGCTTCAGTGACCCAACCAAATAAACTATTAGATCCTTTCTTAGCTTCTGGAGCTGAAACACTGAATGATGAACCTGTGCTTAGTGGGTCCATATCAATAAAAGCAGTCTGATTCAATTTTATGTTCCTTGCACCATTATTCCACACCCTTAATAGCCATTCTCACACATATTTCTGAGGTTTCTGTTTGTATATATCCGAAAAAGCAAGCAATTCTTTTGGAGTGTAGCATACCTCCTCTTGGGTCACAATTTGTAATTTGCCTTTTGAGGTATGCTGGGACTTAAGTCTAGTTATAAGTCTAGAAGCAAAAATGAGTGATGGGAATGTATTTTGAGAACATTCAGCAATGTCTTGTAAGGCATCTGCCTCAGGCAATGCCCCAGGCAATAACTCAGAGGCCTTATCAGGTGATGACTCGGATACCACCACAGGTGATATCTCAGACAAAGGCTCTTCAAACACAGCTAGGTTAATCTCATTAAATGGGAGTGGAGGGGCTAATGGTTTTGTTGGTAGGAATGATTCAATGGAATGTACTGGCTCAGTGTCTCCATCTTGCTGATTACCTGCCCATATGTCCCCATCCCAAGTTTCAGGATCCTATTTCTTTCCAATCAATGCCTAAATTTAACTTCAGACAGCATTTGAGCTTGGGAATTCAGTTGGCATTGTAATTCACCCACCCTTATAAGACTCTGGTTTTGGTTTTAGGTAATATCAGCTCTGTTATTGCAAAAAATTAGGCTTTCCTTCAGGGCACAAGTGGCAACTTTGAGGTCATTCATGTGTCACTTGAGCTTTGACTCTGAAGCCCTGAGCTCATCTCTTTTCTTTCACCACTTTGTCTAGTGAAAGTAAAAGCAACCAACAAGTTTCCTTATACTTCTCATTGGGACAAAATTGTAGAAAACTACCAAACATACAATTACCCAGAGCCTTGCCTCTCGCCAATACTTGATCTATTGCTGGTCATATTTTGTGTATTTCTATTGCCACCTCATGCCATGGATTATCAGTACCCTCTTTGCTATTGGAAGCAGAGTCTTAAACATCTTTAAGACTGACTGGACTTGAGAACCAATTTAGAAAACTCATCCCTATAATTCTGTTTCTCTTGAACCATTCTCAGTGCCAAATGTCTTTGGTTGGATTCTCTAAAGAAGAAAAACTAGTGAAGAGTATGTATGTATATATAGAGAGAGAGAGAAAAATTTTTGCCAAGGAAATGGCTCATGCGGTTGTAGAGGCAGGATAATCCCAAATCTGTGGGCGAAGTGTCAGGTTGGAGGCTTCTCCCGACTTCCATAGCCGCGGGGGCTGCTGAATCCAAGATAGAAAGGTCAGATGTCAGGCTACTGACTCACAGGCTGCAGAGACTGATGGATCCAAGATTGGTTGATAAGATGGCAGGCTGCTGGCTTAAGCCCCAAGAACAGGGGTCAGATGATGACAAGCCGGATGCAGAATCCAGAGTGAACAAAAGCCAGAGAGCTTTGCCAGAAAGTCCATATATATTGGATGCAGGCCACACTCCCAAGGAAACTCCTTTTCAATTTATCAACTGCTTATAGCTTATAGCTTATAGCTCATTATGGAGATGGTTACATCATTACATAACTGCCAAACTACAGCTGAACTGCTGAACTACTGAGAATCATGGCCTAGCCAAGTTAATACACAACCTTACCATCACACCCACTGAACAACTGTCATGGTGAGTGCTAAATTTTAGCTCATACATGCAATATTTTACTAAATTTGAATAAACCCAAATTCAAACCCAGTCCCTTCGAGTCGATTCCCACTCATAGCGACCCTGCATTTGAATAACATATTTAAAACTTAAATGTAATCTTTTGAAAGTATTATTTGCTTTAAAACTAAAGAATTCAAGAAAATATTTTTTTTCTTTTCATAATTACTACAAAATTATAACTGAAAAAAATTCTATTTTACAGATGAGGTGGATATCAAAAAATGATCTGCTCTGGATATCAAATGCACTAAAATATGTTGATAATAATACTCTCCCTCCCACACATACACCCTGTCCCCATATGATTCATATTTTGCCACTGTCTTTCTTTTATTTTCTATTCTTTTCATTGTTGAGTTATTTTGAAAGTACCAGTCAATCTCATCTATGTGTTAGGGGGGTGCAAGAGATGGAAGTTTGACATGCTAAGACCCTATCCCTGTTGTTGTTGTTGCTGTCGTTAAGTGCTGTCGAGTTGGTTCTGACTCATAGTGACCCTATGCACCACAGAACAAAACACTGCCTGGTCCCCTTTGTTATGCTTGAGCTTATTGTTGCAGCCATTGTGTCTATCCACCTCACTGAGGGTCTTCCTCTTTTCCGCTGACCCTGTACTCTGCCAAGCATGATGTCCTTCTCCAGGGAGTCAACCCTCCTGACAACATGTCCAAAGTATGTAAGATGCAGTCTTGGCCTTCTTGCTTCTAAGAAGCATTCTGGCTGTACTTCCAAGACAGATTTGTTCATTCTTTTGGCAGTCCATGGTATATTCAATATTCTTCACCAACACCACAATTCAAAGGCCTGAATTCTTCTTCGGTTTTCCTTATACATTGTCCAGCTTTCCCATGCATATGATGCAATTGAAAATACTTTGGCTTGGGTCAGGCACATCTTAGTCTTCAGGGTGACATCTTTGCCCTTCAACACTTCAAAGAGACCTTTTGCAGCAGATTTACTCAATGCAATGCATCTCTTGATTTCTTGACTGCTGCTTCCATGGCTGTTGATTATGGATCCAAGTAAAATGAAATCCTTGACAACTTCAATATTTTCTCCGTTTATCATGGTGTTGCCCACTGGTCCAGTCGTGAGGATTTTTGTTTTCTTTATGTTGAGGTGTAATCTATACTGAAGGCTGTGGTCTTTGATCTTCATTAGCAAATGCTTCAAGTCCTCTTCACTTTCAGCAAGCAAGGTTGTGTCATCTGCATACCGCAGTTCGTTAATGAGTCTTCTCCAATCCTGATGCCCCGTTCTTCTTCACATAGTCCAGCTTCTCGGGTTATTTGCTCAGCATACAGATTGAATAGGTATGGTGAAAGAATACAACCCTGACACACACCTTTCCTGACTTTAAAACGATCAGTAGTCCCTTGTTCTGTCCAAACAACTGCCTCTTGATCAATGTAAAAGTTCCTCATGAGCACAATTAAGTGTTCTGGAATTCCCATTCTTCACAATGTTATCCATATTTTGTTATGATCCACACAGTTGAATGCCTTTCCATAGTCAATAAAACACAGTAAACATCCTTCTGGTATTCTCTGCTTTCAGCCAGGATCCATCGGACATCAGCAATGATATCCCTGGTTCCACATCCTCTTCTGAAACTGGCCTGAATTTCTGACAGTTCCCTATTGATACACTGCTGCAGCCATTTTTGAACGATCATCAGCAAAATTTTGCATGCTTGTGATATTAATGATATTGTTCTATAATGTCCACATTCAGTTGGATCACCTTTCTTGGGAATAGGCATAAATATGGATCTCTTCCAGTCAGTTGACCAGGAAGCTGTCTTCCATATTTCTTGGCATGGACGAGTGAGCACCTTCAGCGCTGCATCTGTTTGTTGAAACATCTCAGTTGACATTCCATCAATACCTGGAGCCTTGTTTTCCGCCAATGTCTTCAGAGCAGCTTGGACTTCTTCCTTCAGTACCACCGGTTCCTGACCATATGCTACCTCTTGAAATGGTTGAACATCAACATCTTTTTGGTATAATGACTCTGTGTAGTCCTTCCATCTTCTTTTGATGCTTCCTGCATCGTTTAATATTTTAACCATAGAATCCTTCACTATTGCAGCTTGAGGCTTGAATTTTTTCTTCAGTTCTTTCAGCTTGAGAAACGCCGAGCATGTTCTTCCCTTTTGGTTTTCCTTCTCCAGCTCTCTGCACACGTCATTATAATACTTTTCTTTGTCTTTTTGAGCCTCCCTTTGAAGTCTTCTGTTCAGTTCTTTTACTCATCATTTCTTCCTTTTGCTTTAGCTGCTCGACCTTCCAGAGCAAGTTTCAGAGTCTCCTCTGACATCCATCTTGGTCTTTTCTTTCTTTCCTGTCTTTTCAAAACCTCTTGTTTTCTTCATGGATGATGTCCTTGATGTCGTTCCACAACTCGTCTGGTCTTCGGTCACTACTGTTCCATGTGTCAAATCTATTCTTCAGATGGTCTCTAAGTTCAGGTGGGATATACTCAAGGTCATATTTTCAAGTTTGACATGCTAAGACCCTATCCCTAGAAAGGGAATAATAAGTGCTCACTTGGAGGACAGTGTCAGAAGTTATTGATTTGAGACAACCCTGAGTTAGAACCCAGCGACTCCCTCTTTCCAAAGCCTCTTCTTTCAAGACAACCTAGGAGATTTATAGTTTTTGTTTGGCTGAGGGAGTAGCTATTTTCTGGCATAAGCTCTCACTAATTTGTTAAAGTTAAGCATAACTTGGATAATAGGGTTGAATATGATCATCAAATGCTTTTTATAAAAATTCTTATACATATGTAAACATAATGGTATGCTTAATCATTAAAGAGTTGTCATTGTTGTTATCTGTCTTCAAATTGGCTCCCGACTCATGGCAACCCCATGTACAACAGAACAAAATGCTACCAGTCCTTGGTCTTCACCCTGATTGGTTGTGGATTAGACTGTTGTGATCCAAGTACAGAACCATAAATTGGCATAAATGGTTAGCAGGTCACAATGAGTGTGTACTTCTTACCTTCTCTCTCTTTTCCTTATTTATTACTTGTGTTTGGCATCATATCTGCTCTCTTCTTTCTTTATTCAGTACTTACATTTGGTATCAATTTATCTTAATACTATAAAACCAAAACCAAACCTATTGCTCTTGAGTAGATTTCAACTCGTAGTGACCCTATAGGACAGAGTAGAACTGCCCTACAGTGTTTCCAAGGAGCAGCTGGTGAATTCAAACAGCTGACTATACAGACTATAATATTTATCTTTTATACTCAAAAACTCTTATACATGCAAATTAAATGACAAGACTCTGACTCCCAAGTAGTATCTTTAGTTTCTTTTGCCCATGAGTGAAATTTTCTTTGCTTAGTCAATTAAATTTTTTAAAATTCAGAAGTTCATTTAGTTCCAATGATATCTTAATGGAATAATGAAGATATATGTGTGTGTGCACAGTGGGTTATATGTGTGTGTGTATGTTCTCTCTGTAACAATTGATACTATTGACTAATCTTTCCTCTCTCCTTTCTTAACTTCTCTGACATCTCTTTCCTGTTTTTTCTCCAACTTTATTGATCAGTCCTTCTTTCACTCACCTTTCAATGCAGGGTTCCTTAATGCTGGGCTCTAAGTCTTCCTTCTCATCCCTTTCCAGGGCTTTCATCTACACCCATGATAGTCCCATGATAGGACTCCAAGTAGATATTTACCTTAGGCCACCTGCCTTTGCTTCAGTCCCCTATTTCCAGGTGGATATGCCACAGGCACCTCAAAGGAAATGTGTGAAAAACACATTATTATCTCCCTCCTTCAAATCAGACCCTTCTCTTATTTTCCGTACTTTGGTTAATGGCACCAGTAATCTTGAAGTCGCTGAAAGGATAAACCTGAAAATCATTCTAGAATTCCCTCAGCGCATCCCATTTCCAAATCCTGTCATTTTTGCTTCCTAAATTCCTCTCTAATCTATTCCTTACACTCCGCTTCCATTCTCAGTGTCTAAATTTGGGTTTTTCCAAAAAATAAATAAATTCTTAAAATCGAGCCTCCTTTCTCATGTTACATACACCTAATTGTTTCAACCCTTTACCTAAAATCTCTGTTGGATCCCTGATGCCTTCATGATAAAGTTCGAACTCTTTACAATGTTAAGTACAGTGTGTCTTTGCCTTCCCAAAGCATCTCCATTGGCTCCTCAAATGTACCCTTTACTTCAATCATGCTGGGCTAGTTTGAATTACCAAACTCATGCCTCTTGTCACTGCCTGAAATTTTCTTCCTAACAATTTTCTTTCCTAATAATCTCTGCCATGCTGAATTCAGGGTTCCTCTTGGAACCCCTATTATTCTATAGTATGGTTGTTGATTTCTGTATCATTTTTCCCCAGTAGACTATGTGTTCCAGAGGGAAGATTTGAGCCTTGTTCATATCTTCATCTTCTCTAGTAGGCCTAGCATAGTGTATGGCACATAGTTTTGCTCAGCAATTGTTTGTTAATGAGTGAATGCGTCGGCATCTGTAGCATAATGTCCAAACTCCTTAGGGACTCCATAAAGTATTTCTGTTGCATGGCAGGGGCAGTTGGTATTTTGTGTTGGATAATTTTTTTGTGTGCAGAACTGTTTGGAGAATTGCAGGACATTGTATGTCCTTCAGTCCTGGGCTCTAAATGCCAGTAGCACCCCCTCTTGACCCATTGCGTGATTCAAAATTGCCACCCACCTTTCCAAGTGATCTCTCCCTTTGTAGGAACTCCAAAGAGCTCAGTCTTCAGCTTCAGGTAGTGACTGTGTCTTAAATTTCTCTGTTTCCCATAGACCCAGCGCCATTCATTCTGCACATATGCTTAGAAATCAATCTTTCCTTAGTATATTTATTTATAAATTATACCTTGTTGTTTTCTTTTTTTAAAAAATGAGGTAGCTAAAAAGTATATGCTAAAAGAAAGCTGGAGAATATAAACTTTCAAAAAATAGAAGAAAAGAAAGGACTTAGCCTGGTATAGTAGCATCTGAATACAATTTGAATATGATCAGCAACTAATTCTTATAAACCATTTTAGTCCAGCACTTGCACGTATTTGTGAGTTTTCAATAGTCCTTCCTTTTAAAAAAATATAAAAAACAGATAAGTATCAAACATTTTACACAATATTAGGTTGAAACCCTTCAGTGACATATAATATTAATGCCTCCTTTTTCAAAGTATCGTCTTGCCTTTTAGTGTTTCCTAAGCCATTTTGCTATTTCTGAAATGGTACTTGTTAACTTGCTCCTAAGTAAAGACAATTTTTTCATTTTCATTTTGGTGCTGAATCTAACGGAATTTTATTTTTAACAAGAAAAATTTCTTTGGTCCATAAAGCAATTTCTTTTTCCCAAATCTGATTTGGTTCGATCTTCTATTTCTTGTGAGACAACATCATAGAGAATGATAGCATAAACATTTAGTCCAACATCAGCTACATTAAACCCAAAACCCAGTGCCGTCAATTCCAACTTATAGCGACCCAAAAGGACAGAGTAGATCTGCCCCATAGAGTTTCCAAAGAGCGCCTGGTGGATTCGAACTGCCGACCCTTTGGTTAACAGCCATAGTCAGCTACATTAGTAAATTGATATTCACATCTAGCTGTGGAATGTGTGGAATCATGCGTTTATCTTTTTTTCTTCCTCTCATTCTAGCAAATTTTATTCTAAGGATAGATTTTGAACTGTAAGTTCATTATCAGTGAAAACTGAATTGAATTTCTTTGCTGTTTCCAGCTCCAAGTTTAGACCCATAGCCTCTCTTTCTACCACTCCAGCCCCAGGAAATATGTCTTCTGTAATGTATGCCTTTTAAAATACTAAAAAAAAATTTCATTTTTACCCTTCTCAAATCACACTTTTCTGTGCAATTGTGGACTCTGCTTTATAATAATTCAAATATGATTTTTTAAATAAGGTTATCAGTACCAATCCCTCTTTAGTACTCTTATGAATTGGCCAACCTGCTAATTGCTGTAGAGGAAGACAACTCAAAATTTGTTCTGGCATGTGCAGATGTCATTCAGATGACCTCTCAAGCCCTCATCTTGTGTAACCAGGTGTGCTCTGCCAGCCTGCACCTTCCTTCAGCAAACAACCACAGGGAAGGACAGAGGGCAAAGCCATTTAAGGGTGTAGTGAACTTTTAGACAATTCAGAAACTATGCAAAATTGTCACAAGCAGATTTCTAGTTAGCAGTAAAAAAAAAAAAAAAAGTTTGTCTAATTTTTCTAAAAAGAATATTTCTATACTTCTCTGTTACTAGAAAAGAAGCAGAAGCATGAAGAGAGTTACTGAATCAAATATAAAAAGGAAAAATAGATTTGAGACTTAGCTAATTAATGAAATGTTTAATCTCAGTACAGCAATGATCCCATGCTGTGCATTCCACAAAACCCAGACTTGTGTGCTGTTTTGGCTTTATTGCATATTCAAATTCATTCAGATTTAACTGAGAAATCACTTACTAGTGCATGAAAACACGGACCACCCTTTTAACATTCTCAAGTGAGGTTGTCAACTCCGTTTTACCCTATGTGAAATGTATGAGCTCAAATGATTTGGATTGTAAATCATCTATATTCCTGTAATTGATTGGAGCCAAGCAAAATGGAACTTACTGTGAGCAGTCAGATGAGTTCAGTAGAATTTGGTGACAGCTTTATGAAATGGAAAATTTTAAGGTGGAGATGTTAGCACAGATGTGGAGAAACGCTAAACATAAAAACAATAATTTGTCTTTCTTTAAAAGTTCCAAAATTCATTTGAAGGGAATACTAGAGTTATGTTGTCGCATTTATAAAAGAGTATGACGCCTAAGGGAAAAAAATTCAAAAAGAAATAATAGCTATCTGCCTGATATATTCTTTGTAGTTTTATTTATAAGCATTAAAAAAAAACTGGAGACATCCTAACTGACCAGTTTAGAGGGAAATGTGTAGTATATGATGGTACATGAATTAGACAGAATGTTATAGAACCATCAAAGAATGATAAAAGTGAATAATCATTGCAAAATTTGTGAAATTAAAAACAGAATACAAAACGAAGTTATGCTTTGATTTCAGTTGTGTTGAATTATATGTGCACATAATCATGGGAAGTAGGATGGTGAGAATGTGGAATTTCCCCCCCCCCTTTTGTTCTCTTTATTGTAGTAAAACTATGACTTGTGCATTAAATAATAATTAGACAATAAATGAAGATAACAGTGCCATTCCCAACACAACAATATGGCTCCACTGTTTTCCATCGTTCCTGGTTCTGCTTCTGTTGAACTTGGTTCTTATAAAGGACGGTGAGCTTGACTTGAATGATTTTGTTGTTCAGCAGATGGTCCCAGGACAACTGCATTTTACTGCTGAAACACCATCTGGACTTTGTTCGAAATCCTCCTTAGCATGAATTGTGGTTGGCTAATGTCTCTCCCTGTACAAACATCGTAAATTATCTACCCTCAATAGTGACCTCTATCACTTTATAATTTAGGTTATTTCAACCTTCCAAGGTACAGCTACAGGGACTTTTCTATACTTCATATTATTATTATTATTTTTGTTACCATTAGGATATGTTTTAAAGGCACTTTATACTGAGACTTTTTTTTTTTTTTCCACAGTCTCAGATTCAAGCATTAATATGTACTGGGTTCTTTCCATCCTCAAAAGTTGGAAATTCTATTAAAAAAAAAAAACAACCAAATAAAAAACAAGATATAAAGTTGGATTTGGATTAGAACAAGAGTACCAGAAAACTATTTCAGAGCTTTCTTTTACTTTAACTGACACAGGTGTGGAAGCAATTTTAATTTTATCATCTAATCATCTCAAATTTTTTCCCTATGATGGTCTCGTTCATTGTAATCCTCGGAGGTTCCTGTTCTTTAAGTAGCAAGCAGCTGTCAAAGATGATAAGAATGTGATAATAATTACCTCAGAGGTGATTCTTTGTGTTTACTAAAGGCAAACACTTCAGCCCCAAGAGATGGGAAAGAGGGATTGACCTCAGAGCCCCAAACTGGAGAAACTAGAAGAAAGGCTTCGCTTTGAATCTTCAGGAGCACAATGGCTAACTCGTCATCTATTTTGGGCAGGTAAAGCAGGCCAGACTTTGCCTTTCTCTATCTACTACATTTTTGGTCCCATAAATATAAGGAATCACCTTGCAAGAGCTCAGTAAAAAAAAGAAAAAAAAAAAAAACAACTCAGTTGGCTGTCAAATCGATCCCAACTCATGGGGATTCATGTACGTCAGAGTAGGACTGCAGTCCATAGGGCTTCCAATGGCTGATATTTTGGAAGTAAATTACCAGGCCTTTCTTCTGAGGCACATCTGAGTGGACTGAAACCTCCAAGCTTTTGGTTAACAGCCAAGTGTGTCAACCATTTGCACCACCTAGGGACTCTAAGAGCTCAGTAGATACGTTGGTTAACTTGATCTCAGAAGAACATCAAGTCCATCCCTAATCTCTGCCTTCTGGGTGTGGTAAATATGCAATAGCCTATGAAATTTGGGCTTTTGGTCCAATTTGGAAGGAGAGCTGAGTGTCCAAGGCCGGTAAAGCCAGTCTAAATCTGAGCTAGAAATGCAGACAGGGAGGTTTCTGAAGTGATTGCTTTCTCCCCAAGTAACTATCCTGGAGTTGGAGCACATGAAGGGAATTGTTTGGTATCTAATCTTTGCAATCAGCATTCCATGATGCCTCAGTCAGTAATCCATGAGGCCACACTGCAGGCAGAGAGCAAGGGATTGATAGTGGGATGCAGTGAGTACTAAGATGTCGTTGTCCTAACCCACCCACTGAAGTGACCCATTCATTTCTGTTCTTTACAAAATACTGCATATTCCAAAGTGAGCTCTCCAGGGACCAAACAACCCAGATGATAAGTTAGGAAATATGGGAGTAGAGGAAAACTAATATTGAGTCCCTACTGTGTGTCGGAATTGACGGCACTGCGTTCTGTGTACCAGGCACTGGGCTAGATGTTTTTACCTATGTTAGTCCTCAGAGCAACTCTATAAGTGACATATCATCATCTCCGTTTGCTAGATGAACAAACTACAACTTGTAATTCATAGGTTGCGGGGATAATGTCTGAACTCTGTGTGACTCTACGGCATCCTTTTACTTGCAAAATATCCAAGTCTAAAATAGCTTTTTGGGCTGACTATATGAAGACTAGATTATAAACAGGCAGGGTAGGGGAGGATGAGACAGGGTGGGAGTCAAAGGATTTCAGGGTGGCAATGGGGAGAAGAAGCCTGTGTATACCATTTTTAGGTATGGAATGTTTCTTAGAGGAACGGTGGTCACTAGTGGAGTGACTTTATACTTAAAACCTTTCAAAGGGATTTTCCCTCCTTTTTATCTGCCCGATTTCATCTCTTACAGCGAGGTCAGGGCTGGCCAGTCTAGATATCTGATAAACTTCCAGGGTGAGGAATTGTATTCAGTAGGGCTGAACTTGGAGTGGGGAATTTTATACCTGAGAATCGGCAAAACAAGTCAAGTCAAAGTCCATAGGAAAACGTCAAAGGTCACACCCAGGGAGACCATGTATAAACACCAAGTCCACAGTGCCAAAGGTAGGATTGAGGGCAGGGTCAGAGATCAAGAGTTTGAGACCAGATGGGGATGAGATTGGAGCAACTGCAGGCCAGGGGCAAGCAGGTTAACACCAAGTGCTGGAGGTGAAGCTTAGGTTGGGTTCTTGGGACCATAGTGAAGTCTGCACTTGCCTTTCTAGAGGTGGATTCATGGTGTTAGGATGTGTATGACTGGCTTAAAGACCTGGAGACAATGTTAACATTGCATTTAATTTTCAGGATAATAAGGGATATAATATTAATTATATTTTTCAAATAAGAAAACTAAGACCAAGAGAGATTGACTCTAGTTTTTAGTCACACAGCACGTTGGTGATGGAGCCATGAGTTGGACTTACAGGAATAACAAAAACAAGGTGAGCAGATAGGAATAGGCAGAACCCTGGCACGTCAACTGTAGTTGTCCTAAAAAAAAAAATTGTAGTTGTCCTGCTGACAGGCAATTAGGTGTAGGGGAACAAAACTCACTCCACAAGTGTGCAAGAAAGGTAACTGTATTATTATCTTTTAAAATAATATTTTTTAAAAAATCTGTGGTAATCCCCTGGTCTGTGGCAAAAAATAACAGTCAGTTCAGGGAAACACTCATTTCTCCCAGAGTTGTTATAAATTCTGGCTGGTATGATAGTACCCAGGCCAGAGGTGGGGGAGAATCTGGTGTGGGTCTGTCTTTCTACAGTGACATCACTGAGTGACCCTCAGTTCTGTTCTCCACAGCTGGTCCCCTTGATTTTTGCTGAGTTTCTCTTGTTCCTAGTCACAGAATCCTACAGCTCCCATGGCCAACATCCCCCCATCAGCATCCCCAGAGGGACATGGACTCCTTTGCTACCATACTGGAGTGTCAGGAAACCCAGAGGAGGGGCCTCTGGCCTCAGTTGTGAGAGAAGTGCTCTCTTGTTAGAAAACTTAATCCTGTTCTGTTCATTATTTCCAGAAGTCTTAGTCCTTCACTTCATCTCTCTTCTGATATGGACAATTAACAGTTCCTCAGTCTAAGTAAAGTGTAGGCAAATGCCAACACAGCAGATCCAGACCCTTCTTGCTCCTAAGCTCTCCTACATGGAAATTCTGGAGCTGTTCTGGCTTGCTCGCCTAGTTAAGCTCCTTCATAGAGTACTGAGCAAACAGCAGAACTCAGTGAATATTTCTGAGGCATCATGCAACAGTGTTCATCTGGCTGCCTTGATTTTTCTTAGTGACTGGACAGGATACCACATGTCTAAATGACTGGGTATGTTTCTGGCTTCTTTATCAGAAATTAGAGTTAAGGCCAGGTCAGTCTGACATGAAGAGAAGTCAATTGCTGGCGGGTGACCTCATTTTGGGCTGATATTCTTTTGTAAAGCATGTATAAACTTAAATGTTTTAGGAACATTTGATGAGTGCTAATAGAATATTCTGTTAATATTTGTCTATTAAAGACCCTTTTCTTTTTATTATAAATGATCATTTGAATATTTTTATACTTGATTGATTAAGTATAATTTTGCTCTTATTCACACTGTTGTTTTGTGTTCTATTCCAACCTGTTGATGTAAGAGAAGAATGTTATAGAATTTCTTGCATGAGACTGACTCCAAGCCACTTTAGCTAATTGTGTTACTATAAAATTTAACTTATCCCAGAGATAATTCTATTGCATATGTAAGTGGAACCTTTATAGCTGTTGTTCTTCTCTTCATCTGCAAATGCTCTGGGCATCATGAAATGGATCAGATCATGGACTGAGTTAGACAGATTGGGTTCAAATCCTGGCTCCAGTATGTAATAGCTGTCACCTTAAGTCAGTCACTTAAATTCTCAAAATTTTGGTTTTCTCCTCTGCAAAATGGGTTTAAAGTACTTGCTTTGTGAGGAATGTACCTTACACTGAGCTAATACACACACTGTACCCCATTACATGTGTTGCAATGTGCCCATTACACCTTCCTTACTACTTTACAGTTATTAGTAATAGATACTTACGGATATGCTATGTTTAGTAAAAATTGAGAACACGATTATAAGGTCAAAAGCGGTTATTAAAGAAGAAAGATCTTTTAGTTACTTAGGCTAAGGACAGAAAGAGTGAAAGGACCTGAAGACCTGGTTTCAAATCTTGTCTCTGTTATTTCTTGGCTACTGGCAAATAATTTCTCTGAGCCTTGATTATGTCAGTTGTAAAAAAAAAAGAGTGATGTCTAACTTGAAGACTTGTTGTAGAGGCTAAATGAGATAACATATGTGAACATTTAACTTGATGCTTGCCATTTATTAAGTGCTCAGTAAATGTTTGTTTGCGATTTGAAAAACTAAGCTTATTGAGAGATAATTACTTGAATAGCATTTGCATGGGAATAGAACTGTATTATGGAACATTCAATAGTTTGTTCTAAGGAGATATATTAAAAATATGAAGCTAGAAATAACCTTTGATACATTTGTTTTTTATCTACAAAAATTAATGGTGATATTTATTTTACATACAGAGAATCCCTATGAAAACATGTCCTGGGACAATACAAATTTGGCTATAACATAACTGGTAATTGGATCTTCTCCTCCATAGCTGGTTTATCCTGATTAGGTCACTAATCTTGCAGTAATGACATAAAATTTTACGTTATTGAATATATGGGACTCCATTTATAGTGTTTTGGTGAGGTTTACTACATTTAATTGAGTGCTGTGGCACTACTATCATTCCGACTCAAATATGTTAGTGAAGTAATAAATTGTTTCTATATGTATTACAGATGAGGAAACTTTGATCAATATCTGATCCAAGAAGAGATGCTCAGCAGAAGTGGATTGGGTCTAACTGAGGAAAAGTTTGAGATACAAATCAATTACAGTTTGTCTTCAGTGCTCTCCTACACACCTTCCTTCCTTTTCAGTTTGGTATATAGAGTACCGTTTTTTCTTGCCTTCCTTTCTTTCTTTTCTTTTTCTTTTCTCTCTATTTTTTTTTTAATCTCTGACTCAGTCTTTGAGCTTCGTTCACCCTTTTTCCATATCTTGAGCTTAGTATAATATATATGGCAGATTCAGTGCTCATCACATATTCCATTTGTTCCCCTAAGTTTCCCAGCCTCCTCTGTGGTCAGGTTAGGGCCAGATGACTAGAGCTGAAAACTGAATATGAGTGGAAGTGACGTGTATGACCTCTGGGCCAAGACAGTTAAGAGCGCTTTTTCTTTCTTTCCCTAACAAAATAAATAAATAAATAAGGATTTTGACTGGGAATGTGTTAAATTTATAGGCCTCTTGTTGTTAGGTGCCATGGAGTCAGTTCCAACTCATAGAGCCACTATATATGCAACAGAACAAAACACTACATGGTCCCACGCCATCCTCATAATCGCTGTTATGTTGAGCCCATTTTTGCAGCCACTGTGTCAATCCATCTCGTTGAAGGTCTTCCTCTCTTTCACTGACCCTCTACTTTACCAACCATGATGTCCTTCTCCAGGGACTGGTGCTTCCTGACAGCATGTCCAAAGTATGTGAGACGTAGCCTCACCATCCTTGCTTCTAAGGAGTATTCTGGTTGTACTTCTTCCAAGACAGATTTGCTCATTCTTTTGGCAGTCCACAGTATATTCAACATTCTTTGCCAATACCACAATTCAAAGACGTCAGATCTTCAGTCTACCTTATTCATCATCCAGCTTTGGCATGCATATGAAGCAATTGAAAACACCATGGCTTGGGTCAGAAGCATCTAGTCTTCAAGGTGACATCTTTGCTTTTGAACACTTTAAAGAGGTCCTTTGCAGCCGATTTACCCAATGCAATGCATCTTTTGATTTCTTAACTGCTGCTTCCATAGCTGTTGATTGTGAATCCAAGTAGAATGAAATCCTTGACAACTTCAATCTTTTCTCTGTTTATCATGATGCTGCTTATTGGTCCAGTTGTGAGGATTTTCGTTTTCTTTATATTGAGTTGTAATCCATACTGAAGGCTATGGTCTTTGATCTTCATCAGTAAGTGCTTCAAGTCGTCTTCACTTTCAGCAAGCAAGGTTGTGTCATCTGCATACCGCAGGTTGTTAACGAGTCTTCCTTCAATCCTGATGCCTATTCTTCTTCATATAGTCTAGCTTCTCAGATTATTTGCTCAGCATACAGATTGAATAGGTATGGTGAAAGAATACAACCCTGAAGCACACCTTTCCTGACCTTAAACCATACAGTATTCCCTTGTTCTGTTCAAACAACTGCCTCTTGATCTATGTACAGGTTTCTCAAGAGCACAATTAAGTGTTCTGGAATTTCCATTCTTCAAAATGTTATCCATAATTTGTTATGATCCGCACAGTTGAATGCCTTTGCATAGTCAATAAAACAAGGTAAATATCTTTCTGGTATTCTCTGCTTTCAGCCAGGATCCATCTGACATCAGCAATGATATCCCTAGTTCCGCATCCTCTGCTGAATCTGGCTTGAATTTCTGGCAGTTCTCTATCAATATACTGCTGCAGTGCTTTTAATGATCTTTAGCAAAATTTTACTTGCATGTGATATTGTTAGATAATTTCCTCATTCAGCTGGATCACCTTTCTTAGGAATAGGCATAAATATGGATCTCTTCCAGTTGGTTGGTGAGGAAGCCGTCTTCCAATTTTCTTGGCATAGACAAGTGAGCACTTCCAGTGCTGCACTGGTTTGTCAAAATCTCAATTGGTATTCTGTCAATTCCTGGAGACTTGTTTTTGCCAATGCCTTCAGCGCATCTTGGACTTCTTCCTTCAGTACCATCAGTTCCTGATCATATGCTACTTCCTGAAATGGTTGCAGGTCGACCAATTCTTTTTGGTATAGTGATTCTGTGTATTCCTTCCATTTTCTTTTGATGCTTCCTGAGTCATTTAAGATTTTCCCTATAGAATTCTTCAGTATTGCAACTTGAGGCTTGAATTGTTTCTTTAGTTCTTTCAGTTTGACAAATGCAGAGCATGTTCTTCCCTTTGATTTTCTCTTTGCACATGTCATTATAATACTTTGTCTCCTCGAGCTACCCTTTGAAATCGTCTATTCAGCTCCTTTACTTCATCATTTCTTCCTTTTGCTTTAGAGCAAGTTTCAGAGTCTCTTCTGGCATCCATTTTGGTCTTTTCCAGACCTAATAGGGAGAAATGACATCTTAATAATATTGAGCTTCCAATACATGAGCATGATTTATCTCTCGATTTCTTTACTTGTTCTCTAATTTTTCTCAGCAATGTTTTGTAGATTTTTAGTGAATAGTTCCTTAAAAAAAAAAATTTCCTAAGGAGTTCATATTTTCTGATGCCATCATTGATAGTGTTGCCTTTTTGTTTCAATTTCCAATTGTTCATTGCTAATACACAGAAACAACTACTTTTTATATTGATCTTTGAATTATAAAAGCTTTCTAAACTCATTTATTAGTTACTGGCTTTTTGGTAGATTTCTCAGTATTTGACACAATGACAATCACATTGTTTCCAAAAACAAACAAAAAAAAATGAAGTTTTAATGATGAAATTTCAGATATAAATAAGAAATTTTAGGGGAGATATTGGGAAAGTGTCTTACATGTATGATTTGTGAAAATAGACACCAAATTAATCTGTGGGTGAAGCTGACTTCAGATCATATTAAAAAAAAAAATATTCAAGTCTTCTTCCACAGACCTGTTTCCTAAATATTAATTACAGAGCTTCTCTGGACTTTTGCTTAAGGTTAATTAGCATATAGCGTTCTAAAGGTTAAATTCAATACGGTTGTTTAATGACTTCTTGAGAGGACTGAAATAATTGGCCAGAATTCAAATGAAACTTTGAAACAAAATGTCTACAATCATTTCTTGAAGAGGTGCAGGGAAACAGTAGTGTTAAATTCATCTATAGGTGTAAATCAGATTATGCAAAAGTAATTGCAGTTACCAAGGAGCAGATATTCGTGTACTATTTATCAATCGTATTTTCCTCTTTCAAGGTTACAAAAAAAATAACATTATGGTTAAATCTTTGTTGATAAAGATTCACCATATTTTATTCATTTAATTTCTTAATATCATCCAACTCTTTTTCATTCCAGCCAGCCCTGGCCATTTCATCTTGTCTGTGGTTAATTTATATTCTACTGAAGGAATATCTTCCAGAAAAATATGCTTGTCTGAGGTTAAAAGCTATAGCATATTAAAGACCATAAGTCTTTCAAAATTTCAGAAGGCTACAGAACGAATTTTTTAAACCAAGGAATGTACTCAATATTTTTATAGATTTAAAAAAATAATAATGTTAATCGTATGCTGGCTTCTCAGATGCATATATAGGTGAAACATGTTCATTGTTTTTCAAAATGGTTAGTTTAATACTCCCAAAATGTTGATTTACTCAAAATAGATTATTTTCTCAGAGACTGCATTTTAGTCTATATGCAAATTGAAGCACATTCAGATTAAATTAAAATAACCATGAATTATGGGGCAGTTTCCTCACATGAAGTCTTTTCTTACTTAACCTTTCCACATGAAAGAGAAAATCTGTATTTGGTGTCTACTGAACCTGTTTGACATTCCAGAGATGTCAGAATCCTGAAGAATACATATTAGCTGGTCTGGGTAATGCTTTTGTTTCATAAAAGAACTAAGCTGGAGAGGGATTTGTGATTTTTCAATTCTAGAAATAGTGTGATGAAAAAACTAATGATCCCATACAGAGTTCAGTGTTTGTGCGATGTTTATTCAGCCAAACAGAGGGCCGTTTTTCTCTGCTATTAATCCTCAGCTTATCTTAGACTCTGGCATAAAGCATTGGTAGAAAGCAATGTTTCAGTAGTGTGTTACATTTCATTAAATAAATGTGGGCATATGAGTGAATCCCACAATTCTTTTTGAAGTCAAGCACATTTGCTAACCTAAGAATGTAACTCTTTAATTTGTATTCATTTTCACTGTATAAAAAGTTATATTTTTAACCCATCTCCTTTTTATCTTGCCAATTACTAAGCAATAACTTAATACGAAATCCAAAAATCTTTTAATAGGAACACTTAAAATGCCCGAAAGTGAAAAAGATTTTCTGTAAATGGCACATATTATCCGTTCTCTTAGCTTTCTTAAACTTGTCTGTAGTTTTTTCCTGAGTCATTCTGAACAAACCTTATGAAAACATTTGGAATCATTTGATCCAGTAAGAATGCAAATCCATGGCATGTTTTCCTCAAATCTCTTATCTTTTAGTCTTTGCATTTTCTGAGGAAACATACCCATTCTGATGGGATTATCATTTTAGCTTCCCAGATGACTTGTGTATTCTTTTGTGAGACATTTTAGAATCACCAAAAACAAAACAGAAAACCCATTGCCATGGAGTCAATTCTGACTCATAGCAACCCTCTAGGACAGAGTAGAACTGCCCCATAGAGTTCCCAATGCTGTAAATCTTTACTTAAGCAGACTGCCACATCTTTCTTCTGTGGAGCAGCTGGTGGGTTGGAACTGCTACCTTTCAATTAGCAGCTGAGCTCTTGACCACCACACCACTAGGGCTCCTAGTTTGGAATCAGTGCTGTCAAATTTCAAATACAGTGGCAAAGCATGGAGCTGGAATAGATGAGAAAGAGATGAAGAGATGATGAGAGAGAGAGAGAGAGAGAATCCTTTGGAATCTCAGTGAAGTTCACTCAAATTGCAAATCTTGTAAAGCAATTACAGCAACAACGCTTGGCATTTACTGCACACCTACTACATGCCAGGCACTGCAGGAAGTGCCTTCCATAATTTATCTCATTTTATTACCCCTCTTCTATCAGGTAAGCACTCTCGTTATGCCCATTGTAAGGTGGGCAAATGAGAGACTAGAGAAATTGAGAAGCATGGCATAGTGGCTAAGTGCTATGGCTGCTAACCAAAGGGTCGGCAGTTCAAATCCTCCAGGCACTCCTTGGAAACTCTATGGGGCGGTTCTACTCTGCCCTATAGGGTCGCTATGAGTCGGAATCAACTCGATGGCTGCAGGTTTGGTTTTGGCTTTCTCCAAGGTTACACAACAAACAAATAGCAGAAATGTGACATGACCTTAGGTCTAATTCCAATATGTACTCCAAATCCTTATTGCCAGCACAGCAGCCATATCTGTTAGGGGCGTAAATTTCTGAAAGGGTTTGTTTTTCTCTGAAATTACTCAGAATGAAGCCAAGGCTTGTGTGTTTGGTTTTATGTTCCTTGACAACGTATAGCCAAACTCTCACTGCCCAAAAAAACTTTGAAATCTTATTCTACGTTTTTTGCACAAGTCTCTCTGTAAATAAAAATGCAATAGAATCAGAGAGGTATTAGGTTCAAGCCAGCATGAAATTTGCCCTTTCTGAATCAGCCAAACTATGCTGCTTGTGCCCAGAGGGGTTTGCTCAAGTCAGGGTGACATTGTGAGAAGGATCTCTAAACTGTGCTCGGTTCTTTCAGCCAAGCCCAACACTGATGCCTACAGACACCCTGCTTTGACTAAGGCTGCATCTAATTACTGAGTGAGGATCAGCTTTCTAACACTTTGTCTTTTACAGACTGGAAATAGCTGTGGTTAAAGATGTAGACATTTTATTTAAAATATAAAAAACTGGCAATAGTGTGATCCCTCTTTTGCTCTCATCCCCCAAATTTATAGCCGTTTTTGAAATTTTGTCTCAGAAAGGATGAACTGTTTTCTGTCTTGATTCCAACTGCATTTGATTTCATAAATAATGGCCTCTGTGTAACAGAGGAGTCCCTGGATGGCACAAACAGCTAACGTTCTTAGGCACCATCCAAAAGATTGTCGGTTCAAATCCACCCAGAGCCGCCTCAGAAGAAAAGCCTGTCAATTTACCTCTGAAAGGGCAAACCAAAATCAAACCCGCTGCCAATGAATCGATTCTGACTCATAGCCACCCTATAGGACAGAGCAGAACTGCTCCATAGGGTTTCCAAGGCTGTAATCTTTATGGACGCAGGCTACCACATCTTTCTCCCATGGTCCAAAAGGTCCATTGAAAACCCTATGCACAGTTCTACTCTGAAACTTACAATGAATTGACTTGACAGCAACTGGTTTCAACTGGTATATAACAGAAGGTATTATAAGGGGCAGCCCCAGTGTCCCCCTTCCCCACCCTTTCTAAAACTGGCATAGGACTGAGATCCCAGTATAGTGTTGAAGGGCACTGGGATGCTAGCAGTATTTTCTTTCACCTGTGGTTACCAGCACTTGTATTTACCAAGCATTTTGTCTTATTTCATGAAGGAGAATGCTATGTGGCAGTTAAATTTTAGCTAATTAGACTCCATCTGCTGAAACTTTTCGTTTCTAACATTTTAAGTATTCCAATTACATAAAGTATTCTTTCTCCCCAGTTTGTGACTAGTGTATTGCTCTACTGATTCTTAAACAGCAAAATCTTGTTTAGTAGGAAGGCATGAGGAAGAGGGCCTCTGATTAAGTCGATATTCTGGTTAAGTCAGACTGAATGTGGAAGTCCTTTGGGTTCAGTCTTGGAAAAAAATCTTCTTAAAATCATGATTTGTAACCATGGCATATAGAATGTAATGCAGTTGTTGATGGTGGAGATGTAGTCAGGATGAGTTCCTTATCTGCATGGAGTTCCTGGAGAGAGCTGTGTAAACTCATGGTGTATGGACCTACCACTGGCTGGCTCCCAGTTCGTTCTGGTTTTGGTCCAAATTCCAGCTTCTTTAGGTACTATGTGATCTTGGGCAAGTTCTTTATATTCTCTAAGCCTCCGTTTTATCATCTGTAAAAAGAATAATAACTACCTCAAATGAACATTGTGAGGAATAAATGAGTTAATTCATACTCATGCCTTAGCACAATGTCTGGCACCTCACAAGTATTAGCTTTAACTTTTGCTGTCTGCGATCATTAAGGTTGTGTGTCAACTTGGCTAGGCTTGGATTCTCAGTGGTTTGGTGGTTATGATTTAGTTTGGCAGTCGTACAATCATGTAATCACTTCCATGATGAGATTTGATATAACGTGATCGCCTCCATGATGGGATCCACTGTGAGTAGCCAATCAGTTGAAGGGGAGTTTGCTTGGGGATGTGGCCTACATCTTATATAGGTGGACTTTCTGGCAAGGCTCTCAGGATTTTGCTGACTCTTGACCCTGCAGCTGGCTGCTGTTCATCTGACCTCTGGTTCTTGGGACTTGAGCTAGCAGCTTACCTGTTGTCTCGCCTGCTGATCCTGGGATCCATTGGTCTTTGCAGCCGGTGAGCCAGAGCCCTGCTGTTGGATATGCTGATGTTTGGTTAGTCAGCCCTTGTGGCTGCGTAAATCAGGAGAAGCCTCCAGCCTGACCCATGGACTTGGGACGTTGCAGCATCTCCAACCTCATGAGCCACTTCTTTAATATAAAGCTCTCTGTATATATATTTATATGCTTTACTTGTTTTGCTTTTGTAGATAACCCAGCTTAAGACGGCGACCATACTTTGAAAATTGCCTTCTTTTTATTTAAGGTTTCCAGGTGGTGCAAACAGTTCACGTTTGACTACTAACATAAAAGTTGGCGGTCCAAACCCACTCCGTGGCACCACAGAAGAAAGTCCTGGCTATCTGCCTCCCTAAATATTACAGCTAAGAAGATGATATAGAACAGTTCTACTCAGTACACATGGGGTCTCAATGAGTTGAGATCCTGATGGTGACAAGTTTGGGTTTTTTGTTTGTTTGTTTCCTTTATTTAGGTAAGTACCACAGAAATCAAATTGTTTTCTTACTCTTTGCCCCTTTCTCTTGTAAAGAGAGTTTAGATGTAGTACAGGAGAAAGTACTGTGGCATACTGGCTCTGGATGGTAAAAAAAAAATAGTGCACAATAAAAGGTTTTATGTAATTTACCAAATATAGTTATTTTATAGGGAATAAAATAATTTGGTGGGTTTTGATGAATGCACATGTAAATGTAAGACAGACTTGTTGGCTGAATCAAGAATGTGAATTCCAAATCCTTACTGTGGAGTTGAAAATGCTAACCTGTGTCATTACCTTCATGTTTTTCCATGGTGAAGTAGCTCATGACCAAGGTATGCACCTAATTAGATAGTCTGCCTGTTTCTCCCTCCTGTCTTCCTTCCCTCCCTTCCTTCTCCTAGACAGGCATGACAAAGGGAAATAGGAAAACACTTATTTGTTAAATCTCTAGTCCCTCTTTTTGGCCACTCTCTCCATGATGGAAGGGCAGTATACAAAGGTCACCTTCTAAGGCCTCTACAACAAACACTCTAACCTCACTGCCAAATCACTTTTCCAGAGAGTGTCACCAGAGATCATGTGTCACTTTTATAAACTTTGGGACTGGCAAACCTGATGTTGTCTGTCACCTTCTTTTTGGTTTAATGTGTGCTATCTAAAAGCAAACAGCATAGATGAATAGAAGCATGGTTCCAGCTTGATTTTGAAACTTTTATTACTTGTCTCAATCTCTCTGTCTCTCATTCTTAAAAACTGAAAGTATATCTGAAATACAGTATCATAGCTGGAACTTAGAATTTACTAGTTAACTCATTAGCATACTATATTTAATGAATGCATTAAAACAAGGTCATAATTCATGAAAACTCATTGCAAGGAGTTCATTTAAGAAGTGTATTTGAATTTCGTTGGATGGAAGAACTCTGCAATTTGATCAAAGAGTTGGTCCTATAAACATCAGGTTTGTGTTTTGCCCACTTAAAAGCCAGGTTTTATGTTTTAAAAAGTGTTCACTTTAATCTTATTAAATAAACAATGATATATTACTTACAACTTTGGTTTCACTAAAATAAATAAATGTTTTACACTTAATTCTTAAAACATTTTAATGTTTATTTCTTCACATTTTAACTAATAGTTTGAAATGCTCTTCCTACCTTTAATCTGTAAAGCTAACTCACTAAAAAATAAAACGAAAACAAATCATCTCTTCCAAAGAAAACCTAAACATAATTTTTGTTATCGTCAGAGTTGTTCAGCCATCACCACAATCAATTTCAGCACATTTTTGTCATCCCCAAAAGAAACCCATACCCTTTCACCCTTTAGTATTTTATCGTCATGATTTACTTTTTCTTTATATTTATAGAGAAGAAAGACATTCAAACTCTTAATTTTTAAAAATGATTGGCGTTATCCTTTGATAACTGATTGTGTGTATTTTTCTAATAATTACTTTGTTCACCTCCACTATTATCCTTAAGTAGACTCAATTCACCTCTGCAAATTATGTCATTTTAAACAAATATTTATGCAAAATATAATAATTTTTGGCTACTGAGATTAAGAGTATTTATGTTTTTTTTGTTGTACACTTACTCTGTTCAAGTCTATTAATATCTTTGAACGTGTTTAAGTGATTGTCTATTTGTAACTAACCAAATCAGTTAAAAATTTTAGTAATTACATTTTGAAAAAAATTTAATTCCAATTTGGCATAAATAACAAAAATCCTGTACATTTCTTTTATGTTCGAAAGATTGGTTGAGAACCTACAATGTATTTGGTTCTACAGATCAGAAAAACAGACTTTCAGGAGCCTGCTAGCTCTGATAAGTTCATTAAATTTTGTTGACATTTTAACACATAACTTGCAGTTCTTATACTCTAAGAGCTTATAGACCATGGGAATGTTATTTACATGTGAGGGAAATCATATGTAATTTACCAAAGGATCAGTTATTATTTTCAGTGGCAGGCAGGTTGTGATTATTTTTCATGATGAAAAACCCTTACAAATTTACTTATGGCTAGTGCTGGATGATTAAAGTTTGTAAATAGTTGTAAAATATAGCGTGTTTTTTGTCCTAGCTTGAATTCACCACTGCTGTCAATAAAAAACTTGGAAACCCAAAACCTTGAAATGATGGAACTATACGCTTACATCAGAGGAAAAAAAAAAAAAAACTCCAGAAGCTGATATTTCAAGCCTGTCTCCGCTAAGCTATACTCCCAAAGGTAGAAGTGTCCTACTTTTATAGATCCTCACAGGGTATTATATAATTCAGCCCCTTTAGTTACAGTGATTAAAATTAAGGTGTTAGCAAAATGTTTTTGACATGGCTAGATTCCAAAGACCAGGTCGTTTTGGGAAATTGGTGTTATGCAAAAATGGAGGATGACTACATCATTACATAACTGTCAAATTGCATCATTACATAACTATCAAATTACATCATTATATAATTGCCAAATTATATCATTACGTAACTACCAAGTTATATCGTTACATAACTGCCAAACCACAAGAATCATGGCCCGGCCAAGTTGACACATAATTTTAACCATCAAAGCTGATACTCTCGCCTCGCACCTCACCGTTTGTTACTGTGAGACATGTTGTTAATGTACAAAATAGAGAGCAGATATTTTACTATTGTTGTAAATGCAAAATGTCAGATAACAAGATAATCAGTGAGGAGCAAGTGTAAATATATCTCAGTTTGTTAATGTACATTTTTATTTCAGTGTAGAAGAGACTATATACAAAACCATCCTTGGCTTCTTTAATGAGTAATACCCAAAAGGCAAGCTCACGAGACTATTGTTTCCACCTGGTTGCCCTAATGTGGACCAAAGTACAGTAATCTCCTCCAAATGTCTGTTTTTGGAACAGTGAAAATCCATCACTTTATTAGATCTCTTACTTTCTCTCACTCTTAACAATAGTCCAGTGGTTAGCAATCACTGGTGCATTAAGATGGAAGAGGTTATCTAGTCTGACAAGCTCAACCACTAAGCTCTCTGACACCAGCCCCCCACAATACAATTATTTTAAATTTGACCCTGACAGTGGTCAGGGGTTGAAACCATAACTTTTAAATTGGGAAATACAAAGGAGTTACTATACTGCTTCCACAGTCCCTGAATGGTACAAATGGTTAATATGCTCAGCTGCTAACCAAAAGTTTGGAGGCTCGAGTCCACCCAGAGATGTCTTGGAAGAAAGGCCTGGTGATCTACTTCTGAAAAACCAGCCACTGAAAACCCTGTGGAGCACTGTTCTCCTCTGACACACATGGGGTCACCATGAGTCAGATTCATGCCACTGCAACGGGTTTACTGGTTCTATTGCTCCTAAGTAGCTTCTTTTTTAAATACCAATAACTCTCGAAGGGATGACATATGGAGCTGTGGTTATTTTTTCTTTACCTGAAAATGTGTTTATTAGATCTCTTTCTTCTGTAGCCTATACTTAAGGTGGAGCTCCTGAGATAAATTGTCAGATAATTCGGTATCTTGTTCAGATGATACTAGATGGTGAAGACTTCTGTTGAGGGGTCCTGAGGTGAACATGATGAACCGAAGAAATATCAGGAGGAGATCATTTTTCGACAGATAATAATAGTCTAAATGGCCAACATTTCTGGAGTACTTACCATATGCCAGGTACTATTCTAAGCTTCTTCTTTTTTTTTTAAAGCATGTATTGACTCATTTGAGTCTCATAAAAACCTTAAGAGGTAGAGTCTGTCATTATCCCCTTTTTCAGATGATGAAACTGAGGTGGAGAAGTTAAATAACCCCAAGGCCAACAAGGTCAATAAATGACAGACTAAGGATTTCAACACAGGGAGTCTCACTCTGAAGTCCCTGGTTAGAGCAACGGTTAATGCTCTTGGCTGCTAAACATAAGGTTGGCAGTTTGAGTCCACACAGAGGTACCTCAGAAGAGAGACCTCGTGATCTACTTCTGAAAAATCAACCATTGAAAACCGTATTGGCACATTTCTACTCTGACACTCATGGGGTCGCTATGAGTTAGAAACAACTTGACAGCATCTAGTTCGGTTCTGGGTTTTTTTTTTTTTTTAAGTGTGGCTCCAGAGCTTAATTAATACTGTTTATTCGCCCTGTACCTTAGAGAGAACAGTAAAGACCTGGGGGTGAGCACCTATGAGGGGAAAAGAGTCCAGAAAAGTTGTGTAGGAGCCCCATCAGCCAAATCACTCATTGCAACTTTGCTTCAGATCAGTTTTCACGTTCTGTTTTGGAAGGGGAAAGTCTTGATCTTGTGATCTCTCCCAGAAGTAGGAATCGTTTAATATCACGTTCTGGTAAGTCACACTGCTTCAGGTAAGTTTCTCTTTTCTCTGTATCTCAGTTTAATTTACAAATAAATAAATTAATTCCACAAAAGAAAATAAGTGACCTTAAATACTTTGAAATGTGAGATAATCATTTTATATGATGATCCATACCACTGGTTTTTTTTTTTTTTAAACATGGAAACAAAAGCAAAGTAAATAAAAAAACCTATGAAGAAGCAAATGAAAAAAAAATCCTTGAAACGCATAATTAACTTTTAAATAATCCTTTGATTTTCACTATATACATGGATTTTATCTCCAAGACAAGATGACAAGATGGTGAAATTATCTAGACAATTCCTAAGGAAAGTTTACTTGTGTTCATATGCCCTGTCAGGTTAAGAACGGTTAGTCTACTGTGTATGTATGTGTTTGTTTGTTCATTTGATTTTTTTTCTTCTTTTTGACTGTAAATCTATTGCTCTCCTAAATACTCAAGAAAATTTGCAGTAAGCAATAAGCCAACAACAGTTTCTGGAAATTAGCTTTTCTTTTTAAATTGAAAGACATTTGGTAAATACTGTATTCTAAAAATGTCAATGTAGACAGAAACATTCTGGGATTGATTATAAGATCACACTTCAGTTCTACACTTCACTTTGCCAGTGGATACTTGGTTGCACTCCACCAGCCTGGTTGTGTGCTTTAGAACTTGGAACTTCCCATCACTGGGAGTGATTATCATACACTGCTCTGGGAAATCAACTTCGTAGCTGTCAGTTGTTTCCAGGAAAGCCATTCTACTCACTTTCCTGCTCCGAATCAATAAATAGGTCTGTTATTACTAGGGCCCCTGGGTAAATGCCTCTATGATGAGGGTCACCCTGGAAAGTGGGGGATAGGGTTGTGTTCATGAAATGACAACTTCTTTAGAGTCTTGTGATAAGCATCAACCAAACCATCTCAAATATTGCTTTCATTTTAGAGTTTAAGGTAGCACAAATGGCCTTCGAAGGATTCGAACCTTTGGTACAACTGGAAAGTTATGCAGCTTAATTTCCCTTGAAGAGACCAGTCCTTCTGAATGAGGGCATGCAGACACACGATCAAATTAACAATAGCAAGGTGGATAGCAGGAAGCTAGAGTCAGTCCATTCAGATGAGTAAAGATCTAATCAAGTGCCAAATCAGCAAGGTAAAGTTAAAGTGCGTTTGAAAACAACCACCAATGCCAAGGTTTCTTTGCATGAAATATAGCACAAGTTCAGGCTTGTAAACTCTACGTACCTCTGACCTTTGGCTCTTTTATGTCTTTATTTTTCTGGCCTGACAGACCACATGCCAATGTGCAACCCAGAATCCCTCACCCTTGTGATTTATGGCTTACAGCTGCTTCAGTGTCTCAGACATGGCAGCTGCTTTTCAGATGTCTTCAAACCAGAGGGAGAGTGTTAATGTGAACTTGAGTGGCTGCAGAAGAGAAGAGAAAACTTGATGAAAAAATCATCTGAATTCAGCCCCAAAGCTTTCCATTGATCTTTGTCTTTGGGGCCAGGCAAAATGTTTGGTTTATTTCATAAGCTAATTAGGTGTGTGAAAGGCTACTTGGCATCTGCTATTGACTGAACCTGACAAAAGTGATCACCAGGCTGGGTAATCAATAAAGGATCAATAACAAGCGTGTGATTGGATTAGCCATTTGATCAATGCTGTGTGCTAATATATTAACAAGCAAATTACCAAGTAGCCCTTAAGAGCAGAATGTGGCCTCTGATTGCATTACAAACTGGTGAGATCTAATGACCCACCAAGTGCAAGGGGTTACTTATACAAATCAAGACCTGAAAGTATTTTTTCCTCGAAGATTTCTCTCCTGCTAAAGAAAATGCTTCTTTAAGTGAGATTCAAATTAAATTACAAGTTGCATTGGGACATCTATTTTCTAAGCAGATACCGTTCATAAGGTAGAGGGCTTGAGAAGTCCAGATAAAACATCCTGGAGAACTGTCAGGAAAACCCAGGTATATTAAAAAAGGAGAAAACAAAGAATGTCAGAATAATCAGTAACATTGCTCTAATGAAGTTTCGGTAAATGGGTTCCCAGTTTAGAAATATAGAGCTCCTTCATGATAGAATCTAATGGTGCTTGATTTTCATCAAAACCACATAGGGTTTCTCAGTTCCAACTTTTGTTTTAAGGTAATCTATTACGGTAATTCCCTTGCAGAATGGATAAGCATTGAGATATAGTTCTCTGTGTGTGTGTGTGTGTGCAGGGTGAAGGACTGTGGCTAATAATGAGAAATGCCCCTTTGAGAAAAAGAAAAAAAAAAAAAAAACCAGAAAATTACAAGACATAGGATTTGGAGGAGTAAAGGAAATGTCCTCTACTTTCTAACATGTCAGAACATATTAGGTTATTAGATGCTTCTGTAACGGACCTTACAAGACTACAAAGGCACGAAACAGCTCTTCTCCTACCCTGTTTTTCCCATGATTAGATGAGCCATTTATTTGATTGATTGTGCTCTTCCAGATTCCCTAAGTGGAAACCAGGCAAGCCTTTGCTCACTTTACCTCTTAATCCTCTTGCTTTTAAGAAACCCTTTTTTCCCTTTGCCTCTGGGAAGCTGAACCGATTAGTCTGAATTCTCCAGTGTTATTTGCAGACTAGAAAGGTCTCCCCAGCCTGGAGGCAGACTGTCAGCCGCAGCAGCGGGTGAGGCTGAGGCAGCCGAGCTCCTGCGGTGTGGAGCCTCGAAGCTGGCTGACAGGCCCCAGCCCCACCAGGCCCAGCCAGGCCACAGCTGACAAAACAGCCTGCCAGGCCAGCCTGAAGCTGGAGGGGAGAGGTTGTCAATCAGCATCCCAGAAGGGCAGGCAGGAAATATAATATCTGATGGAGCCCTGTCAGTTAGGGGACTTCAAGGTGAACCAAGGTTAGGTTTGCTTGAGGCTGAAAAGTCTGGTACCTCAGGTTGCGAACTTGGCCATTAGAAACGGTAGGCAGATTTTCCCACTTGACACTTGATGGGCTTTAATTTTTATACTTTCGTATATTAGTTTCTGTACCCAAGTAGTTAATTCAATGCCACAGAGAATACTTAGTGAAATTTCATGAGAACTATTTTTCTGTGTGAATAAAACTGGTAATGATACAATGATCACAGTGATGACAGTCCTCTCAGGCCATGCCTTCATGATGTTGCTTTGTGTAAAGAGCCTTGTTCTCCGTTTTAAAATACAAAAGCATATCACCAGAAAGCTAGCAATATACAGTTAAAGGGCTTAATTCTCTTTAGATACGGCAGTATATGAAACTATGAAGTCATCACATTTGTTGGTAGGATCAGAATAAAAAAAGAATAATTTTTTCTCTCGCATTTAAAACCTCTCCAAATTTTACCACAGGGTGAGGTTTTGTAGACATGACAAGTGTTTGGAATCTGTTGCATCCTAAACCATAGTGGCATGTGGTGTGATGATATAATAATATATGCTACAAAATTAATTATTTCAGTCATCAACGATGACATCCATGATAAGGAGCAATATGCTTTCAACCAGCAGTAAAAGAATATTCCTTATCTCATAAGTACAAGACAGGTGCCTATAAAGCTATAAACTCGTTGTTGCTGGTTAATGTCTCTGGCATTGTCCTACTCTTCTTCTTCTGTAGTGTTATTAATTTGAAATTTAATTGATAGCATCATAAATATTCATGAAGAACTATCTGTATGGCTCTGGATGGTGATGATGATGATGATGATTTAAGATACAAACAACTAGAGAGCAACCTTCTTGCTTATCATCAGGGCTTCAAACCAGTTGGAATTAGTTTGGTCATGGCCAAGGAACTGAAACTGGAACAGAGCCAAATTTTTACTTTTACAATTTGGGTGATCCCAGACAATAGCCAGAACAGGAAAATTAGGAGTCGAAGCCTTGGAATGGGAGACTCAGAAGAGGCATACTGAGCACTTTCAAGAGCCTGATGCATGAGATTGGATTATCGGCAGGACTGTAAAGCAGCGCGGTCGGCTGCTACCTTTGAGCAGGACACTGCTGTTTCCCACTCTGCCCAAAATCTGTGGGGCAAGAGATTTGGTTATTATGCAATGGGTATGCTGCCCTTATTTTCTAAGAGAGAGATTAGGTTTCTAGCAGGGCTTTGATTTGTAATTTTTCCCATTGTAGTTATCCTTCTGGCTCACCCAAATTTTAAAAATTTGAGTCTGTCCTGGTTTTGCTTCCTCAGTCATGACTGAACCAGAAAGAACAAGTTCAAAACCCTGTTTATTGTTATGTCTGATTTTGTAATATACTGATTTTCAGGAAGAACTGAGAAGGGAGAATGAATGATAACAAGCAAAATAAATAACTAAAGTCTACATCCAGTAATTCATTTGAGAAATTCTTAAGCTACTTGACAAATACAGAACATTGGAATCTATTACATCTGAACATCATCTGTAAATTATATACATCTTCTAATCATTAGTTTCTTGCTTTCTTTTTAAATATCTATTTGGTTTACAAACTGTCTCATTTTACCTACTTTCATGTTAAGTTTAATAATCAATTAATATGAAAGATTTAGTTTGCTGTTTCCCACAAGTTTAAAAATTATTGTATTATTGTGTTTCAGAATTCCACCACTTCCTTAGGCTTTATCTAAACTTTCCAAAGCCTGGTGTGGCCCTCATCAGTGCGGGAATGAAGAGCACAAAGGATCCCATCTTCCACAGACATAAGTGGCTTTATTCTTCAAAGTTCCTGTAGGCTGGGCTATGACTTGGTTCAAGTAGGTAGCTCAAGAGTTATGCCATGAAGGACTATGACTAATCAAGAAGAAAAGGTAGAAATGGGTAGTTAGATGAAGTATGAGTAATGTGGCTATCAAGAAAAGAAGTGGTTCTGGTAAAAGAACTTTACAATTAGGGCATACCCCATAGAGGAGTCTGTGACCTTTATACATCTTCTCTCTGCTTTTTAAGGAGAGGAGCAAAACAGTCACCTGCCAAAGTACATGTTTTCCTCCTTCTGGGGGCTCAGGGTGGAGACAAAAATTTTCATTTCCATGCTGCCTTTGGCTGCCTACAAGTGAAGCTTGAAATTAATGCAGAATGAGACGTTTAACCAGTCATGCTGTCCTCCCTTTGCTTTCCAGACTGAGATTTACAATCCACACAGATGATCTCTTGCCGCTAGAAGCTTCCTCTAGAGCACTGGGAGGGGATCACAGGAAGACAGGCTACACCATTAAATCTTTTAACTTTCATTCAATATACATTTACTGGGTAGTTATGTACCAGGCTCTATTATACCAAAACCAAAAAAAACAAACTCACTGCCATCAAGTCGATTCTGACTCATAGGCTGTATTATAAAAAAAAAAAAATTGTAGGCCCACTTTATTCAAGACCAAGTCCTACATCCTCAGTGTGGAGTTGTGGTCATTCTAACCCTTGTCCAATTTCTGGCTACACGGGTTGCCAAAAAATAATCAATATCCATCTCCAGGATCAGGGCTATAACTCTAACAAATCAGCATTGGTTAGTTATTTCAGAGCTTTCTGTTTTTTTTTCTTAGCCTCATTTATATTTTTACACTTGGTCATTTAGAGGAGCAAGAGCTTCATTAGTTTAATAATATTTTTGAATGGTCATGATAAATCCCAAATTTTTCAATGCATATAGCGCACTTGAAGTTTATATAGCATTTTCCTTACTCTCTTCAATTTACCATCCTCTATTTTTTTTTATTATATTTTTTACTATTATATTTTGGGTGTTTTTTTGTTTATTATATTTTGAGATTTGTTCATCTTATTTATATATTTTATGGCAAAGACTTTGACTTTTATCATTGTTTTAAAAGTATAAGGTATTTTATACCTTTAAAAGGATTTGTATATCTGAATAAATATATACATATATATGCATAATAATGAAGTTAATGTCTATAAGCTGTCCATCTAACTCAAGAAATAGAACAATACCAATATTGCTGAAAGACTTTTCTTCTCTTGGGTCTCATCCCACTGCATCCTTCTAAGAAGTACCATTAACATATTTTTTTTCTTTATAAATATATAACATATGTATATGTCCCTAAGCAAAGTATTGGGATTTTTTTTTTTGCTGGTTTTGAATATTTACAATAGCACCATATTGCATATATTTTCTGCAATTTGCTTTTTTCACTCATCATTATGTTTCTGAAATTTATCCTTATTTCTCTGAAATTCATTCTTCACTCATTTTCATTGATGTGTATATATCTTTCTATGAATACACCACAATGTGTTTTTACATTCTCCTCTTGATGGACATTTAGATTGTTTCTAGGATTTTTTTTTTTCTTTTGCTACTATGAGCATTGGTGCTGTGAGCATCCTTGTCCACGCCTCCTGGTGCCTTGTGCAAAAGTTTTTCTAAAGTGCATTCTGGGGAGAAATTACTGAAGTATAGGCTGCCTTAGTATCAGTTACTTTTTTTTTCTTTGAAAGATAAAACAAGTTGGAAACCCACCTCTAATCCTCACCACACATACACCACTTCTAATCTAAGCTTTCCTATTTTTTAAATTTATAGTCCCTTTTTTTGGCTTTTTATAAACTGTGGTGCCTTCTTTTCCCCCAAAGAAATGCTTTTTCCATTTCAATCTCTGAAAATTTTCCCCATCCAAGAGCTCCACCTCCCCAGATTGCACATTTCCAGTTTCTCTTCTAGTCCTTGAAGGCAATTCCTATCCTCTGCTCCCAATCCCCAACTACCCCAAAGCTTGTCAGTATTTCCAGTTCACTTAGGAATTATCTCCAACCACTGAGTGCAACTTTAGTCCTTATATTGAAGATAATTAATACCTTGGAAAGACAATTAATTTGAAAATATACAAGTATATTTAATTCAATCTGAAAATATTCCAGCAAAGTGTTTAAGTATAAGTATTTCTGTTAGGTTTTTCACTCATTTAACCAATACGAATTTGAAACAGTATTTATTAAGTGCCTTCTCTGGCCTGGGCACTGTGCTAACTGGAGGGGATGTAGCAATAAACAAAACAGACATGACCTACAAAATACAAAATAACTAAATGTGATTAGCTTCATGAGGAAAAGAAGTGCAATGTGCTGTGGGATATGATAGAGGACCAACTATGTCCACAGATACAGAGCATAGGGGCAAGGGAAGGCTTCCTGAGAGAAAGGGCGCTAAGATGAGTCCTGCATGATGTTGGACAGTCAGCCAGGTTAGGGGGCCCAAAGTGGTAGGTGGAAGGAGCATTACCAATTGAGAGAATTGCCCAAAGCCCTCAGTGGCTGGAAGGCTGTTGGTTGAGGGGGTTTTCAGAAGGTAACCTGAAGATCAAAACTAGGGGTGTGATCGTGTAGGATTTCATAGAGTATCAAATATTTGGATTTTTTTCCCTAAGGGAAATGGAAAAATCTGATAAAATTAATATCATAAATCTATTATTCTGGTATCTATATAAGGAATATATTAAAGGGGTACAATTGTTAGGAATGGGGAGGCCTTTTAAGAGTCTATTACAGTGAAAGAAGATGGAGCTTGGACTGGGATGATGGATGATGGGATGGATAGGGTTGGGTATACTCGGATGGATTACCCAATAAACAAGGTAGGCATGGGCTTACTTATGCTTACTTACTAATCTGTAGTGCATCAAAGATGTGGTGAAACCCATATAAAATTGTGCACTACAGATTAGTAAGTAAACACAATTAAGCCTGTGCATTCCTTGCTTACTGTAAGCTGGTATGTACCATACTTACTGGTTCATTTGCCCCTGGATATACTTAAGAGAGTTTTAGAAGTTGGAATCAGCAGGACTTGATTATTGATCAAATGAAGGGAGAAGACAAAGATGAGGAAAGTGTTATGGGAACTTCGAAGTTTCTAGCTTGAACATTGACTTATATCCCTATAATTAAACACAAATGAAGCAATAATAGCACCATAGGGCTTTACATGGTACTAGTAGAAAAGCAACAGAGGAGGCAAGACCACTTAGAAAAGAGTGGACACAACAAGGGGAGAGAGGAAATCCCCAACATGTTTTCATAACAGCAATAATACTAGAAGTCAACGTCTGCCTTAAACAATTTGCTTCAATTTGTAAATATTTGCATTAGTATGACAGAAAAGACTATTTCCTTATTTCTGTCATACACATCTTTACTCATATTCCTTTCCTGTCCTTGCACCTCTCAAACCATTTTCTAACCCTCAGCTGTTTTAGTCTAACCATTCCCTTCATCAGGACCTGCCTCCAAGACTATTTTTTGGGGGAAGTAGGTCCTGATTACCCTGTGAACAAATCCTCTCTTTTCCTTGAATTTTCCTGGCATTTGCTGCCTACTTTTGTGCCACAGGAAATACTGGTCGCTTAGTGGTTAAGAGCTATGGCTGCTAACCAAAATGTCAGCAGTTCGAATTCACCAGGTGCTACTTGAAAACTCTATGGGGCAGTTCTACTCCATCCCGTAGCGTTCCTATAAGTCAGAATAGACTCAATGGCAATGGGTTATGGGCTATTGTGCTACAGGAGCCCTGGTGGCAGAGTGGTTAAGTGCTTGGCTGCTAACCAAAAGATTAGCAGTTCAAATCCACGAGGCACACCTTGCAAATCATATGGGGGCAGTTCCACTCTGTCCTATAGGGTCACTGTGAGTTGGAATTGACTTGATGGCAACGGGTTTGGTTTTTTGGTTTATTGTGCAACAGCTCATTGTTACTAGTCTTCTTTATTCACTCAACCAGATTGCAAGTCCCTGGAGGCTGGGACCATTTTTACCATCATATTGTTTTTCTTCTGGAATCCGACTCATAGTGGAATCTGACTCATAGTGGAATCCGACTCATAGTGACCCTATGACAAAATAGAACTGCCCCATAGGGTTTCCCAGGCTGTAATGTTTGCAGGAGAAGATCTGTATGTCCTTTCTCTCTTGGGGTTGCTGGTGGGTTTGAACCGTTGACATTTTGGTTAGCAGCCAAGAGTTTAACTGTTGCACCATCAGGGCCCCTTTTACCCTCATATTACATACAAGATTTTAATCTTTTCTACTTCCCCCACCTCTCCTCACCCTGCAACATCACTAAAACACCTTGGCTCCCAATTGATGTTTGATAAACATTGGCGATTAACCTAAGGGCCTGTGACTTGGCATCTTAGTAACTGTCATAGTTACTCATGAAGAGATAGGCTTGATTATAAAACTAACAATATAATAATATTATTCCCCAAGAATATGCCAGTTTTTCTAATTGTTCATTGTAGATTGAAAAAAAAATGAAAAAGTTTCAAAGTGTCTAGATAACAAAGCACCTAAACTACTTGGCATTGATTTTTTTCTCTCAGGATCAAAATATAGCAAATATTCATTACTGCTTGGTTGTTGAAAAAGTCTCCGGAAAAACTTAAACACCTTGCATTTCTGAATAGTGCACACAAAACACATATTTTTCTACGAAATATTTTGGAAATGTGTTTTACATCACAACAATACGGGCAATTTTATCTCAATAATCCTGATGAATAGTTTTTTAAAATTAAATTATTTTATATAAATTTTGTGCAAGACTAAAAGGCAAGAGGTAATTTAAAGCAGTGATATTAGTAAATATTTATTAAATTACACTTGGTTTCATCTAAAATTTTAGGAATATTGGCAGTGTAATTTTAATTTTGAAGTTAAAATCTACTATTTTAGACATTTAGAAGGAAGGAAACTCTGAAACCCTGGTGTCATAGTGGTTAAGTGCTACGGCTGCTAATCAAAAAAAGTCAGCCTCTCAAATCCACCAGAGCTCTTTGGAAACTCTATGGGGCAATTCTACTCTGTCCTGTAGAGTAACGATGAGTCAGAATCGACTACAAGGAAATGGTTTTTTTTTTTTGGATATGTGAGAATAAGGGCATCTGCAATTTTATAGTGTGGATTTCTATACGTACTTAGTTCACATACAGCCAACATGAATTTAATGATGTGAAATTATTGATCGCTGTCTGCTTTTACACAAACTCTTGATTGAAAAATATTCTGAGTCGTTCAAAGATACCAGTGCTTCATAAATGCATAGTGTTTTGATTTAAATGTTGGTATAGCCTTGCAAAGAAGAAAGCTGTAGTTTTATAAGCTTTTTGTTTTACACAAGGGCAACCAAGACACCAAAAGTTTAAGTCTGCCCAAAGTCACCTTACTAAATAAACCTGGAGACAGACCATGGTGGCTTCCCTTTCAGGCTAGTAGTGCTCTATTCCCATTATATTTCACTACTGCATCCCTAAACTGTCTTGAACATATCTCTGTAGAATCAGATAGAACTTAGTGATAACCCAGGAAAACAATTTTTTTGTTGTCGTATTTATGGAAAGCATTCTAAATTTTGGTCTGAGCCCAGAGTGAATTGGATATAATAAGTGTTGAACCCACTCAGTGTAATTCTTTTGGAATAGAGAAAACCTTTAAGATATCACATTATATATTTTGGATGCAACAGCATGAAAGTCACTAGGATTTTGTAGTTCGAAAACCAGGAAAGGCATTTAATTTGGTGAAAGAAAAATTACAAAAATATTCTCATTGTTCAGAAAAACCAAGTATTAATTGTTATATTACTTTTAAATAATTTTTAATGTTATATAAAAATGTTGGTAATTACAGATTCTTAGTAAGTACAGTTTTGAGAAACTTATTATATTAGAGGAGCCCTGGTGGTACAGTAGTTAAGAGCTATGTCTGCTAACCAAAAGATCAGCAGTTTGAATCCACCAGCTGCTTCTTGAAAACCATATGGGGCAGCTCTACTCTGTCCTATAGGGTCGCTATGATTCAGAATCGACTTGATGGCAATGGGTTATTATATTAGAAATATAGTAGAATGCATACAAAAGGAAAACCACTAAGTGATGCCGCAAGAAACAATAGATACTTGCATTTTTAAATTATTATTGTACTTTAGATGAAGGTTTACAGAACAAACTATCTTTTCATTAAACAGTTAGTGCACATATTGTTTTGTGACATTGGTTATCAACACCACAACATGTCAACACTCTCCCTGACCTTGGGTTCCCTATTACCAGCCTTCCCGTCCCCTCCGGCCTTCTAGTCCTTGCCCCGGCCTGGTGTGCCCATTTAGTCTTGTTTTGTTTTATGGGGATGTCTAATCTTTGGCTGAAGAGTGAACCTCAAGTGTGACTTCATTACTGAGCTAGGGGCCATACTTGGGGGGTTTTTCCCGTCTCTGTCAGGACAGTAAGTCTGGTCTTTTTTTGTGTGTGTGTGAGTTAAACTTTTGTTCTACATTTTTCTCCAGCTCTGTCCAGGACCTTCTATTGTCAGAGCAGTCAGTGGTGTTAGCCAGGCACCATCTAGTTGTGCTGGACTCAGTCTAGTAGAAGTTGTAGTAGTTGTGGTTCATTAGTCCTTTGGACTAATCTTTCGCTTGTGTCTTTAGTTTTCTTCATTCTCCCTTGCTCTCGATAGGGTGAGACCAGTGCAGTATCTTGGATGGCCACTCACAAGCTTTTAAGACGGCAGATGCTACTCACCAAAGTACAATGCAGGACATTTATTTTATAACCTATGTTATGCCAACTGAGCTACATGTTCCCCAAGACCATGGTCCCCAGCCCTCAGCTCAGTAATTCGGTCCCTCAGGGAGTTTGGATGTGTCTATGGAGCTTCCATGACATTGCTTTGTACAAGTTGTGTTGGCTTTCCCAGTATTGTGTACTGTCTTACCCTTCACCAAAGTTACCACTTATCTATTGTCTATTTAGTATTTTTCCATACCCACCCTTGCCCTCTCTCATAACGGTCAAAGATTGTTTCTTTTTGTGTATAAACGTTTTCATGAGTTTTTATAGTAGTGGTCTCACGCAGTGTTTGTCCTTTTGTGGTTGACTTATTTCACTCAGAATAACGCCCTGCAGATTCATTCATGTAGTGAGATGCTTTGCAGATTCATCATTGTTCTTTATTGTTGCATAGTACTCCATTTTCTGTAAGTACCATAGTTTGCTTATCCATTCATCTGTTGATGGACTTCTAGGTTGTTTCCATGTTTATGCTATTGTGAACAACGCTGCAATGAACATGGGTGTGCATATGTCTATTCGTGTGACGAATCTCATTTCTCTAGGATATATTCCTAGGAGTGGGACTACCAGGTCACATGGTATTTCTGTTTCTAGCTTTCTAAGGAAGTGCCATATCGTTTTCCAAAATAGTAGTATCATTTTGCATTCCCACCAGCAGTGCATAAGAGTTCCAATCTCCCTGCAGCCTCTCCAACATTTGTTATTTTCTGTTTTTTTGATCCGTGCCAGAAATGCTGGGGTGACATCGTAACTCATCGTGGTTTTGATTTGCATTTCTCTAATGGCTACTAATCTCAAGCATTTCCTCATATGTCTGTTGTCTGCTTGAATGTCTTCTTTTGTGAAATGTCTGTTCATTTCCTTTGCCCATTTTTAATTGGATTATTTGTCTTTTTGTTGTAGAGGTGTTGGATTTTCCTGTAGATTTTAGAGATTAGACCTTTTTCGGATTTGTAATAGCCAAAAATTTTTCCCCAGTCTGTAGGCTCTCTTTTTACTCTTTTGGCCAAGTCTTTTGATGAGCATAAGTGTTTAATTTTTAGAAGACCCCAGTTATCTAGCTTATCTTCTGGAGTTTGTGTGTTGTTAGTCATGGTTTGTATCCTGTTAATGTTGTGTATTAGGGCCTCTAGCATTGATTCTCTAGCATTTGATTGTGTGGATTATAATGAATTATGGATAATATTGCAAAGAATGGGAATTCCAGAGCACTTAATTGTACTTGTGAGGAATCTGTACATACATCAAGAAGGAGTTGTTCAAACAGAACAAGGGGATACGGTGTGGTTTAAAGTCAGGAAAGGTGTGTGTCAGGGTTGTATCCTTTTGCCATACCTGTTCAATCTGCATGCTGTGCAAATAGTCCGAGAGGCTGGACTGTATGAAGAAGAACGGAGCATCAGGGTTGGAGGAAGACTCAGTAACCTGAGTTATACAGATGACACAACCTTGCTTGCTGAAAGTGAAGAGGATTTGAAGCACTTACTGATGAAGATCAAAGACTATAGCCTTCAGTATGGATTACACCTCAACATAAAGAGAACAAAAATCTTCACAACTGGACCAATAAGCAACACCATGATAAACGGAGAAAAGATTGAAGTTGTGAAGGATTTCATTTTACTTGGATCCACTATCAACAGCTGTGGAAGCAGCGCTCAAGAAATCAAGAGACGCATTGTGTTGGGCAAATCTGCCCTCAAAAGACCTCTTCAAAGTGTTAAAAAGCAAAAGTGTCACTTTGAAGACTAAGGTGAGCCTGACCCAAGCCATAGTATTTTCAATCGCATCTTAAATGCATGTGAATCCTGGACAATGAATAAGGAAGACTGAAGAAGAACTGATGCCTTTGAATTGTGGTGTTGGGAAAGAATATTGAATGTACCATTGACTTCCAAAAGAATGAACAAATCTGTCCTGGAACAAGTACAGCCAGAATGCTCCTTAGAAGCAAGGATGACGAGACTGTATCTTACATACTTTGGGCATGTTGTCAGGAGGGATCAATCCCTGGAGAAGGATATCATGCTTGGTAGAGTACAGGGTGAGCGAAAAAGAAGAAGACCCTCAACGAGATGGGTTGACATAGTGGCTGCAACAATGGGCTTAAGCATAACAATGATTGTGATCATGGAGAAGGACTATGGCAGTGTTTTGTTCTGTGGTATATAGGGCTACTATGAGTCTGAACTGACTTAATGGTACCTAACAATAACAATGACAGCAATGATTCTATTTTTTCTTCCATGATCTTTATAGTTTTGGGTTTTATATTTAGGTCTTTGACTTATTTTGAATTAGTGTTTGTGTATGGGTCATTTTTTTGCAGATGGATATCCAGTTTTGCCAGCATCATTTGTTAAAAAGACTGACTTTTCCCCGTTTGATGGACTTTGGGCCCTTGTCAAAAACCAGGTGACTATAGGTGGATGGATTTACATCTGGGTTCTCAATCCTGTTTCACTGGTCAGTGAATCTGTCGTTGTACCAGTACCAGGCTGTTTTGACTACCGTAGCTGTAACAGTATATACTTGCATTTTGCTTAAATTAACCCAGTGCTGTTGAGTCGATTCCAGCCCTATAAGAAAAAAATCTTTTTTTGAGAGTTAAATGGAAGAGCTATCTGCATCTTTTATACTTTTTATGAAGTATTCAAATTCTTTGATAACACGCCAGGAGAAAGCATATGTATTTCATACACAAGGTGTTATGCTACTTATAACCTCAAGTCATCCTGAGTTATGGAATTTTATATTTAAAATGTTATTAATATTACTGCTTAATATTTTCATGCATTAGAGGAAAATTTTGGTTTTTATACATGCCAAAAGAGCGAACAAATCTGTCTTAGAAGGAGGACAACCAGAACGCTCCTCAGAAGCAAGGATGGCGAGACTGCGTCTTACATACTTTGGACATGTTGTCAGGAGGGATCGGTCCCTGGAGAAGGACAGCATGCTTGGCAGAGTACAGGGTCAGCGGAAAAGAGGAAGACCCTCAACGAGGTGGATTGACACAGTGGCTGCAACGATGAGCTCAAGCATAACAACAATTGTAAGGATGGTGTAGGACTGGGCAGTGTTTCGTTCTGTTGTGCACAGGGTTGCTATGAGTCAGAACTGACTCAACGGCACCTAACAACAACAACATATACATAATGATTATAGTGCAAGATATACCCTTGGTTATACCTTCAAATAACCTAAAAGCAGCATTTCAACAAAGTTAAGGGTACCCAATATCTGCCCCTAGCTGCAGTCTACATGCCATCATGCACCCTGGCCAAGTCCCCAGACCAGCAGTAGCCAAAGGAGAGCATCAAAAATCGGCCCAGCATCAACAGAACAGATCCAATGGCATCTGTGAGTAGCGTTGTCCTCCATGACTGGATTCTATTCTCACACTAGATCAGAACCAGTAGTGAAACATGCCAACCAGTGGCTTTATCCAAGTATAAAAATCCAAAAAAACTATTCATAAGGAAGTCTTGTAAACATAAAACATATATTAACTCATGGAAAGAAAAGATTTAAATGAGCGATAAGATTGATAACCATCAATAGATAAAACCTATTAATATTAGTAAATACATATTCTTGCTCAAATACATCCATTTTCAGTAATTATGTCAAAATAATTTCAATAACTCAGCTTAATATATACTGCAGTAATATGAAAGATGAGTAGTATACCAACAATCCATCTTTCCTTTGATTTAGCTTTTATTTATTTTCCTTTTTTAGTATATAAAACATATACATTTTAACATTTATATAATACCATCAATAAAATACGTGTTTTATCTTCACTACTGGGTATGAATACCCCTGGATTCATTTAAGGATATGAATTATACAAGCCATGGCCTCTTCCTTCCCTATTTCACAGGATGCTGGCTTGCCTTTTGTATTTGCAATCTGTATGCTGAATAAATTGATGTTTCTTTCTTGAAGAGGCTACATATTTCATACATATGGGGCAGTTGTAGGTACATATGTCTGCTGTAGGTACACTCATATTCATTGCAAGTAATTACATAGAAAGGGTTATAGTGAGCAAAGTGAGTTGATAAAAATGATAATGCAAGGCTCTATATTTATTCATTTGCAATGATTTCCACATCAACTTCGCTCAGTTTATAAATCTAAACATTAGTTCTCTTGCTGTCAGCACTTCAAACTCCACCTGGGATTAGTCAGTCGAGCTGCGCTCTCTGCCTCCTAGAATCATCATGCAAAATAAAGATTCTGCATTTGGAATGTAGCTGACAAGTTGGTTGATGGTGCATCAGACAAAGAGGAATGCACTTTTCCTGCTCATCTGGATGGGCTCTTCTCTTCCATAAGCTTCTTTCTTTAGCAAGGATAGCAGATGTGACTTGAGGTGTGGGGACAAGGAGGTAGGAAGGATCGAGTCATCATTTCATAAGGACATGTCTAATTGCAACACGTTTTTTCCAGTCTGTTTTATAAACTATTACAATTTCCTGGTGACCAATAAATAGCAAATTAACCCTAACATTTTTGAAATAATTTATTTTCTTTTTTGTTGTTGAAAATATGTACAGCCAAGCATACACCAATTCAAAAAAATGATTATGTGCCATTTTTTGCTTGTTTTGTATATTTAAACGAAAGATGTAATATTAGAGAAATATTTGCCAAACTACTAATTCGGTGATTTTTTTTCCCAGCTTATAATTCTTTTCCTTGGAAAAAGTTCACTGTTTTGTTTTTTGTACCATTCTAAGTTTGTTTGTTTGTTTGTTTTATAGCACAGACTGGTGGAATTTAGCAAGCTGTTTATCTTAAATGTGCTAGACATGTGTTACCCACCCTTAGGGCTTAGAATATTAAATTCACTGATTCTTTTCTATTTGAGGTTTTGGCTACTATTAATTCACACTTTTCTTTTTGGCTATTAAATGTTTATATTTTGCAAAACAGTTACCGTCAAAACATGGCATTTATCTTTGACTAATCATACCAGATAACTGAAAAAAATAATAGTTCCAAAGTGAAGAAATACTCAGAATCAGGTTGCTTATTGCTTCTGTGTCAAAGCAGGAGATTGCGATACAGAAATCCACTTGACAGTGGATTTGCTGAATATCTGTAACTGTGGTCACAGATATTGCAAATCAGGAAGGTGATTACATACACAGCAGTTAAAAACTTATCGTACTGAAATTTCAGTTACCTTCACATGGGGCTTTAGCAAAACTAGGAACGGGAAGTGTTTTGGTAAAGGAACTATCCAATTGGTGTATTTAAAGCTGGCTTTTGAGTCCTTTTCTCTGCAGTTTCTCCGTTCCCTACTCTCTCAAACACAAATTAATCTGTTTATTTAGATTAGACAGCAGGTCAATAATGTACTAAATAAGAGCCTGAGCAGCCAAGAAGCGTTGAAAGTTACCTTGCTATAGAACATAAGAAAACAGATGAATAAAAGCGACATCTCTGTAACAAATAATTATATTTCCTTTAGTGTTTTAACTACTACCTGAAACATAAAATCACCCTGGATACTTTCTATTCTTTTTTTTTTTTAACTTAGGAAATTTATTATTAATTTAGTATTTACTATATAATTTTTTACCTTAATATCGAGAATTCTTTTATAAAATTTTATTGGATCTGGAAAGCATCCCTCTTAAGAAAGGCATCTCTATTTTAAAACTGAATAATAATATGTATCTCTTAATAACCTGCCTTATAGGGCCTATCGGTCTAGTGCTGACCCTTTGGAAAGTCAGTTCATTACACTGGACTATGTTCTGAGCTTCTAATAGAACAAATTTAAGGTATCTAAAACAAAGATAATGCTCTGACACAGCCAATGAGCCATGTCTGAGAGGCATTTGTTGGCTATGGGTTGTCATGGGGCACCCCCACGCCCCTGGTTTCTCATGCCATTGGGTTCATGTGATAGCTCCTTGGGGAGACACTACTTCGTTCTTTCTCTCACTCTCTGCTTTTGAACAGCCAAGATTAGGGATGCACTTGTGGCTGTATCTGGAAAAGGCACTGACTAAATCCACAAACCCATCAAAACAAAAAGAAAACAAATTCCTCACTGCTTTGGTAAAAGAATTAGGGATTGGTAAAGGATGGGGAGAACTGGTATAGTCTGTGGCACAAAATTGATAATAAATATGTGCTGGCTGAATGGAGGAATAAATACATAATTACCAATAACCCAAGTGATTTTAGGAATGTCCCTGTCATCCATACTTTATCCCCAAAGGGTTTATTTAGTCATACAATGATTGCTTACCAGGCATCTATCACACGCAAGGCTGCAATATCTACTCTAAAACCAAAACAAACCAGTGGCTGTCCAGTCGTTTGTGACTCGCGGCAACCCCATGTGTGCAGAGCAGAGCTGTCCCATAAGGCTTTCATGGCTGTGACCTTATGGAAGCAGGTCATCAGGGCTTTCTTCTGAGGTGCCTCTGGGTGGGTTTGAGATACCTGCCTTTCGGTTAGTAGCTGAGTGCTTAACTGTTTGCATCACTCAGGGACTCAAAATACCCATTGCCGTCAAGTCCATTCCAACTCGTAGTGACCCTATAGACAGAGTAGAACTGCCTCATAAGGTCTCCAAGGCTGTAATCTTTACCAAAGCAGACTCCCACATCTTTCTCCCATGGAGTGGCTGGTGGGTCGTGGCTGAGCACATTAACCACTGTGCCACCAGGGCTCCTTACTCTTACTCTCAGGGATGCCAAAATGGGTAAAACAGAATGTAAAACATACGAATACTTAATTGTCATAGTATTTGCGTAATTACTAATATCCGGTGCTATGAAAGAGGTCCAGATAAAATGCGTATAAAGATAATCATTAGTTAGCCCCTGTTGTAGGCTAATAAATGTCTCCCAAAGAATGACTATCAATACATCCTGTTAATAAAAGTTACTCCTTACTCTCTACTGCCATGGAGCAACTTCCAGATGCCAGGCAGTTTGTGTCGGTTGCTTCTAATCCACACAACAACCAGACAAGGAAAGCCTTAGTATCCTCATTTTATTGATAAGGAAACATAGGCTCAGAGAGAAAGAAATTTTCTCCAAGTTACATAGCTAATCAGCGACAGACCCAGGATCCCAATCTGAACCTGGCTCACCATCTCATAGTACTATGACAGAAAGGCCTACGGGTTCCTGCCTCTGTCTGTCTTCTATCTCTATAGCCAGTGCCCTTCACTTGACTCCAAAGGCTCAGCATGCTCCCTCCTGCCTCATCCAGTTCCTCTCTCTAGAAACGGGAGATTTAAGAAGCTCTAGCTCAGCATCCTGGAACTCAGCTCCAAGTTATCTTCAATGCTTGCCTGGGAGAAGCAAGAGGGTTCTGGGCTTCTTTCTTGCCCCTGTAACTTTGTCTCCACTTGACAATTCTCCCCATCTTGTTCCTGGTGCCCAAGTTTCTCCCGGAGAGTCTAGTAATCTAGTCCTTCTCAAACTGGGGCCCTGATTTGCCCTGGTCATCTTTTTATCTGGGCTGGAATCCCTCGCCTGAGCTTCAGCCAGGAGTCTGAGATGTTGCCACCTAATGACAGAGCATCACTGCCTATATGGAATTCCTAGTATTGCCTGTTTTAATCCTTTGGTGTTGCAGATTCCTTGACGTGAAACACGAGCTTCCTGCCTACCTCTCTAGCTTTGTCTTCACATCCCACAGCCTAATCATACTGAACCACTTGCAAATTCTCAAATTTGTCTTAGTTACTATTACCCATAGGACTTGCCATGAACTGCTTGCTGTATCTGGAATACTTTTCCCTACCCTTCCCCTGTTTTCTAGTTCTACTCTTACTTGGGGCTGAACTTAAATATCTCCTCCTCCAGGAAGTTGTCCTTCTGTGTGTTCCCAAGGCACCCTGGGTTTACTTTTCAGTCTTTTTACTAGACTAAGAGCAACTTGAGGCCATCATCATTGTATCTCCAGAGCCTGGCACATGGTAGACTTTCGACAAATATGTTTTCATTGAATATATAAACCACTTACAAGGCAGTTGACAAGGACTACAAAAATCGAACAAGCAGTACTTGGATAACACTGACTTCCATGTTCCTTGGTACAGTAATTTCCCCCAATAAAATAATCTAATAAACTAGCTGACTCCCATGAATATTTTAGGCAACCATGAGAATTTTAGTTTCAATATGTGAGAATTCTAAGTCACTCACTCCTGCTGGGAGAATTATTTCAACCCATTGTTATCACAAGGACTTGTTGGGTACATTAGTGTGGTTTACAAACAAGGAAACCTGGGACCTAGATGAGTGTTGTTTGCTGTTTCTGAGGAGCCTCAGGTAATAGAGGATTTGGATTTGGGTTAAGGTCGTATTTCTACTGAGGCGGAGTGTCAACTTTTGGAAAACATTGTTAGTTGAGGTGAGTCTATGTCTGTGAGTCTCATGAATGACAAAGCATTTCTTCTTAGAAGTTAAAAAAAAAAATTAAAGTAGATATATTCCTGGAAGAAAATCTGTCATCCATCAAATGTAAGTAATAAATACCACTTATACATTGTGGTATAATTTGAAAGTTAGTAGATTTAGGATTGTCACTGTCGGCAGGCTACCTGCCACCTCTCCATGTCCACAGGGTTTGCTGCGTCACAGAGCATTAACATTGTGAGAAGGGAGATGGCTCTTTGTCTCAGAGTGGCGATGGGACACGCAAAAGATGTAAAAAGTATCTCATGTGGACTGGAGCCATTATGAAAGGCCTAGAACACTCTGAACTGTGGCAGTTTTCCAGCCACATTCTTGCATGATTAGGAACATGCTGTCTTTTCATACTTTGTAGATGCCAATTAAGTAGTTACCATTCTTTAAACAAAAGTGTCTCTCTTATGGTGAAAGAGTTTCTCTGTGACATGTTGAATTTGTGTTCCTTGAACCTAAATTTATAGACCCAGAATGACTTTTTAAATAAACTATTCCTGATCATATTATAGGAAGAAAACTAAAGAATAGAAAGGTCAAACTTTCTGGTACACAGGCTGGCACTAACATTCATTCTGCATTTGTTCATTTATTCAGCAAGGTTTTAGGAGCCGAGGTTACTCCAGACACTGTGCTGGCCACTGGAGCTACTGGAGATCTGTAATGAGAAACAAGCGAGATGCTGTCACTGCTTTCAAAAAGGCTTCGAGCCTGGGGGTGAGGGCATGGGGTGGTGGTGGTGGAAGGGAGTTCTGTCACTAACCAGGGCAAGTTCTTTCTTTGATTTCAAGCCTTCCTTTCTGGAGTCAGAAGGCAAAATTGAACCATCAAGAACAATAGAAGGAAAGAAATCCTTTCTTCCTCGTAGCTCTCTAGTTTTTTTTTTTCATAAATAAACTCATAATTCTCAGCTGGATCTTGCAGAGTCTTGGTCACTGGTGAAGGAAAATTAATAAATTGCCAATCTGCTAGGGAAACCTGGGCACAAGTGAATACTCCCAACTCTGCTTGTATTCTCACGAGACAGCTGTGTTTGTATGAATTCATGCATAGAGTAAGGAGACATTTCATTATTGGATGAACTCGGGAGAGGTGAATCAGCCCCCATGTTTTAGACATTTGAATTATTCCTTGGTCTTCTTTAAACTCGAAAGGGAAACGCATTTCATCCCATGCCAATACATATTCAAACTTCTTATTTAATTGAGTTCGAGAGTCAGTCTTTTATTCTGTTTCTATTTACTTATTTGGTAGTTTCAAGGAAATTTCTCTATTGTACTAACCACCTTAAAATCCTTCTTCAGATTAAGATCAACATCTGAGGCTAGAATTTAAACCCCTGAAAAGGTAGTAAGTAAAGAATCTTTAATTTATGAAACTGAACAAGTTGACTTATCCAAACATCTCTAGGGCTTTAATGGGGGATATCTATAATTCTCTGAATTGTATTCCTTTCACAGTGATATTTTGTAATTCCATTCTATTACCCTTGCTTAACATTAATGAGATAAAAAGATCACATTATGGCGATTGATGTTCTTCAAATTGAATGCACGTTTCCATGTACAAAGCTGTCTGCTAATTTAAAAAACATAGCATGTAACATAGAATCATGACCATGGTCATCACTCAGCTGGGACCAGATAGCATTTTTTATCTATTCATTGGATTTAACAAGGCATGAGATGGAAGCAGAATACAAAGTGTGGGTAGATTATCCCGTATCCCTCCTTTTGGCCAATTCTAGGCAATCTCAGCAAGGAAACTGAGGCTTCATGTTTCCATGGAAATAAACCTCAAGGTCAAAGGGGCATATGGAAGGTCAGACAATGACAAAGGAACATCTGAGAGGCCATCTGGATGAGTGACCTGACATAATTAGTCATTAATCCCACTCTGGGGAACAATAGAGCTGGCAGAGAGTGTGTTTGGGCTTTGATCGTGGTCTGGGTGATCTCATGGGGAAAAGGGAAAAAAGCCTTACTCGGTAACTAAGCAGATTACCCTGGCATGCTGTTAACTAAAGACAGGGAGTCCAAGGAGGCCAGTGGGATATGCATTTTACATATTAGACTACATTTCCCTTTACTTACCACAGGCCTCTCTAGAGCCATGTGGCTTTCGGATTAGTTTCTGGGTAGCATTTTTTACAGTTTACAATAGAAAGAGAGCAAGAGTCCCAAAATACGGTGCTTAAAATTCTCAGGCAACAGATGGGAAGATAGCTGGAGAGTCACCGGCATTAGCCAGCTTGGTTTACAGGTGTCAATATTTACTAAGCAAAGTTTGCTAGGGCGCCTTTTGGGAAAAAGCAGAGAGAATAGTTAATCAGTAAAACAATAGCAAGCAGTCCGTTGTCTGTTTTTAGCAGAATGGTTAGAATTATAAGTTGTCATAAATGCTAAGAAGTACTCATCAGCATCTGTCTTTCTCTTCAGTTCTTCTTTTCATGTTTATTAGTCGTAGCTGACTTTGATCAGTTATGCCTCACATGTAGCTAGTATCCTTCTATTTAAAGAGCTGGTGATATTTTGAGATTGATTGCGCTTTTGTAGGATGTGAACATGATAGCAGTCTATAAATGCATGTATTTCGGCAACTGCTGAAATCATCCTCTGCTCCCTAGAGATTATACTTGCTGTGTAAAGAGTGGTGGCCAGTTGAGATAGTAAATATATTGGACCAAAGTCTCTTTATTGGAACAGATTTCTAAATAATGAAATTTAGAAGTCATTGTGAGCTTTTTAATTTTGAAACCAAAATCAGATTAGTCATTTGGGTGGTTTGTTCTCCCGAACTACACATGAGGAAAGAAAAAGCACTGAACTGAGAGTCAAGAGACATTTTCTTGTTGTAACTCAGCAACTGCTTTGCTGTGCAATCATTTCTTGAGCAATTCCTTACCTGAAAAATGATAGGTTATACTGTATCAGGAACAGTCAATATATATATTTTTGTAATGCCAACGATGACAGCTACTGCCAATTGAGAGACTCTGAGGGGGTGTCCAGGATCAGCAGGAAGGATTAGTTAGTAATGTCTGCCTTTGGCATGGGAAGGGAAGTGGCAGCATGAGTGCCAAGTATGTATATATTTGGACTTGATTATCTTACATTTTACTTCCAGTTCTAGTTTTCAGAATTTTGAGAGATTATTTGCATAAATACTTTAGAAACTGTAAAGTTATGGCACACATTATTATTAATATTTTTCTTATTACCATCACTATTATTAATAGCAGTAGCAGCAGCACTGGACTTCTGCATTAGGTGTGGTCCAGAAGTTATGGTTTACACAAAAATCAAGTTGCTTAGCTGCCAATATTTTATTTCCTCAAGTAGAATGTGGACACCTAAATCATAGAAACCACTGACAAAATTGAGGCCAAATCAAAGTCAACTGTAACTACTGACAGAGAATCTCTTAACTAGTGTCATAGACAATTATTACTTGATCTTGTTTCTTCTCTCCATTAAAAAGATGAATTTTGAAGGTACATCTTGAAAGCATTAAAATAAATTTAGGCATTTTTACTTGACTAATAATCATCAGAGGAGCTAGAAGTAGGTAACATGGGTAGATGCCCTTGACAGTTTTAAGTCCCCATGAGAAGTGTGCTACATACAGCTTTCTACATTTCTTTCTAGATTCCCTCCACGGAAGAAAAACAAAACTGGGCATGCAGGACTTCAGTCCCCCCTCCTTGTCCCTTCAATTTGTTATACCAATAATAGGCTCAGGGGTCTGTTTTTCTGCTGTGACATGTTAATTCACAAGTGATTTGCTCAAGCACTCTCACTGATGTGCAAGATTTCTGAAAGTCCCCCCTATGATAAAACATACCTAATATCAGCATGAAATATAACTTGAGTTATATTATCATAAGAAATGAGTTACACAAGGCAGTATCCTAACATCTTTTATTTACAGAATGTGCACGTATTAGAATTTTACAAAGGGGGTTTCAAATATTTTGAAAAATTTTAATACTCAATTTCCACTGAAAACCTGTTTATCCTTATAAGTCCCCCAGTCATTTTTATCTTTGAGTCCATGAGTTCTAGGAAACCAAGAAGTTGCCTAGAGGCAACCACATTTGAGGAATTGCTGAATTTTGCTTCTTTAGCTCACACTTACTGGTGTGCAGCTGCTTGAGCTCTTTATTAGAGAAGTTTGTGAATAGGCAGTAATGTACCTAGCATACTTTACACCCTCCTATATACAACAATATTATTTTCAGTAATAGTTATAGAATGTTGTTGTTAGTCACGGCAATCTTATGCATAAGAGAATGAAACATTGCCGTGTCTTACATCAATTATGAAATAAACGGATGTAATTAATGACCAGAAAAGAAACAATGAATATTTTCTTTTATTGATTTTGTATATGTAGTCATTTTGTAAATATTTTGAAAAAAGGCAAACTAAAAATAAAATAAACATTTTAATAAAGAATAGTAAAAAATAACATTATTTTTAATTACATTGATTTTTTTTAAGAGGGGAAGATCTTTTACCTACATATCAGCCAGTCATAATAAAGAATAATAACATCTTCTGCTTATGAGTTTTAACTGCTGCAGGTGTATCAATAACTTCATGAAAATTCGTTTTTTCAATCCATCTTTCCTCATAGTTGATTTAAAAACAACATATCAATTTTAATTTCTTAAAGTTTTATTTTCACCAGCAGAAACAAATATATAAATAGTTAGGAAAAAGTCTTAAATATAAGTTTGGCAAGGATTCATAAAAATTCCATTTCACAATAAAATCCAGAAATCATATTACTACCTATATTCTTGTTTCTTTAGAATTGATTCTAATGGCAACCAAAAGTCTCTCTAGTCAAAATTTTCCAATAAAAATTTTTCCTTTTCCATGAGAAAACTACTGAAACTAATAGAAAGTAGCAGAATACAAGATAAACATACAAATATGAGTTGGATTCCTGTACACCAATAAAGAGAAAGATGAAAAGTAAGTCAGGAAGACAATACCATTTATAATAAAAAAAAAAAAATTTTTTTATACCCCCCAAAATAAAATACTTAGAAATAAATCTAACGAGGGATGCAAAAGACCTATACAAAGAAAACTACAAAACACTGCTGCAAGAAACCAAAAGAGATCTACATGAACGGAAAAACATACCATGCTCATAAATAGGTAGACTCAACATTGTGAAAATGACAATTCTACCCAAAGCAATTTACAAATACAATGCAATCTCGATCCAAATACCAACAACATTCTTTAAAGAGATGGAAAAACTAATCATTAACTTTATGTGGAAAGGGAAGAGGCCCCAGATAAGTAAAGCAGTATTGAAGAAGAAGAATAAAGTAGGATGACTTGCACTAACTGACTTCAGAACCTACTATACTGCTATAGTAGTCAAAACAGCCTGGTACTGGAACAATGACAGGTACATTGACCAATGGAACAGAATTGAGAACCATGTCAATCCATCCACCTTCAGTCACCTGATCTTCAACAAGGGTCGAAAGTTCATCAAATGGGGAAAAGATGGTCTTTTTAACAAATAGTGCTAGAGAAAATGGATGTCTATCTGCAAAACAATGAAACAAGACCCATACCTCACACCATAAACAAAAGCTAATTCAAAACAGATCAAAAACTTAAAATAGGGGGCCGAGTTGGAGGAGTAGTCAGATGCTGCCAGTGAATCCTCTTACAACAAAGACCCAAAAAAACAAGTGAAAAGATTACATTTATCACAAGCTAGAAGACCTGAACATCTAAAGCAAAGTTAGAAAACGGACTGAGCAGCAGGGGGAGGGAGAGACAGTTCAGAAGTGGAGAGGAGTTGCTGGACCTGAATTGCCGGGACCCCTCAGACACCATTCCCGAAAGCAACTGTAGCAGGCTGGTGGAAGCGTTTGGCTGCAGTTTCCTCAGGGAGAAAGATCCAGCCTCACAGCCTACTCACACCTCTTACTCACACCTCCAGAGCCAGAGAAGAGTGGTGCTTTTGGTAAAAGCTAAGTACTTGCATATATTTTACCGTGCCACTGCGCCAAAGCTGGCTTCAGTGGCTGTTGATTTCCCTGGGCCTGAGATAGATTCTGTTGCGCATCCTGAGCCATTCTCCTGGCCTTGGAGAAGGAATAAATTCACAATTGGGGAAAAAATAATCTGCCAGGTCCACTAACCTGAGGAGCTCAGGACATAAGCGGCTCCAGTCCAGGCATAAACAGTCCATGGACTTTGAATAACTTTTCCCCCCTGCATGGACATATGTGGACCTATTTCAGGAGAATAGGCCCTTGTTGGCAGACTGCAACTTTTTTAGCTGTGCGGTGGAGAGTGGGGTGTTTGATGTTTGACACTGCTTTGCTTATTAAACATGGTTCTCACCTACCCACGTAAGGACTGGTGGCTCCACTCAGGTCAACCAGCCACCCGTGACATGGGTCCAAGGATAACTGGTACCTCACAGCCCTTACAACCAAAAATATTTGGTGCCCAAAGTCCATCTGCAGAACCCAACCACCTATGCACTCTAGGGAACAGGGATGCGCTTTCCTCACAGACACTCTGGGGATGGTTGTCAGCCCCCTGCCTTGTTCAGAGAGTGACCCCCCTGCTGCAACCAGATACCTGTACCTACACCAATCACCCCTCCCCCCCCCCCAAGACTGTAGGACAGAGCATGTATCACACACTTGATAACCAACTACTTGGACACCTGAGCTGAACCCATCCAAGAAAAGTGAATGGACTCCTAAGCTCATATACCTGGTAACAGCTCTAGCCCTCTGGTGACAAGACATTAGAGCTTCAGAGGTGAAAAAAATCAAGCTAGCTCTCTCAAGCAATCTATTTGGACATAACAAAACAAAGCAAGGAGCTAGGATACAGTAAGCAAACATAAAATAAACTAATACAATAACTTTATAGATGGCTTGGAGACAAGAGTCAGAATCAAATCACATAAAGAAGCAGACCATGATAGCTTCAACAAGCTCTCAAGACAAAGAATCCAGGGATCTTCCGGATGAAGGTGCCTTCCTGGAATTACCAGGTGCAGAATACAAATGATTGATGTACAGAACTCTTCAAGATATCAGGAAGGAGACCAGGCAATATGCAGAACAATCCAAGGAACACACAGATAAAGCAGTTGAAGAAGTTAAAAAGGTTATTCAGGAACATAATAAAAAATTTAATAAGCTGCAAGAATTCCTACAGAGACAACAATCAGAAATTCAGAAGATTAACAATAAAATTACAGAATTAGACAACTCAATAGAAAGTCAGAGGAGCAGAATTGAGCAAGTGGAAGGCAGAATTTGTGAACTTGAAGATAAAGTACTTGCCACCAATATATCTGAAGAAGAATCAGATAAAAGAATTTTAAAAAATGAGGAAACCCTAAGAACCATGTGGGACACTATCAAGAGAAATAACCTATCAGTGACTGAAGTACCAGAACTGGGAAGGATAACAAAAAATACAGAGAGAATTGTTGAAGATTTGTTGGCAGAAAACTTCCCTGATATTGTGAAAGATGAGAAGATATCGATCCAAGTTGCTCATCAAACTCCACATAAGGTAGATCTCAAAAGAAAGCCACCAAGGCATATTGTAATCAAACTTGCCAAAACTAAAGAGAGAATTTTAAGAGCAGCTAGGGATAAACAAAAAGTCACCTACAAAGGAGAGTCAATAAGAATAAGCTTGGACTACTCAGCAGAAACCATACAGGCAAGAAGGCAGTGGGATGACTTACATAAAGCATTGGAGAAAAAAAAAAAAAATTGCCAGGCAACAATCATATATCCAGCAAAACTGTCTCTCAAATATGAAGGCAATATTAGGACATTTCCAGACAAACAGAAGTTTAGGGAATTCATAAAAACGAAACCAAAATTACAAGAAATACTAAAGAGAGTTCTCTGGTTAGAAAATCAATAATATCAGATATCAACCCGAGACTAAAATACTGGGCAGGGCAATCAGATGTCAACCCAGATAGGGAAATCACAAAAATAAATCAAGATAAAAAAATACTCAAAACAGGGAAACAATGATGTCATTATGTAAAAGAAGAAAACATTAAAACAATAAAGAGTGACTAAGGAATCTTGTCATAGAGAGGAAGATAAGGCAATATAAAGAAATAAATGTTAGGTTTAAACTTAGAAAAATAGGGGTAAACGTTAAGGCAACCACAAAGAAAGAAGACTAAAAATCCTACTCATCAAAATAAAATACAAGAAAAAAGTAGAGACTCAGCAGAAACAAAATCAATTATAACGAATAAGACGAAAAGACAAGATATAAAGATCAGCTACTCAGTACAAAAAATTAAGTGTAAAAAAGAAACAGTCAACAACACACCAAAAAAGACATCAAAAGGACAGCACTAAACTCATACCTATCCATAATTACGCTAAATGTAAATGGACTAAATGCACCAATAAAGAGACAGAGAGTGGCAGAATTGATTAAAGAACACGATCCGTCTATATGTTGCCTACAAGAGACACACCTTAGACTTAGAGACACAAACAAACTAAAACTTAAAGGATGGGAAAAAATATAACTAGTGAATAACAATCAAAAAAGAGCAGGAGTGGCAATATTAATTTCTGACAAATTAGACAAAGTTAAATCCACCACAAAGGATAAGGAAGGACACTATATAATGATTAAAGGGACAATATACCAGGAGACTATAACCATATCAAATATTCATGCACCCAACAACAGGGCTGCAAGATATATAAAACAAACTCTAACAACAATGAAAACTGAGATAACAGTGCCACAATTATAGTAGGAGACTTCAACGCACCACTTTCAGTGAAGGACAGAACATCCAGGAAGAAGCTCAATAAAGACACGGAAGATCTAAATGCCACAATCACCCAACTTGACCTCACAGACGTATACAGAACACTCTACTCAACAGTAGACAAGTATACTTTTTTTTCCAACATATATGGAACATTCTCTAGAATAGACCACATATTAGGTCATAAAGCAAACCTTAGCAGAATCCAAAACATCAAAATATTGCAAAGCATCTTCCTGACCGTAAGGCCATAAAAGTAGAACTCAATAACAGAAAAAGCATGGAAAAGAAATCAAACACTTGGAAACTGAACAATACCCTGCACAAAAAAGACTGGATTATAGAAGACATTAAGGCTGGAATAAACAAATTCATAGAATCCAATGAGAATGAAAACACTTCCTATCAGAACTTTTGGGACACAGCGAAAGCAGTGCTCAGAGGTCAATATATTTCAACAAATACACACATACAAAAAGAAGAAAGGGCCAAAATCAAAGAATTATCCCTACAACTTGATCAAATAGAAAGAGAACCAAAAAAAAAAAAAAAACCCTCAGGCACCAGAAGAAAGGAAATAATAAAAATTAGAGCAGAATTAAATGAAATAGAGAACAAACAATTGAAAGAGTTAACAAGACCAAAAGCTGGTTCTTTGAAAAAATTAACAAAATTGATGAACCATTGGCCAAACTGACAAAAGAAAAACAGGAGAGGAAGAAAATAACCTGAATAAGAAATAAGATGGGTGATACTACAACAGACCCAACCGAAATTTAAAGAATCATATCACTTTACTATGAAAAATTATACTCTAACAAATTTGAAAACCTAGAAGAAATGGATGAATTTCTATAAACACGCTACCTACCTAAACTAACACAAACAGAGGTAAACAATTAAATAAACCCATAACAAAAGAAGAGATTGAAAAGGTAACTAAAAAATTCCCAACCGAAAAAAAAAACAAAAACCCCTGGCCCAGACAGCTTCACTGCAGATTTCTACCAAACTTCAGAGAAGAATTAACACCACCACTACTAAAGGTATTTCAGTGCATAGGTAAGGACAGAATACTCCCAAACTCATTCTATGAAGCCAGCATATCCCTGATACCAAAACCAGAAAAAGGTACCAAAAAAAAAAAAAAAAAAAAAGAAAGAAAATTACAGGCCTATAGCCCTCATGAACTTAGATGCAAAAATCCTCAACAAAATTCTAGCCAGTAGAATTCAACAACATATCAAAAAAGTAATTCACCATGACCAAGTAGGATTCATACGAGGTAAGCAGGGATGCTTCAACATTAGAAAAACAATTAATGTAATCTATCATATAAATAAAACAAAAAAGACAAAACCTCATGATCATATCAATTGATGCAGAAAAGGCATTTGACAAAGTTCAACAGCCATTCATGATAAAAACTCAGCAAAATAGGAATAGAAGAAAAATTCCTCAACATAATAAAGGGCATTTATACAAAGCCAACAGCCAACATCACCTTAAATGGAGAGAGCCTGAAAACATTCCCCTTGAGATTGGGGAACCAGACAATGATGCCCTTTATCACCACTCTTATTCAACGTTGTGCTGGAGGTCCTAGCCAGAGCCATTAGGCTAGATAAGGAAATAAAGCACATCCACATTGGTAAGGAAGAAGTCAAAGTATCTCTATTTGCAGATGACATGATCTTATACACAGAAAACCCTAAAAAATCCTCAAGAAAACTGCTGAAACTAATAGAAGAGTTCAGCAGAGTATCAAGACACAAGACAAACATACAAAAATCAGTTAGATTCCTCTACCCCAACAAAAAGAATGTCAAAGAAGAAATCACAAAATCAATACCATTTACAGTAGACCCCAAGAAGATAAAATACTTAGGAATAAATCTTACCAGAGATGTAAAAGACCTATAAAAAGAAAACTACAAGACTATATTGCAAAAAACCAAAAGAGACCTACGTAAGCGGAAAAACATACCTTGCTCATGGATAGGAAGACTTAACATTGTAAAAATGTCTATTCTACCAAAAGCCATCTATAGATACAATGCAATTCCGATCCAAATTCCAATGACATTTTTTAATGAGATGGAGAAACAAATCACCAACTTCATATGGAGGGGAAAGAGGCCCCAGATAAGTAAAGTATTACTGAAAAAGAAGACCAAAGTGGGAGGCGTCACTCTACCTGATTTTAGAATCTATTATACTCCCACAGTAGTCAAAACAGCCTGGTACTGGTACAATGGAACAGAGTTGAGAATCCACCCACATATGAGCAGTTGATATTTGACAAAGGCCCAAAATCAGTTAAACGGGGAAAAGACAGTCTCTTTAACAAAAGGTGCTGGCATAAGTGGATATCTATCTGCAAAAAAATGAAACAAGACCAATACCTCACACCATGCACAAAAACTAACTCAAAATGGATGAAAGACCTAAATATAAAATCTCAAAAGATAAAGATCATGGAAGAAAAAACAGGGACAACAGTAGGAGCCCTAATACATGGCATAAACAATATATGAAACATTACTAACAGTGCAGAAGAGGAACTAGATAACTGGGAGCTCCTAAAAATCAAATACCTATGCTCATCCAAAGAATTCACCAAAAGAGTAAAAAGATTACCTATAGACTGGGAAAAAGTTTTTAGCTATGACCTTTCTGATCAGCGCCTGATCTCTAAATCTACATGATACTGCAGAAACTCAACTACAAAAAGACAAATAACCCAATTAAAAAATGGGCAAAGGATATGAACAGGCACTTCACTAAAGAAGACATTCAGGAAGCTAATAGATACATGAGGAAATGCTCACCATCATTAGCCATTAGAGAAATGCAAATTAAAACTACAATGAGATTCCATTCCACCCCAACTAAGCTGACATCAATCCAAAAACACAAAATAATAAATATTGGAGAGGTTGTGGAAAGACTGGAACACTTATACACTGCTGGTGGGAATGTAAAATTGAACAACCACTTTGGAAATCGATTTGGCACTTCCTTAAAAAGCTAGAAATAGAAATACCAAACAATCCAGCAATCCCTCTCTTTGGAATACATCCTAGAGAAATAAGAGCCTTTACACAAACAGACACATGCACACCCATGCTCATTGCAGCCTTGTTTACACTAGTAAAAAGATGGAAGCAATCAAGGTGCCCATCAACAAATGAATGGATAAATAAATTATGGTCTATCCACACAATGGAATACTATGCATCGATAAAGAACAATGATAAATCTGTAAAACATTTCATAACATGGAGGAATCTGGAAGGCATTATGCTGAGTGAAATTAGTCAGTTGCAAAGGATAAATATTTTATGAGACCTCTATTATAAGAACTCGAGACATAGTTTAAACAGAGAAGAAAATATTCTTTGAAGGTTACGAGAGCGGGGAGGGAGGGAGGGAGGGGGGTTTTCACTAATGAGATAGTAGATAAGAACTATTTTAGGTGAAGGGGAAAACAACACACAATACAGGTGAGGTCAGCACAACTGGATTAAACCAAAAACAAAGAAATGTCCTGAATAAAGTGAACACTTCTAAGGCCAGCGTAGAAGGAGCAGGGTTTTGGGGACCATGGTTTCAGGGGACATCTAAGTCAACTGGCATAATCAAATTTATTAAGAAAACATTCTGCATCCCACTTTGGAGAATGGCGTCTGGGGTCTTAAACACTAGCAAGCAGACATCTAAGATGCATCAGTTGGTCTCAACCCTCCTGGAGCAAAAGAGAAAGAAGAACACCAAAGACACAAGGTAATTATGAGACCAAAAGACAGAAAGGGCCACATAAACCAGAGACCAGAAGAACTAGATGGTGTCTGGCTACAGCCCATAACTGCCCTGGCAGGGAACACAACACAGAATCCCTGAGGGAGCAGGAGAGCTGTGGGATGCAAACCCCAAATTCTCATAAAAAGACCAGACTTAATGGTCCAACTGAGACTAGAAGGACCCCAGAAGTCATGGTCCCCAGACCTTCTGTTAGCCCAAGACAGGAACCATTCCCAAAGCCAACTCTTCAGACAGGGATTGGACTGGACCGTGGGATAGAAATTGATACTGGTGAGGAGTGAGCTTCTTGGATCAAGTAGACACGAGACTATGTGGGCGGCTCCTGTCTGGAGAAGAGATGAGAGGGCAGAGGGGGTCAGAAGCTGGCCAAATAGATAAAAACATAGACAGTGGGGGGAAGGAGTGTGCTGTCTCATTAGAGGGAGTGCAACTAGGAGTACATAACCCAGTGTATATAGCAAGGTGTATATAAGTTTTTGCATGAGAGACTGACTTGGTTTGTAAACTTTCACTTTAAGCACAACAAAAATTTTTTAAAAATTAAAAAAAAAAAAAAACACCTAAAATATAAAACCAAAAACTATAAAAATCATAGAAGAAAAAACAGGATCAATGCTAGAGGCCTTAATACATGGCATTAAGAGGATACAAACCATAACTAATAACACACAAAATTCAGATGATAAGCTAGATAACTGCGATCTAAATATTAAACACTTATGTTCATCAAAAGACTTCAGAAGAAGAGTAAAAAGAGAACCTACAGACTGGAAAAAAATTTCTGACTATTACAAATTCAACAAAGGCCTAATCTCTAAAATCTATAGGAAAATCCAGCACCTTTTCAACAAAAAGGCAATAATAGTCCCATTAAAATAAATTAAATCCAATTAAAACAAAAAGTAATAATCCAATTAAAAAATGGGCAAAGGAAATGAACAAACACTTCACCAAAGAAGACGTTCAAGCAGCTACCAGGCACATGAAGAAATGCTCGAGATCACTAACCTTCAAAGAAAAGCAAATCAAAACCACAATGAGATACCATCTCACCCTAGCATTACTGGCATGAATCAAAAAAACAGTAAATATCAAGTGTTGGAGAGGCTGCAGGGAGATTGGAACTCTTATTCCCACTGCTGGTGGGAATGCAAAATGATACAATTACTTTGGAAAATGATACGGTGCTTCCTTAGAAAGCTAGAAACAGAAATACCATGTATTCCAGAAATCCCATTCCTAGGAACATATTCTAGAGAAATAATAGCCGTCACGCGAATAGATATATGCACACCCATGTTCATTGCAGCATTGTTCACACAATAGCCAAAACATGGAATCAATCTAGATGCCCATCAACAGATGAATGGATTAACAAATTATAGTATGTACACACAATGGAGTACTGCATAACAATAAGGAACTATGATGTATCTGTGAAGTACCTCAAAACATGGATGAATCTGGAGGGTGTGATGCTGAGTGAAATAAGTCAATCACAAAATGATAATATTGTATGAGACCACTATTGTAAAAACTCATGTAAAGGTTTACACACAAAAAGAAACAGTCTTTGGTGGTTACAAGGGATGGAAACACACTAAATAGACAAATAGATAAATGGTAATTGATGAAGGATCCTTAGGACAGTACACAATACTGAGGAACCCAGCACAACTTGTCATGAATATGGAAGCTCCATTGACTTATCCAAATTCCCTGAGGGATGGAATTACTGGGTTGAGGGATGTGGGGACCACGATCTCAGAGAACATCTAACTCAATTGACATAACATAGTTTATAAAGAAAATGTTCTACATTCTACTCTGGCGAGTAGCATCTGGAGTCTTAAAAGTGCCCATCTAAGATACTGCACTGGTCTCACCCTCTGGGAGAAAGGGAGAATGAAGAAAACTAAAGACAAAAGGCAAAGATTTGTCCAAAGGAGTAATGGAGCACAACTACCACAGCCTCCACCAGACTTAGTCCAGTATAACTATATGGTGCCCAGCTACCACCACTGACTTCTCTGACAGGGATCACAATAGAGGGTCCCAGACAGAGCTGGAGAAAAATGTAGAACAGAATTCTAACTCACAAAAAAAGACCAGACTTACTGGTGTGACAGAGACTGGAGAAAGCCCAGATACCATTTTAGCTTAGTAATGAAGTCAGTCCCGAGGTTCACCCTTCAGCCAAAGATTAGACAGCCCCATAAAACAGAACAATACTAAAGGGGAGCATCAGCCCAGGGGCAAGGACTAGAAAGCAGGAGGGGACAGGAATGCTGGTAAAAGGAAACCCAAGGTCGAGAAGGGAGAGTGTTGACATGTCATTGGATTATTAACCAATGTCATGAAACAATATGTGAACTAACTGTTTAATGAGAAGCTAGTTTGTTCTGTAAAACGTTATCTAAAGTACAGTAAAAAAAAATTGAAATATATATGTACCATTTGGTTAAAAAAAAAAATCCTCAGAAATTAACGACAAATTTCTATTACACTTAGTAAAGTCTTCCAAAGTTTTTATTCTTCTGGAAATTCAGAGAAAATGGCTGAATGATACCAAACATCGACATTATTTGTTCTGTTGCTTTACAATGAGTGTCCAGGTCTTGATAAAATGATTAGGCATTTGAACATGGTTCTTTTGATTTCTTTTGGCAATGAAATGCAAGCATCTTCTGTCATTTCTGCTGTCAATTTTTTTTTGAAACTTGACTCTTTTCTCTACAAAATAGTTAATGTTATATTTCACAATTTCTGTGGGCCAATCAAGGAATGATTTTAAAGTTTGGTGTTTATTTCATATCTACTGTTTAAATGGAGAACTACAGTGCTATAGGGGTTGCAGACACAAACTGCACCCAAAGTGAGCTCAAAGGATTCCAGATTTTCATGAACTTATTCTGTAAACAAATGCCTATAGCTTAGTCTCTGTGTGTTGTAGGATGACTCTGTAACTTCAGACTTTCTATTAACTTCCATGTAGAAAATAATGGCTATTAAAGCATAAATCATAAGAATATGCTCCTTTAAAACTTTCATATATATGTATAATTAAAGCTCAATTGCAACCAAAGCTATTGTTTAGAATTTAGGTAAACAGAAGATTGTCTTCTAGTGGTGATAACAAAGAAATGGAGTAACTTTGTGTCAATTTTACTATTTTTTTAAAGTTCTCTACAATGCATGCAAGGCTGACCAGACTTCCTCCTATTCTTGGTATTCCACTGAGTGTGGGAAAAGGATGAGTGTAGCTGGTCCATCACACAGCAATTTTATCTCACCACCCTCTCTTGTAAATTTGTGAAAAATCCTGAGTGTCTTCTGCTCATTCTGAGAAGATTATGTGGATTTTAATACGGTGAGATACAAACTGTATTTCTTTAGGTCAATGCATCTATCTCTTCAATTCATTGTTTGCTCTCTAGGGCTCACACGTGATTGAATGATATAGCCAGACACCCCCTTTTATGTACAGTTCCCAAGGTCATACCTTTGCCTCCTTCGTGGTATAGCCAGGTCCTCTTTCCCTCTTCATAAAACTTATTCACAAGGCCACCTCCCCTTTAGTTCTAATTTTTTACAGCTCCCTCTAAGATATTTTCTAGTGTTCCATTTGAGCATGCCATTTTGTCTTCATGGTGCATCATCAAACCAAATTGGCAATACCTGCCCAAAGGCAAAGATGGCAGGGCAGGAAGGGACAGGAAAACTGGACAAACAGACACGGAGGACCCAGGGTGGAAAGGGAAGCGGGGGGGAGTGCTGACACATAATGTGAATTGCAACCAATGTCACAAAACAATTTATGTACACATTTTGGAATGAAAAACTAATTTGTGCTATAAGCTTTCACCTAAAACACAATAAAATAAAACAAACAAAAAATTCAAATCTCTTACTCTCTACTTTTCACAGAAGCCTTCCCAGACCCCTAAGTAGAATTAATTCCTTCCTTCACTGGGACCCAAACATTTTGCTCACATCTCCATTCTGGATCTTTCCATATAATAACTATTTCCTTATATAAATTTCTTGTTTTGCCTTTAGCATGTGAACTCCAGAACAGGAAACATTTTTTCTTTCCCAGAGTCGTGTACAGCCTAGCACATAGCTTGTGGTCAATACATTATTATGAAAATAATGAATAAACATTTCAATTGGTGTTGTCTAAGACTTACCGACCCACTGTAATCTTCTACTCCTACAAATTTTCTTCAAGTCTGGTTCTATTTTTTTTTCCCCTTGAAGAATCATACCTTGGCATATGAGGGTATAAATAGCCATACAAAGACACTGAGGTGAGAGTAAGCTTGGAACAGAAAGACAGTCAGTGTTGTTAGAGGATGTGAGTGAAAAGGAGGATAGTTCAAGAAGTGTGAGGAAAGCAGAGGCCAGATCATGCAGGCAGGGAAAGGTGTTTGGATTTTATTCTAAGTACCATAAATGAGTTTCAAGCAGGAAAAAAGAAAAATATATGGTCTGATTGACAGTTTTAAAAGATCACTTGGAAACCACAACCACCACAGCCTCCACCAGACTGAGTCCGGCACAATTGAATGGTGCCTGGCTACCACCAGTGACTGCTCTGGCAGGAATCACAATAGAAGGTCCCAGGCAGAAAAAAAAAAAAAAAAAAATTTTTTTTTTTTTTTTTTTTTTTGCAGAGCTGGAGAAAAATGCAGAAAAAAATTCTAACTCACACACACAAAAAGACCAGACTTACTAGCCTGACAGAAACTGGAGAACACCTGAGAGGTTGGCCCCCGGACACCCTTTTAGCTCAGTGTTGAAGTCACTTCTGAGGTTCATTCTTCATCCAAAGATTAGACAGGCCCACAAAACAAAATGAAACTAAAGGGACACACCAGCCCAGGGTTAAGGACTAGAAGGCAGGAGGCGACAGGAAAGCTAGCAATAGGGAACTCAAGGTCGAGAAGGGAGAGTGTTGACCCGTTGTGGAGGTGGTAACCAATGTTGCAAAACAATATGTGTACTAATTCTTTAACGAGAAGCTAGTTTGTTCTGTAAACCTTCATCTAAAGTGCAATTAAAAAAAAAAAAAAGATCACTTGGGTTACAGTGTGAAGAATTAAATGCTGAGGAGCAAGAGGGGAAGCAGGAAGGTCAGATAGGAAGCTGTGTGGCAGGATAGGCAAATGGTGGTAGCCCTTAAGCTGGGGAGTTGAGAACTGGACAGATTTAAGATATATTTTTGCTGTAAAGCCAGTGGAAATTGGATTTAGGACATGCTGATGGATAAGATACGTAAGGTAGAGGCGAAGAGAGAAATCACTGATAACCCGTATGTTTTGGACTTGACTAATTAGTAAGTAGTCAAATGCCTTTTACTGAGCTGGAGAACACTGGGGCATGGGAGTTCTGTTTGAGATATCCATTAGCAATACAAGTAGATAAGCCAGGTAGGCAGTTGGATATGAAATCTGAGTTCAAGGGAGAGGGCAAGGCTAGGAATATAAATTTGGTAGCCATTAGCAACAAATGGTATTATCAACAAGGACCAGAATGTACATAGTGAAAAAAAGAATGGTTTACTATCATTTCCTTCTTTGTGCCACCAATGTTCATTACTATTGCCTTTCTCATGACATTTTCCTGATATGTGGTGATTAGTTATTTCTCTTCTTACACTAATTTTAAAATTTTTCCCAAATTTTTATTTTGGAAAAATAAAAACCTGTGGAAATGTTTCCAAATCATACAATGAACAACTGTATACCCTTCTCTTAGATTCACCAGTTAATAATTTGCTGCAGATATCATGATTTTTCACCTCTAGATACTTCAGCATACACCTAAGAACAATGTCCTTCATGACCAAACTCAGAAAATTTAATGCTGATACACTGGGGGGACAGGGGCAATAGAGGTTCAGTTGTAGAATTCTCAACTTTTGTGCGGGAGACCCAGGTCCCTAGGTGGCACCAACAGTTTGTGCTTGATAGTTAACGTAAAGGTTGGAGGTTTGAACCCACCATGGAAGGAATGGCCTGATGCTCTTCTCCCATTACGATTAAAGCCAAGAAAAACCCAATGGAGCGGTTCTACTGTGTAATGCACGACGTTATCATGAGTTGGAATCATGTAGATAACAACTAACAACAACAGCAACATGCAGGAGACTCAGGTGTGACTACAGGCCAATGCACCACATGCACTGCTACTACCTGTCAGTGGAGGTGTGTGTCTTAGGCTGGGTTCTCTAGAGAAGCAAAACCAGTAAAGCATATAAATATATATAGACAGAGATGTATACCAAGGAAACAGCTCATGCGATTGTAGAGGTTGGAACATCTCAAGTCCATGGATCAGAATAGAGGCTTCTCCTGATTCACGTAGCTGCAGAAGCTGGAAACCCAAGATCAGCAAGTCGGAGAGCAGGGCTTCCGCTCACAGGCTGTGAAGGTCGAGGAATCCCAAGGTCGGCAGGCAAGACGGCAAGGTTTCTCCTGATTCATGTAGCTGCAGGGGCTGACAAACCCAAGATCGGTAGGTCGAGAATCAGGACTCTTGCTCAGAGGCTGTGATGATCAAGGAATCCCAGGATGGACAGGCAAGCTGCTAGCTCAAGTCCTAAGAACTGGAGGTCAGACAAGAGGCAGCTGCTGGATTCAGAAGTCAAATACCTTGGCAAGGTGAACAGGAAGGAAATAGGCAGTGGAAGGTGGAGAGACGAAGGCTGAGGGGGCGGTGAGTGGCCACAGGCCCTGCCCGCATTGGTACCACTCAGCAGATTCCATCATGGGGATGATCACATATCAAATTTCAAGAGGAAAGTGATCACAACCTTGTACAACTGCCAAAACACTGAGAATCATGGCCCAGCCAAGTTGACACGCAGTCTTAACCATCAGAGTGGTGTGTTGCAAAGATACTGAACAGGTTTCAACCAATAAAACCTTATGGATCACAATAGTCCAATCCTCAACCCTTCGTGGGGATGGTGCAGAACCCGGCAGAAGGGTCACCAGTCGAGGCTGATTCAATAGCAGCTAACAAATATTATCTAATATACTCTCCCTATTCAAATATTTTTCATTAGCCTAATAATGTTTTTTCATAGCTTTTTTTTTTTTTGATCCAGGGTTCGGTCAAACAATGGTCACTTGTTGCATTTAGTTGTTCTATTGCTTTTATGTGCTCTAATCTAAAACACTATCCTAGCTTTTCTGGGTAGGAGGAAAGCTTTTGTGTTGCTGACATTTTTTAAAGTGTTCTGGCCAATTGTTTTGCAGAATGTCCCTCTCTTTGAATTCGTCTGAATTGAGTGCTTCTTTATGTTTTTTTTTTTATGGTTAAGTTTGGCTAAACATTTTTTGGCAAGAATATGCATAGAAATGTTGCATACCCATTATTGCATCACATGAGGGACACATGATGTCAGTTTTATCCCATTAATGTTAATATTAAATTTGATAATTTGGTAAAGCAGTGCCTATCAACTCAATTTCTCCATATACTGCGCCAAACAAGTTTCATCCAAGAGTTTTAGCATTCAGTGATGATTCCTTAGTCAATTATTATTATGGTGTTAGTAAGATGATGACTTTCTGTTTCTATTATTCCTTCCATATTTACTACCAAAACAAAACCCACTGCTATTGAGTCGATTCCAACTCATAATTGGCTTTTTTTTTTAAATGAAGAAAGTGTTTCTTCATTCCTTCTCTTAAAAAAAAAAAAGAAAGAAAACTTTTTAAAAGTATTAGTTGCAGTTGTTAGTTGCCATTGAGCTAATTCCAACTCATGCAGACCCCACGTGTGCACAGTGGAATTGTTCCACAGGGTTTTCAAGGTTGTGAACTTTCAGAAACAGATCATCAGGCCTGTCTTCCAATTAAAAAACAAACAAACAAACTGTTGCCACCAAGTCGATTCTGACTCATAGCAACCCTATAGGACAGAGTAGACCTACCCCACCAGGTTTCCAAGGCTGTAATCTTTTTAGAAGACGACTGCCACATGTTTCTTCCATGGACCTGCTGGTGAGTTTGAACAACTGGCCTTTCAGTTAGCATCCAGGCAGTTAGCCACAGCATCACCAGGGTTTAAAAAAAAATAAAGGGTTTAGGACTCATAAATTTTAAGAAAAATTATTCAATGCATTATACTCCATTCCTGTCATTCTTCACACTGATGTTCAAAAACAATTATTTATTTACAAGCTGTCTCCCCATTAGACTGTAGGCCTCTTAAATACAAGGGTCGTAGTCATGTCTTATGGATTTTCTTTCATTATACACATGAAACCCTATACATGTTCATCTCAAATAAATAAATAAATGTAATTACCAAATTGTTGGATTTGTTCACACTTTTTTGCAATTAAAACAATGAGATACTTTTTAAAAATTTATTTATCAATCTGACAAATATCAAAATATATTAATACCTAGTTTTTGGGGGGGTTCTAAAAGGACACTCATTATTCTGCTGAAGGATAATTTAGTAACATATGTTAAAAGTCTTTAAAACATACATTTCCTTTCATTCGACAGTTCCACTTCTAATGATATCAGGGATGCTATTTTTGAGACATAGAATCAGTGTGTTTTATGGTTATCCTCTTTTAGAGTTGTTTGGAAGCTTCCACACCCAATGAATCAGTGGATTTCATCGCCATATGAAAGTAGGGTGAGGGTTTGCCAAGGACAGGGGAATTATTGCTTGACTTTAAGTTTCAAAACAAAGGTTATTAAATCCATAGTGAGTTAATAGCCTGAAAGTAAGTAATTTTGATTTTCAAAACTCAGGCTTTAGCAAGAAATTGGAAAAGTTGTGTTTCAATGATTCAGTGATTAAAGGAACGACCTCAGAATAGATGATAACAGCAGGGAAAAATTCAGAATATTATGTAAGCCTTGCTAGAGCTGAAAAAAAGGAGCCAGAGAGAACTAGAGGGAAGGCAAGGAGTCAAAGGAGAATGTCCTTGTTTCCATCCTTAGGGTTGAACACTACAGAAAGTTTAAAGGGAAATCTGAAAGCATGTTTTCCAATTTCTGTCCCTTAAGGAAACTTGCAGCAAGCCCTATGCCAACAGGGTAGTAGAAATGGAAGCTTGGCTTGCTTAAGTAGGGAAGGGTCAGGTCTCCATGGGGTACGTGTGACTGGCAGGGAGCCAGAGGTTGTCATAGGCCTAAGAAAGAATCCTGGGCACAGTTGAGAAATAAAGTTGTGCAAGTGCCAAGGACTCAAGCCATGCAATAGGGCAGCCCAAAGGTGAACTTTGAGGGTGAATATCAGTGTGCTCATGTTGGGACCTTGTCAAGCTCCCAGAGCCATCACTGGGAGCGACCCATGCTGAGGACAGATTGAGGGTTATATCAGCTTCAGATTCAGCAGCCGAGAATTCATGACTATAGACTGGTACACAAGAGACCTGGATACGCAAGCTTCCCTTGAACCCAGGTGCTACCTTGGGAAAGAGAAAAGAATACCAAACATTCTCATGAGAAGAGAAACTGCCTAGACAGGTTGTTTGAATTTTGGACTAAGTGTATTTATACTAGAAAAGGACTGAGATAAACTAGAAGAGACAAGATTATTGTTTTTAAGTATTTTCAGCCACTGAGTGGGATTAGGTATTCATCAGCAAGATCATACAAATTCTAAGAAAGTTAAAATAAGGAGTGAGAAAAAAGAAAGTTAAAATTTATTTACACTTTTAAGTTGTAGTGAGCCATTTTCTCACTGTAGAAGTAATTTGCCTTAAGGAAAGGATCAGACAAGTACACAAAGATATGTTTGCAAAGATGAATGCGTCAGAGACATCTTAATACTAGATAAGGCATTGCACAGTTTTGCAAGGGTTACTAGGCAACATTTAGGATGAAGTTATAGAGTTACGTTTATTGACACAGAAATATATTCCTAAATATGCGTACCACTGACAGGAGTTCATCTGTGACCATTCTGTCACCCCTTTTTAAAATGTTTCTTTGCCGTGTCCACCCCTCACCCTCCACATTTCCCACCTCAGTTCCTTGTTTGATTCTGTAATACTACTTAGCCAAATTTGTAATTATTATATTTGACTTTTCACATGTGTGTTTCTCCCACTTAAAGCAACAACAGGACAAGAATTATGTCTATTTTATTTACTTCTAGCTCCCTGATTCCTCAGCACAGTGCTTGGCTTAGAGTAAATGGCACTCATTAATAGTTGTTTAAAGGATGTGAACCATTTAATATATATATATATAATGGTTATTATAGACTGGTAGAAATACAGATGATTTGAATTTATTTTTTTTTAATTTATCTCTCCTATTTTTCTACAATGAATAATAATTTTTTCTATACTAATTTTTTAAAATAGTATTTTTGGATTTCTAATGTATTGCAAATGATTTCAGCATGTACAGTGAAAATATGGTCTTAAAATCATCTCATTATTATACACTATTTTAAAAACATGGGGACATTCAGTGTGAAGTTTCAAATTCATTCTTTACCAGAAATATGTTAGATTTTAAATGTTGACTTATGAAACATTTCACAGTCCTCTTATTCATGTCTGAAAAATGAGTCAACTGGCTTGTGCGTTTTTCAGCCTTGTATTTGTTTCTTAGCCCAGGTCCAACTACATGCCAAACTCTAGATGCCTTTCCCATTTGTAAAACTGTTTAGGACTGTACGCTGTGAAGCCCCATGCATGGTGCAATAAATGCTTCCTATTTCTGTTCCAAGTAATTTAAAGGAAAGATAACTTCCATGTTTTAAAACTCTATTTTTACTACATATTTGTTTGGGGAAATTTAAATTTAGCTCTCTGTCAGAAATTTCTTTAAGTCTTATTTTTGTGGTTTTAAGATCACAGCAAAGGTCTCAGAGTAAGAGTTCTGCAGTTGTTTGGCGTTTGGTCAATTATCATAGCAGCCTGTCATCATTTAACAGTTTAGGTTTTATTCTATGTCTTACTGATAAAAAACAAATGAATGGATAAGATGTGGTTCACCAACAAATTATGCCTGGGTCAAAACATATGGAATTGTCAATACGCACAGCTCTTGAATGCTGGCTTTGATGGTTAAGTTTATGTGTCAACTTGGCTGGGCCATGACTCTCAGTGGTTTGGCAGATATGTAATGATGTAATTTGGAAGTTATGCACTGATGTAATTTGGCAGTTGTGTAATGATGTACTCATCCTCCATTTTGTGATTTGATGTGTTCATCCTCCATCTTCACATAACACTGATTTTACATAACAACCTGGTCTTTGGAACATAACCATGTTGATAAGTGAGGAGAGGGTGTATTTGTATAATATGGTTTAACTTTTTCTATTTGGGAATAATGAAGTTGATAATAGAACTAATAAAGTTTTTGCCCTTCAAACAAATGGGCATAATAATGATGAATGTGTGTTTTCTCTTTTTAACTTTCTTTTTGTTATAGACAGATAGTGACACTGAGACCAGATCTTGAATTTCTTCATTCGATTCAATTTAATACAAACCAAAAATCATTTATTAAACAGCTAAAATAAAGCCAAATTAAGATTTAGGTATTTGAAACCCTATACGTGAAAACAAATGTACTGATTTCCATGACCATATAACGTAATGATGCCTTATTTAGTGAGCCGGAGGTCCAATCCAACATCAGATCAGAGAAAGAATTTAACTCCAGAGCTGAGGCAAATGAGAAAATCAGGATGTTGTTCTGAGCAATTCAAATGATCGTCTCTCTTTGGTTTAGCTTATTCTAATAGGTACCATTGCATGAAACAGAAAGTTTCATGAATATGAGGAATTGTAGCATTGCTATAAATGTTTTATTTCTTGAATTGGAAGGCCACGTAAAAGATAGCCAAAGAGAAAGGTCAGGGTCACCAAGTGCCAGTGAGGACAGAGTGGTCATGGAAATGAAACATTTAAAGAAGGGGTAGGGAAGATCTCAAACTTGCATTAATTAAGATAATAGCTATTATGTCTGATCCAACAGCCCTTTTCATTTCTAAAATGCTAGAGAAGACAGCCCAGGCAGCAGAAGTTCCAGTAGGGCACAAGTCCAGCCCTGCTGGAATCAAAGTCAGTTGCAACTGCAAATCCTCTTTAAGCTCCTGGGTCCCTGTCATTAATTGGTGGCTTTTCTAGGCTCCATGAAGCAACTAATCAACAGCACAACCAGTGCAGAGGGAAGGAGCTATCCTTCCTGCTACCTTCATAGATCTGCAAGTTGCTTTAAGTGTTTTTAAATAACAGCATGATCATGGTGTCTACACGCTGTGTAATGATGAGATGTGTTAAGAGTATTCAATTATGATTTTAAATCTATTAAAACAAAACAAAACCCATTGCTGTCAAGTCAATTCTGACTCATAGTGACCCTATAGGACACGGTAGAACTGCTCCATAGGTTTTCCAAGGAGTACTTGATGGATTCGAACTGCTGACTTTTGGGTTAGCAGTCATAGCTCTCAACCACTATGCCACCAGGGTTTCCTTTAAACCTATTAGAGTATCAAATTGTTTGACATCAAAATCTACTGTTCCCACATAGATTTTTGAGCTATGGACAAGGGCCTGCTTATTTCAAATTATGTTTCCTCCCATATTTCCCTAGAGAGGCTTTGGGCAGTAACTCAGGGTTTGCTGCAGTGAGACTTGAATTACCTACAAATTTTCTATGCAGTTAATATGAAGATACTTATGGGGAAATAATACCTTGGGTTAGGTAGCAAAAATAAAATTGTTTACACTTCTAATATTTATAAAAATGATTCTTTGAACTTAAAATTAGAAGGACTAATAAACATAAAAAAATACTAAAAGTTACATGTGAACTGGCAAGGTAATTCCATTATTTAACATACATGAAACTTGTTTTTAATCTTTTAAATAGGAGGCATGTATGTAGCCAAGGAGAAATATTCCTCATCTAGTAGTATTATAGGGTCACTATTTTTTTTTTTTAATGAGTCGGAATCGACTCAACAGCACTGGGTTTGGTTTTTTGGGTTTAGTAGTATTAGATCTGCTTTGGTATATCAACGCTAGTTTTCCTTTTTATTTAAAATAAATAAATAAAAGGGATCTGATGACACTGAAGCAAATACCAAACCCCAAACCAAACTCATTGCCATCAAGTCGATCCCAGCTCGTAGCCATGGTATAGGACAGAGCAGAACTGCCCCAAACGGTTTTCTAGGCTGTAATCTTTATAGAAGCAAATTGCCAGGTCTTTCTCCCATAGAGCCACTGGTGGATTCCAACTGCTGACATTTTGGTTAGTAGATGAGTACTTAACCACTGTACCACCAGGACTCCTTTAAGCAAATACAGACGGTGGAGAAAGTTGTTAAAAGAAAGAGAAAAACTAACTTTCTATGTGACATTGGTGAAATTGGCCTTTTTTTTTTTTCTTTCTTAGTCTTTAAAGGATTCAAGGGTAACTTTATATCTGTCTTCAAGTCAATACATTCCTGTAATGTTAACATTGCTGTTGTTGTTAGTTAACATCAAGTTGGCTCTGACTCATCAAGGCCTTGTGTACAACAGAATGAAATGTTGCCCAGCGGTGAGCCATCTTCATGATCGTTGGTGTGCTCAAGACCATTTTGTGATCTCTAGGCTTTTCACTGGCTAATATTCAGAAGTAGAACTCCAGGCATTTCTGTCTAGTCTGTCTTAGTCTGGAATCTCCCCTGAAACCAGGTAAGTTTGGTCAAGTAACAGAGGGGTCCCCTAGAATTCTCTACCCTATAAGTACGATAAAAGATTGGCTCAGACCCAATGTCCTTTCTAAAGTGCCTACCAATTGCAGAGTGGTTCACTCACTCAGTGTCATTTATGTCTTTATGTCCACCCTCCACTGTATTTTTGTTCCCCACCGTGTCCTGTCCTTCCTTTACCTTTACCTTGGCGTTGATCCAAACGCAGAATGTTTCCTTATTTATACACACACACACACACTCCATCCACTATCCACTGATGCAAGACTGCAGCAAACTTTTAGGAAACTTTTGTACAGAAACTCAAGCCACTTAAAATTGACTATTAGATGTCGTAAACCCTCTGCCATACCTCACAATTTACTCAACTGTCTCTTCTTCCCCCCTTCCTGCTTTTTTTTTTCCTTTCTTTCTTTCTAAAACCCCAGATTACTTCCTTCAAAGGAATTCTAATACTGGGTATTTTAAGATGTTATTTTTTCCCACTCTACTACTATTAGAAGTAAATATATGTAGTAAAACCTATGAAAGCCAGAAACTGTATAAGGCAGAAACCTGTCAGAGAAGGAAAACTCAAATACTTTCCACTAAGACAGAGCTATAGAAAAGTGGTAAGACTGCACCCTATCAAAGGTGGAAAACTTGCAAGACCCAGAAAGACGAGGCAGTTCCATCAAGTTCCGGTTCTCACAAGTTTCACTGTTCTATGACTAAATGTAAAGCAGAACGTCAAATAAGGTAATGAATATGTCAGTTACAGAAGAGCCCTAAAAACAGACATGCGTTAATTTATTAATTCATTCAAGAATATTTATGTGCTAGGTTCTTCTGCTGCTGTTAGATGCCGACAAGTCTGTTCTGACTTGTAGCAACCCTATGGGCAACAGAAATAAACAGTGCCTGGTCCTGTGCCATCATTAAGCCCATTGTTGCGGCCACTGCGTTAATCCATCTCATTGAGCGTCTTCCTCTTTTTCACTGACCCTCTATTGTACCAAGCATAATATCCCTCTCTAGACACTGGTCCCTCTTGATAACATGTCCAAAGTATGTGAGATGTAATTTTGCCATCCTTGCTTCTAATGAGAATTCTGGCTGTACTTCTTCCAAGACAGTCTTGTTCTAGGTTGTTCTAGGAACTGGAAATACAGCAGTGAGAAAAATAAAGTCCTTGTTTTCATGGAGTTAACATGGTAGTGGAAGGAGACAACGATATACGTGTAAATAATAATCAGAGTATGTCAGGTGGTGATATGTGTTATGAAAAAAATAAAGATCAGGGCTAAAGAGTAATGTGGGTATGTGTGTGATTTTTTATATAGAGTTCAGTAGAGGCCTGGAGGAATTGAAGATATGAGCAATGCCAATATCTGGGCAGATTCTAGAAGAGGAAACAGAAAAAGCAAACACCCTGAGACAGAATCATAATGGTGTTTTTGAAGAATAGCAGGAAGGTCAGAGTGGCTAAAGCAGAACAAGCAAGGGACATAGTAGCTACCTACTGTGTCATAACACAAATATCACAAGTAGGTGGCTTTAAAGAACAGAAATGTATTTTCTCACAGTTCTGGAGGCTGAAGAAGTCCAAATCAGGGTGTCAGCAGTGTCAATTCCTTCCTTGTCAGTAGCCCAGCCGTTCTTTGACTCCTCGGTATTCCTTGGTTTGTAGATGATCCTCACATGGTGTCTGCCTTCCCCTCTGTGTGTGTGTCCGTGTCTATTCTGGTCTGTTTATAACTCAAAAGTGATTAGATTTAGAATCCACCCTACACTGGTGTGGTTCATTAACATAACTAAAAGAAACCCCTATTTCCAAACAGGATCACATCCACAGGTTCAAGGGCCAGGAATTCAGCACATAAGTTGGGGGGACACAAATCAATTCATAACAGTGCCCAACAGCCAAATCATGTAGGGTCTTATGGAAAAGGTTATTAGGTTTTATTCCATGTGAGATAGGAAGCCATTAACAGATTCTGAGCAGAGGAGTATTATGACATGACCTTCATTTTAATATGGCTGCTGTGTGGAGACTACACCAAAGGGGGTGGAAGCAAGAGCAGAAACAGGGATGCCAGGTAAAAGGTCACTGCAGCAGTGTAGATGAGGATACGATAGCAGCTTGGACCAGGGCAGTAGTGGTGAAATCATGAGAACTGATTAAGGACGAAGGCTGAGATTTTTGGGCTAAATCAACAAGAAAAATTAAATTATCATTTACTACAGGGTCGCTATGAGTCAGAATTGACTCAGTGGCAATGGATTTTTTTTTAATAGGAGAAAGAGGATCCCCAGTGGTGCAGTGGTTAAGCACTCAGCTGCTAACTGAAAGGTCAGCAATTCGAACCCGCCAACCACTCTCAGGAAAAAGATGTGGCAGTTTGCTTCCACAAAGATTACAGCCTTGGAAACCCAATAGGACAGTCTACTCTGTCCTGCATAACCACACAGCTGAAGATTACATGTCTCAACCTCCCTGTCTGGCTGTGTAACAAAGTTCTGACCAATAAAACAAATAGAAGCTTATTCTCTCTTCCTCCATAGTCTGAGTGTTTACAGCCTAGGGCTGCGGTGGTCGCTACGAGTCAGAGTCAACTCGATGGCAATGGGTTTGGTTGGTTGTTTTTGTTTTTTACAGAAGAAGGAGGTTTGGGGAAGAAAATTAAGAATTCAGTTTAGGATGCGTTAAGTTTCAGAAGCCTAGAACACCAAAGAAAAGATATCAAGTGGGCAACCGAATATACACTTCCAGAGATCAGGAGGAAGGTTGGGACCGGATAGATAAACTTGGGAATCATCAGCATGTAGACTGTCATACAATTGACACTTAAAGCCATGAGACTGGATGAGATCACCAAAAGTGTAGTTTTGAAGATCGAACCATAGGCTTAAAAGTCAGATAGGTGAGAAGTCATACAAGAGACTCAGCAGATACGGCTACTATTGAACCCAAGCATCCATGATCTCACCAAAGAAGACATGGAATTAGACCCTTTGAGAGCCCTTTCAGCTTTAAGTCTTCAGCACTTATCCGATTTATTACTAATACTCCTAGCTTACTTATTTATCTCCCCCATTGAGATCTGAGCTCCTATCTCCCTTCCGGAAATATTATCCTTGGGAATATTGATAGCTATTAAACTCTGTAAAAAAATGAGGGGGGGGCACCCATTCTGAAGTCCAGTGAGAGCAAAGACCCAGAAATTCACAAATTAATGCTCCTGATAAAACCCAGATATTATAGCTCTCCAGGAATGGTGCTTTCGGTGAGGGGGTAAACCCACTGCCATCAAGTCGATTCCGACTCATAGCGACCCTATAGGACAGAGTAGAACTGCCCCATAGAGTTTCCAAGGAGCGCCTGGCAGATTTGAACTGCCGACCCTTTGGTTAGCAGCCATAGCACTTAACCACGGTGAGGGGGTAGCTATCAGAAAAACGAAGACATCTCTGCTCATTGCTTTTGCTTTTCTCTTTTGTTGGTTGTCAGATTATAGGCGTGGTTCTGTTTAGCAAGACAGATGGAAATAGCACTGATTACCAGAGAAATAGAAAGCAGCTTGCCAGGTCTTTCTCCCACAGAGGTGCTACAGCAGAGATAGGTATAAACTTAATTAGAATGTATCAACAAGGATATTTCTATAACAAAGGCCAAAATATAAAAATAGCTTAAACAAATAGAAGCTTATTCTCTCTTCTTCCACAGTTTGAGTGTCGACAGCCTGGGGCTGCAGTGGCTACTCCACAGTGTTGGTGACCCAGGCTCCTTCCATCCTATTGCTTTGCTGGCATCACATGTTGCTCCTGTTTTTGCGGACTGAGATGATTGTTCTAGTGCTCTTTAACATAACAACCCAACAAGAGCTATTCTTTAAAAGCGTTGCCTGAAAGTGGCTCATAGCACTTGTAGTTATATGCCATTGGTCAGAACTTTGTTATACAGCCATACTGAGAGGCTGAGAGATGTAGTCTTCAGCTGTATGGCCACGTGCCCAGCTAAACTCAGGATGGTGTTACTAAAAGAAGAATGGGCCTCTGCCATCCGTGGACAAAGGAAGAGGTCCAAGAAGGATTTGTAATAAAGTGATGATTGAGATGAGAACTTATCTTAATATTAAACACCACCCCCCCCAAAAAACAAAAGCCATTGCTGTTGAGACAGTCCTGACTCATAGTGACTGTATAGGACAGAGTAGAACCTCCCCATAGGATTTCCAAAGAGTAGCTGGTGGATTTGAACTGCCGACTTTTGGTGAGCAGCTGTAGTTCACAACCACTGCACTGCCAGGGTTCCTTATCTTAATATTAGGGCCTTGGATTTAATAGTATTTTAAATAGTGTTTTATTAATGTAAGTGATTTCCCACACATTATCAATTTGATAATCACAACAGTCCTGTTAGATAATCAGGGAAAACGTGGTTATTGCCATATTACAGAGGAGGAAGCAGAGACTTAGGATAGATGATGTGCTCAAGGTCATATACCTAATAAGTAATTCTAAAATAAAACCCATGGTTTCTGACTTTTTTAATCCAAAGCTCTTGCAGAGGACATAGCAAAAATTGATTAATAGAGAAATAAATTGGTCCTTATGCTTTATTTCCAAGAGCACTTCTATTCGGGAACTTTTAATTGCTTCGGCAATATAACATCCAAAAATAATAGTCCATAAAGTGAGTGGACTGATGCTAGGAGAAACGCAAATTACGTGCCTATTTTCACGAGGTTAATTCATGTGGAGAAAACATCAACCCTTCTCAAAAATGGTTTAACATGGGAAGGGGAAAAAAAGTACCTGAGAGATACTGAAGATAAATCACTACCTTCCTGTCCTGGCTGACTGTTGCCATTCAGTGGGAGTCTCACTACCCTCCTTTTGCAAAGATGACTCCTGCTGCTCATTGCTGCTCTTCAGGGAGGCTGCAGCTGAGGAAACCAATGTGTGAGATTTACTTTCACATCTTTCGCACACGTAGACTCAGTGGCAGCTGTTACGTTGTGACTACCTTTCTTAAACTCTTTGTCTCAGCAATACCTTTGGTCCTGAAGACCTTGCAGACAAGAAAGCGATGGTTCAGCAGCTATCATTTCTGCTCTTAGGTAGGCGGTGGGGCTGAAGGGTGCAGAGTTTCTACCTTGTTGTGGGATCTCATTTCAGATTACACAACAGTACGTGGTGGCCTCCTGTCACTTCACAGGCTTTATGAGTGCTATTATTGTTTCTAAAATAGGAGAAGAATTTTTACCCAGGTTCACAATTATTGTTATTGCATAACCAAAAAGAATGAAATCCTATCCCCAAATCTATCTCAAGATGTGAATGCCTCAACTTTTTTGGGGAGGAACACACAAAGTAATACCACTAGTCTTAGAACCCAAATTCTCCACCTGTAGTTCCTCATTCTGTGCCTAAGCTTTTAGTTTTTTAGAAGGTCTTTTCTTTGGGAGATGATATATATCAGAATATTTATGCAAATGGATAAAGGAATACATGAAAATGGACCCAAAACATGATAAAATGTGGTTAGCGCCACAATTAATTCATGATTGAAAAGTGAAGATGACAAGGAGAGCTAGAGTGTGACTGAACAACAGCCAGAAATCTCTTTCCTATGACACCTTACAGAGTTAAGAGAGAGGATGCTTGTAGAGTGGACGTCCCTTTTAGTCAGAATAATTTTTGCATTATGGTAATAACCTCCTACCTCAACCTCCCTCTACCCTATACCCATTGCCATCAAGTCAATTCTGGCTTACGATGTTTGGTGATCCCATGTGTTACAGAGTAGAACTGGCCCATAGGATTTTTTTCACTATAATCTTTATGAAAGAAAATCACCGGGCCTTTCTTTTTCTGCACTGACATATGGATTCGAACTGCCAACTTTTAGATGAACAGTGAATCCCAAATCACTTGCACCACCAAGGGACCTTCCCTTCTACCTTATCCTACCTTTTTTTTTTTTTTTTTAATTAAGAGAGAGAGAGGATATAATTTCACAGAGGAAAAGAAAGAGCTGACAATGCATAGGTACCCCTTCCAACCCCCATGTAAAGAACCTTGAAGAAAAGCCCACGGACACACCCTGACTTCTGCTTTATTTAAGGGTTTTGATGGGAAATGAGACAATTCTAACTTGGGAGGGGCATGGATCTCCTGTCAAAAGAGCTTGAAATCAAATGAAGCCATTCCCTCTGCTGAAAAATGCCCCTCATTTCCTTGTGGGTGTGTTTTTCCTCCCCTTCACTTTGGTGTCATACTCTAGGGACTGTGGTGGTCATTATCACCACCATCATCATTGCAGGCCATGCACGACTTCACAGATCCCTTGATCTTTATACCTTGTCCCCAAGGGAGGATATGATTTTCCTCCTTTTCCGTCATTGGCCGGCTCTCCTCCCCATGCAATAAATAAGGTCACAAGGCTGGTCAGCAGCTGCTCTCACTCTATTTGTCACAACGACTTGGACTCTTTCTTCTGCCCTGTTTGGCTTGAGACCTTCAATCACCCCTCACTTTCTTGTTTATTTCTTAGTTCACTGCTTCAAAATTCTCTTTGCTAATATTGAAATTTCCCCAAATTTGACAGTATTTTCTTTCCCCTAACTCAAAGCTGAAATAAAAGTGATTTGTATCAGATTTGCTAAAGATAGTGATAATGAAAATATTTTCCAGAAAAAATGGAAATTTTTGGAAACCTCATCCCTTCTCCATTGCATATCTATTTTCTAGCAACTTTTAATAAACCATAAGGCCTAAATTTTTAAAGCAATTAACCAATTAATTATGTCTTGCACCTGGAAATGGAGATATTTAGTTTGATTACCAGATGCCCCTATGTAGATCAGCTGAATAATTACAAGGGGGAATTATAAAAATCACTAATTCTTGAAAGTGTATTATTACCCTTGAGAGTTCTTCTTTTAGATATTTATGTAAATGTACCTAATGATCAAAAAAAGGAAGCATTTTTTTTTCTCTTAATCCAATGTGGAAACAAAGTGTTAATCGAATAAGTTTAATTTAACTCTGTCGTTGTTAGGCACTGTCGAGTGGATTTTCGACTCATAGCAACCCTATGTGACAGAGTAGAACTGCCCTGTAGGGTTTCCTAGGGTGTAATCGTTATGGAAGCAGATTGCCAAGTTTTTCTTCTGCAGAGATTCTGGGTGGGTTCCAAGCACCAATCTTTCAGTTAGCAGCTGAGTGCTTAACAATTCCATCACCAGAGCTCCTTTTTAACTCTGATACACTCTCATATCTCATTCATCTCTACATTTTCTTTAAATTTAACTTACCATTTTAAATGCTGGCCTTTCAGAAGTGTTTTTCACCAATTTACAAGTACATATGTGTTTTTTTTTTTTATGTGTATATACCAACCAAACCAAACCCACTGCCGTCAAGTTGATTCTGACTCATGTACGTATGTATGTATATGTTGCTGTTGTTAGCTGCCATTGAGTTGGTGCCAACTCATGGCGGCCTCATACGCAACAGGATTGGATCACTGTGATCCATATGGTTTGCAGTGACTGATTTTCAGAAGTAGATTGTCAGGGTTTTTTTTTTTTTTTCTAGTCTGTCTTAGTCTGGAAGCTCTACTGAAACCTGTTCAGCATTCTATCAACAGGCAAGGCTTCACTGACAGACAGGTGGTGACTGTGCTTGAGTTGTATTTGCTGAAAATAAAACCAAGTGTCCCTCACTGAGGGCAAGAATTCTCTCTCAAGAGAGAGAGAGAAAGAGAGAACCTTGAGAAATAGTTAACAAGACAATATTCTCCAGAATTCTTATTTGTGGGGAAAGAGATGGCCCGAAGGAAGCAGATGCTACTTGCTCTTTTCCGCTTGCTCCTCCTGCCCTCTTCCTGGGCCAGCAAATAGACAAGGTGAGCAAAGAAGTAGCAGCAGGAAAGAGAGCAAGCCACCCAATCGCAGTTGCTCTAAGATTAGAGGAAGTAGTAGAAGATTGTGGCCAGTCTGAAGGGCGCTAGAAATCAGAGAAGGCAGCAGGCAGGAGAATATACCTTTTTAAATCTCTCCAGTGTCAAGGTTTTGCTATCACATCTGCTGCTGAAGCCGGGAGTAAGCTAGCTGCTCAGAGGACTACATACAAAATGAGACAAGGAACCGAATCATTCCTGGGGAATAGAAAGGTTAAAGGTGCTCTGATTCGGATCCAAAGGGAAAAAAATAAAAAAGGAAGGAAGGTTGCTTTCAAATCAACTTTATTTTTTCTACAGTTGGTCATCAGACAAGGTAGAAGCCATCTTATCAGAGTGAATAACTTTCTCTATTCTATTCAAGAAAAATAGGAGTAGGTTAAAAAAAAAAATCACAGCCTTTAATAGAGAACTGAATACAAAACACTTGACTATCAAATTCAAAGTAATAGTTAGGTGATATATGGCATTGGTGACAGACTTGGTCCTCACACTCCTGGGGGCACCCATTCTGAAGTCCAGTGAGAGCAAAGACCCAGAAATTCACAAATTAATGCTCCTGATAAAACCCAGATATTATAGCTCTCCAGGAATGGTGCTTTCGGTGAGGGGGTAAACCCACTGCCATCAAGTCGATTCCGACTCATAGCGACCCTATAGGACAAAGTAGAACTGCCCCATAGAGTTTCCAAGGAGCGCCTGGCGGATTCGAACTGCCGACCCTTTGGTTAGCAGCCATAGCACTTAACCACGGTGAGGGGGTAGCTCTCAGAAAAACGAAGACATCTCTGCTCATTGCTTTTGCTTTTCTCTTTTGTTGTTTGTCAGATTATAGGCGTGGTTCTGTTTAGCAAGACGGATGGAAATAGAGAGCACTGAGGCTGAAATCTTAGGACTACCCACGGAAACATGGTACTTGGTTTCTTGTCCTAAGTGGACCAGAAACCAGTGGGGCTTGATTTTCTGTTTTTGTAAGTATCTTGCCTCAGAAGTTACAGGCCCACCAAAAGTCTCTTTACTTTAAAAATCTAAAGTACTACACTATAGGTGAAGGGCACACGGGACCTCTCTGAACTATTTTGGCAACTTCTTGTGAGTCTATAGATATTACAAAATAAAAGTTAAAAAAATCCTAAATATATATTTTCTAACACAGAGAATCATAAGAATAAATGTCTTTGAATTTCAAATAGATATAAAATATTTCTGCAATTTTAACAGCAATTGCACATACTCCTTTATCATAAGATAAACATAGTAGAGAAACTCCTGCCCATAGCACCTAGATTTTTGCACTAGTCAAAAGCACAGCAAACTAAACCATGGCACTGGAGAATGGCATCGCAAGTACTCTGTTTAGATGATAGATACATGATGGGGATTTTCAGTGCTTTATTTCTCCAACATGAAATTGCCACTTAGCCTTCATAAAGATTTTAATGAAAAAAAATTATGAACATAATCAAATTGTCTGCAAACAAACCAGCAAACTAGTTGGGTATAATGGCCTGTGGTAGATCAACTACGTTGGCCTCACGTAAGAAAGACAAATAAATAGAATTATTTCTAAAACTCCTGTGAGACACTGATGGAAGAGGAAAACGTAACCAATTATTCATCTACCCCTTTAGATTCTAAATTATTCCCAATTTTAGTTTTTCAGTCTTAACTTTTAAGAACAAAAGATCGGATTTGTTAAAATATGAAAATAGAAAGAAATTAAACACTTAATTTAAGTTGCTTCAATTAAAATGGAAAAATAAATAACGTTGCTTATGCAGCAAGTTTTCAAAATAATCGATACATATGAGTTTTCTTTTTAAAGCAGAGGAAGAAAACTTTCAAGAAATTCTTTATGCTTTACTTTTTTTTTTTAGTTTCTCATTCAAAAATTTATACACAAATTGTTTTGTGACATTGGTGGCAATCCCCACAATGTATCAGCACTCTCCCCCTTTCCCTTTATACCCCCAGGTTCCTCATGACCATTCCATCCAGGTTTCCTGCCCCTTCCTGCCTTCTCATCTTTGCTTTTGGGCGAGTGTTGCCCATTTGGTCTCATATACTTGAATGAACTAAGAAGCATGTTCCTCATATGTGTTACTGTTTGTTTTATAGGCCCAATCTTTGGCTAAAAGGTAGACTTCAGGAGCAGCTTCAGTTCTGAGTTAGCAGGGCATCCAGGGGACATATTCTCAGGGATTCCTCCAGTCTCTATCAGACCAGTAAGTCTGTTTGTTTGTTGTGAATTTGAATTTTCTTCTACATTTTTCTCCTGCTCTGTCTAGAATCCTCTATTGTGATTCCTGTCAGAGCGGTCAGTGGGAACAGCCAGGCAGCATCTAGTTCTTCTGGTCTCAGGCTGGTAGTCTGTGGTTCATGCAGCCCATTAGTCCTTTGGACTAATATTTTCCTTGTGTCTTTGGTTTTCTTCATTCTCCTTTGCTTCAAAGGTGATGAGACCAATGGATGTATTTTAGATGGCTGCTCGCAAGCTTTTAAGAAACAAGATGCTATTCACCAAAGTAGGATGTAGAACATTTTCTTTATGAATTATGTTATGCCAACTGACCTAGATGTCCACCAAGACCATAGTCCCCGGCCCTCCGCCCCAGTAACTTGGTCCTTCAAGGTGTTTGGATGTGTCTAGGAAACTTCTATGGCTTTTCCCTGGTCAAGTTTTGTTGACTTCCTCTATGTAGTGTGTTGTCTTTCCCTTCACCAAAGTTAACACTTGTCTACTATCTAGTTGGTGATTTGCCCTCCCCACCCCCATAACCATCATAGAATTTTTTTTTCTGTGTGTGAACTTTTGTTGGGTTTTTATAATAGTGGTCTCATACAGTATTTGTCCTTTTGTTATTGGCTTATTTCACTCAGCATAATGCCCTCCAGATTTATCCATGTTGTGAGATGTTTCACAGATTCATCATTGTTTATTGTTGTGCAGTATTCCATTGTGTGTATGTATCATAGTTTGTTTATTCATTCACCTGTTGATGGGCACTCAGGCTGTTTCCACCTTTTTGCTATTGTGAATAATGCTGTAATGGACACGGGTGTGTATATGTCTACTCCTGTAACAGCTCTTATTTCTCTAGGATATGTTCCTAAAAGTGAAATTGCTGGATCATATATGGTATTTCTATTTGTAGCTTTTTAAGGAGGTGCCATATCATTTTCCACAGTGGCTATACCATTTTACATTCCCACCAGGAGTGCATAAGAGTTCCAATTTCCCTGCACCTCTTCAACATGTGTTATTTTCTGTTTGCTTGTTTTTTTTTTTTTTTCCAAGAATTGTCGAGGTGAGATGGTATCTCATTGCAGTTTTGATTTGCATTTCTCAAATGGCTAATGATCAAGAGCGTCTCCTCATGTGTCTGTTAGCTGGCTGAATGTCTTCTTTGATGAAGTGTCTGTTCATATCCTTTGCCCATTTTTAATTGGATTGTCTGTCTTTTTGTTATTGAAGTGTTGAAGTATTCTAGTGATTTCAGAGATTAGACCCTTGTCCAATATGTTGTAGCTAACATTTTTTTCCTGGTCTGTGGGTTCTCTTTTTATTCCTTTGGTGAAGTCTTTGGATGAGCATAAGTGTCTAATTTTCAGGAGTTCCTAGTTATCTAGTTTATTTTCTGCTGTTTGTACCTGTTAGTTATGGTTTGTACTGTATTTATGCCATGTATTCGGGTCCCTAGCATTGTCCCTATTTTTTTCTTCCATGATCTTTATCACTTTAGGTTTTATATTTGGTCTTTAATCCATTTTTGAGTTAGTTTTTGTGTATGGTGTGAGGTATCGGTCTTGTTTCATTTTTTTACTGATGGACTGTTTTGCTAGCATCATTTCTTTAAAAGACTGTTTTTTCTCAGCTAATGGACTTTGGTCCTTTGTCAAATACCAGATGACCACAAGTGGATGGATTTACGTCTGGGACCTTGATTCTGTTCTATTGGTCTTTGTGTCTGTTGTACCAGCACCAGGCTGTTTTGATTACCTTCGCTGTAAGAAAGATTCTGAGATCAGGTATTGGGAGGCCTTCTACTTTGTTCTTTCTCTTCAGTACTGCTTTGCTTATCCAGGGCCTCTTTCCTTTCTGTACAAAGTTGGTGGTTAGTTTTCCCATCTCTTAAAGAATACTGTTGGTATTTGGATCTGGATTGCAATATATCTGTAGATGGCCTTGGGTAGAATTGACATTTTCACAATGTTGAGTCTTCCTATGCATGCATATGGTACGCTTTTGCATTTATGTAGGTCTGTTTTGATTTCTTGCAATAGTGTTTTGTAGGTTTCTTTGTATACGACTTTTACGTCCCTAGGTAGATTTACTCTTAAGTATTTTATGTTTTTAGGGGCTATTATAAATGATATTGTTTTCCTGATTTTCTTTTGAAGTTCTCATTGTTGGTGTATAGGAATCCATCTGATTTTTGTATCTTTTTCTTGTATCCTGCAGCTCCACTGAATCTTTCTATTAGTTCCAGTAGTTTTCTTCTGTAATCTTTGTATGTTATTGTCATTGTTTGGTGTCATCAAGTCGGTTCTGACTCATAGCAACCCTATGTACAACAGAACGAAACACTGCCTGGTCCTGCACCATCCTCACAATCATTGTTATGCTTGAGCCCACTGTTGCAGTTACTGTGTCGATCCATTTTGTTGAGGATCGTCCTCTTTTTTGCTGACTGTATACTTTACAAAGCATGTATGTCCTTCTCTGAGGATTGGTCCCTCCTGATAACATGTCCAAAGTAAGTGAGACCAAGTAATGCTATCTTCTCTTTTAAGGAGCATTCTGGCTGTACTTCTTCCAAGACAGATCTGTTCATTCTTCTGGCAATCCATGATATATTCGGTGTTCTTCACCAACACTGTAATTCAAAGACGTCAATTCTTTCTTGGTTTCTTGTTCATTGTCCACCTTTCTCATGCTTAGGAGGTGATTGAGAACACCATGGCTTGGGTCAGACCAACCTTAGTCCTTAAAGTGACATCTTTGCTTTTTAACACTTTAAAAAGGTTGTTTGCAGTAGATTTGCCCAGTGCGATGCGTCATCTGATTTCTCGACTGCTGATCGACCTGCATTGATTGTGGATCCAAGTAAAATGAAATCCTTAACAACTTCAATTTTTTTCTCCATTTATTATGACGATGTTACTTATTGGTCCTGTTGTGAGGATTTTTATCTTCTTTATGTGAAGTATAATCCGTACTGAAGGCTGTAGTCTTTGAACTTCATCAGTAAGTGCTTCAAGTCTTCTTTACTTTCAGCAAACAAGGTTGTGCCATCTATATATTGCAGAATGCCCAATCCTGATGTCACAAACTTCTTCATATAGTCCAGGTTCTCAGATTATTTGCTCAGCATACAGACTGAATAAGTATGGTGAAAGGATATAACCCTGACACACACCTTTCCTGATTTTAAACCACAGTATCCCCTTGTTCTGTTTGAATGACTGCTTCTTGGTCTATGTACAGGCTTCTCATGAGCACAATTAAGTGTTCTGGAATTCCCATTCTTTGCAATATTAACCCATAATTTTTTATGATCCACACAGTCAAACGTTTTTGCATAGTCAATGAATCATAGGTAAACATCTTTCTGGTATTCTCTGCTTTCAGCCAAGATCCATCTGACATCAGCAATGATTTCCCTTGTTCCACTTTGTCTTCCGAATCCAGCTTGAATTTCTGGCAGTTCCCTGTTGAGGTACTGCTGCAGCCCATTTTAAATGTCCTCCACCAAAGTTTTACTTGCATGTGATATTAATGACATTTTTCAATGATTTCAACATTCTATTGTATCACCCTTCTCTGGAACACAAATATGGATCTCTTCCAGTCAATTGGCCAGGTAGCTATCTTCCAAATTTCTTGGAATAGATGAGCGAACACTTCTAGTACTGCACCTGTTTGTTGAAACATCTCAATGGTATTCCATCAATTTCTGGAGTCTTGTTTCTCACCAATGCCTTCAGTGCAGCTTGGACTTCTTTTTTCCATACCATTGGTTCTTGATCATATGCTACTTCTTGAAATGGTTGAATGACCAATTCTTTTTGGTACAGTGGCTCTGTGTATTCCTTCCATCTTCTTTTGAGGCTTCTTGTGTCACTATTGCAGCTTGAGGCTTGAATTTTTTTCTTCAGTTCTTTCAACTTGAGAAATGCTGAGCGTATTCTGTGCTTTAGGTTTTCTGACTGCAGGTCTTAATAAATTTCATTATAATTCCTTACTTTGTCTTCTCAAGCCACCCTTTGAAATCTTCTGTGCAATTCTCTTACTTCATCATTTCTTCCTTTTGTTCTATCTTTCTATGTTCAAAAGCAAGCTTCAGAGTTTCTTCTGACAGCCATTTTGATCTTTTGTTCCCTTCCTGTCTTTTCAATGACCTCTTGCTTTCTTCATGTGTGATGTCCTTATGTCATGCCACAACTCATCTGGTCTTTGGTATTAGTGTTCAGTGCATCAAATCTATTCTTGAGATAGTGTTTAAATTCAGTTGGAAGATACTCAAGGTCATACTTTGGCTCTTGTAGATTTGGTCTAATATTCTTCATCTTCTTCTTGAACTTGCCTATGAGCAATTGATTGTTTTGCAGTCATCCCTGTTTTGCAGTCTCTGTTTTCCTTGATCTCTTTCCTAATCTCTTGGAGATCCCTAAATACGGGTCTTTGAAATTCCATATCAGGTAGTTCCACTACCTTTTCTTCTGTTGGAAGGTGATCTGATTCTTTATTTTGTTCACTTGCTGGAGCCATTTTGCCCTGCTTTTTAAATGTGTTTTGATATTATCTGCTGTCTCTAAGACATTAGGAATTATTTTCTTTATTTATGGATTGTTTGTTCATTTGTTTCATTCTGCTTTTTTGTTTTGTTTTGGTATGTCAGGTTGGTGCGCCAGGCATGCTTTGCTGCTTATTCATCTGTCACACAATAGCTCTCACCACCTTGTCCAAGTGGGCAGGGTAGCAGCAAGCATGGGTGACCCCACTAGGCTGTACGCTGGTTTTGTGAAGTGGTGGAGGATGGACTGGGCAGGTGCTGCCTGCCTCTTGATGTTGGTCCAGCAGTGTGGGAGTGTTCATGGTCCCTCACCAGACAGGCAGGATGTTGGACAGGGAGTGGTCCCACTGTTCAGCAGCTAATTGAGTTGCGAGAGTGGAGGGCAGGTGCAGGCCTTGTGCAACAACGGGCCTGAGTGTCAGGGATGCTCTAGCTGTGGTGGCATGGTGGGGGGCAGCAGGAAGTGGGGGTGGCATACAGGGCTAAGTTGGGGGGGGTGGGGAGAAAGAAAAGGGAAGAAAGAGAAAAGAAAAAAATGGCTGTGTGGTGAATTCCTGCCAGTGAGGACTGGGTGGACCTGAGGGTCAGTGGGAAGGGAGGGGAGGTGATGTGCTGGGCTAGGTGGAAAGGAGAAAGAAAAAAACTGGTGGTGTGGTGGAGGCCACGGATTGGGGCGAAACAGACCCAGGACAGCGGCAGACTGGTGTTCCGTGGCTTTGTAGCCAAAGCAGTGCAGCAGGGTCTGACAGAAAGGGGGGGAAGGTGGTGTACAGAGTTGAGTGGGAGGGAGAAAGAAAAGGAAGAAAGAGAAAATAAATAAATAAAAATGCATTTAAAAAAAAAACTGGTTGTGCAGTGGGGGCAGGGCAGACCAGAGGGCCAGTGGGAAAGGAGGGAAACTGGCTTAGAGTGCTACATGGGAGGGGGAAAGAAAAGAAAAAGAGAAAAATATTATGGTTAGTGAGAATCAGTGGTTGGGGGGCAGGGTGGACCCAGGGCAGAGGCAGGCCAATTTGCCAGTAGCCAGGGCAATGTGATGGGGTTTGGTGGTAGGAGGTGGTGGCATATGGGGCTAGGTGGAGGGAGAAAGAAAAAGAAGAAAGAGAATAAATAAATAAGTAAAATTGGTGATACCGTAGGGGCAGGCAAGTTGGGCCAAGTCAGACCTGAGGGCTGGTTGGAAGGGAGGGAAGGTGATGTACGGGGCTAGGTCGGAGGGAGAAAGAAAGAAAAAGGCTGCATTGCAGGACCCAGGTGGTGAGTATGGGACAGACCCAGGGTGGCTGCGAGTCAGTGACTCTCTAGCCAAGTGGCATGGCATGGCCTGTGGGGAAGGGTTGGAGGTGGCATACTGGACTAGGTGGGAGGGAAAAAGAAAAGGAAGACAGGGAAAAAAAAAAAAAAAAGATAGCACAGCAGGAACCAATGGGTGGATGCAGAGCAGACCCCAGGATGGTGGCGAGATGGTAGCTCTGTAGCCGAGCGATGTGGCATGGCCTGTTGGGACAGGGCGGAGGTGGCATATAGCACTAGGTGGGAGGAAGAGAGAAAAGGAAGAAAGGGAAAAAAGAAAAAAAAGGTGGGGCTGCAGATGCTGGTGGGTGGGGGCAGGCAGACATGCGGTGGCTGCGGCACTGAGTGGCCCATCAGAAAGGGGTGGAAGTGACGTATGGGACAAGGTGGGAGCGAGAAAGAAAAGGAAGAAAAAAAAAAAAGAATGATGCCATGGGAGCCAGCAAATGTATGCTGGGGAGATCTGGAGTGGCAACTGATGGTGGCCCTCTAGCTGAGCGGTACAGTACGACCTGTCAGGAAGGGGTGGAGGTGGCATACGGAGCAGAAGGGTGAGGGGTGGGAAAGCATGTTTCTCCGGTTCCAGGTGCTCCATCTCCTATCGGAAGCTCTGTGAAGTTGCCTTCCCATGCTCCCTGTCTGGGGCCCCTGCTGGATGCATTCCATGATGGTGTTGCTGTGTTGTGTTGGTTGGCAGGCGACCTCCACTCTGTAACTCTCCTTTCTCTGTTTTCAGTCAGTTTCTTTTTCCATTCGGTGTTTGATCTAGTTCTTTATCCCTTCATTTAATGCTTAGGGTTCCAGGATTAAGGTTTGCATCTATTTTACTTATTTTTTTCGCGTCTCTGCTGCAGAGGTTGGCATGGTGCATTTGTCTGTTAGCTCCACCCTCTGTCCCCCTGCTTTACTTATTTTTGACACATTAGTTTTTCTTCTAAAAAAAGTCTGCTACAATTTTCTTTGTAGAGTCAATTTTCCTTCTGGGGACCCTCTCACATCTTTTTTCAGCAGTTGCTTGTCTTCAGTGAGGAAAAGCAAAAAAGCAAACAAACAAAAATGAGTGATTAAGTAAATGCCTAGCTGTATATAAGCACCTCAAAAAACAAGAAGATAAATATACCAGGTATCAGGATGATTTAGTGGATAAATGTTGTTGTTTCTTTAGGTTCTGTCGAGCTGGTTCCAACTCAGTGACAACAGAAGGAAACACTGCCTGGTCCTGTGCCATCCTCACAATCGTTTTTATGCTTGAGCCCTTAATTGCAGCCATTGTGTCAATCTATCTCGTTGAGGGTCTTTATCTTTTTCGCTGACACTCTACCAAACATGATGTCCATCTCCAGGGACTGATCCTTTCTGATAACATGTCCAAAGTGTGTGAGACAAAATCTTACCATCCTGGCTTCTAAGGAGCATTATGGCTGTACTTCTTCCAAGACAGATTTGTTCATTCTGGATAAATGTTATGCACATTATAAAACTTTTGTGAATTTATCCATAGGATAAGATAGAGTGGCAGAAAGCTAAATATTTCCACCAGGTAAATAATACGTGTGAAAGTGGATAATGCAAACAAATTCTAAATGTGCATAAAACATAACGAATGAAATACATATTTACTTAAGAGGCCCCATAGAAATTTATACTAGGTGATTCACTAATCTTCATATAATATTAGTATGGGACATATTAAAGGGCATTTGGTCACACATACCAAACACGAGAAGACTATGAATGAGTGTTGTATATCAGCTAATGTTAGCTTTTCACAATGGAATGTGAGGCCCCGAGAGAGGTAATCAGACATTATAACAGAAGGAGGTGGCTGGAGCATTATCTTTCTGTTGGCCTTACCAAGGAGCTGATACTTGTGACAATATGATAATGTTATGAACTCTTGCTTTCAGAGACAAATATTAGAATTTCACTCAATATAGCAACCTTGAAACTACTGATTGAAACAAATTATTTTTAGGTAAGGCTGAAAGAATCAGAATATGCAATAATTTCACCTTCATTAAAGAAAACCTGCTTTACTTTGTTTTGAATGTTGCTTATGTAAGTAAATTTAAATTTTACTCACTCATTTATTCTTTCACTCATTTATTCATTCATTGAACAACAGTGAGCAAAATGGCAGAAATGCCTGTATTTATGAGGACGACAAAAACAGACAGGAAGACACATAACATAGTAGTTCAAAAATAAGGACACAGGGAAAGTGGAAGGGTCATGGTTTGCAATTAAAACAAGGGAATCACGGAAGTTAACATTGGTCAACAAACAAGAGGAGAAGAGGGCCTCAGGGGCAGTGTTCCAGGCAGAAGGAACAGCAAGTGCAAAGGCCTGGAGTTGGGAAAACTCCAGGCATGTTTGAGGAATGGCAAGGAGGCCAGTGGGACTGTAGTAGAATGAAGAGGGGAGAATAAGAAGAGAGGAATTGGTGAGAGCCATGTGGTACAGTGACTTGCAGGCCATCGGCCATTTAAAAGAGTTCAGCTTTCACTCTAAGATGGGGGAACATATTATCTTCATGGAAAGTGGCAAGTGGGGGTGAGTATAGAGACAGATCAGCTGGAAAGAAAAACTGGTGTTCAGGGCAGCAGAGAACAAGCCTGATTAGTCTGTTTTTCTACGTAAAAGCTCAACCAGAATTCAGAAGCTCGAGCAGAATTAGTCTCATCGATTAGCCCGAAGTCTGCTTTCACGTGAATGAGTGAAAAAATAAAGTAGAAGGCCAGTTAGAAAACTGAGTTCTGTTCCTAGCCAGGACTTTGATACCCATCCTCTCTCCTCGCCAACCCCAGGATCCTTTGGCTCCTCCTTTACGTTAAAACAATAGAATATCGTGGGTGGATGGACTTTATACCTACCTCTTTCCTCTTGTGAGTTTTTTATTTTGACCTCCCACAAACGAACATTAATTAACGGACAGCAGGTAAATATATGCCACATTTCCTCACCCAGACACACCCAGCAGACTTAATTTTGGTAAAATAAAATTTTGAATATTCCCTACTTCGCTGAAGTTGACTTGCCATGCTCTTTCGCTCCCTCTGCTGGTGGTGGATAATGTGTGCAAAACCGCAAGTCTCACATCGCACTGCCAGCAGAGTCAGAAAACACCCTGTCAGGCAGTTTTGCCACTGCTTAAGCTAGAGGAAGAAGAAGGTCAAGGGAGTTAGTGGGCACTAAGCAGACAACATGGCAGGGACAAGTTTCATTCCCTGCCCTGCCCATGACAGAGCTGTGCATCATGTACTCCAGCCCCAGGAAAGCTGACTTCCAGACACGCAGGGTCTTCCTCGGCTCCGGGTACACAGTTAACTTAGAGCAGAGTCAGCGCCAGAACTCTCATGTGTGACTTGGAAAAATGCTGTCAGTACTTGTCATACATAAGAGAAGTTCATGGATAGTGAGATTGTACTGTTAATGAAGAGGTCATGTAGCTTTCTTTGTCAGCTGATTACAATTTTAAGATAAATACTAGGGGAGGAGGCTCTTACCTCAAGTCCTTAAAAGCCAGAAAAAGTCCATTTCTTACTATAGTGGTAGGACAATGAAAGTCTAGCTTAAAGTTATTTCAGCTTACTCTCTGAACTCATTAAAGGAGTACTCGGATTGGATTTGAAAAATCTAGTTCCATAGCAATAAACACTGAGTCCTAAAGTCCTCCTTGGGCTTTTAATGTTTTTCCTCTTTGAGGGAGTCATCACCCCCTAACAAAGCATTTCAAGTTCTTATGTGTATCTGGTGTGACGTGGGATCCTATGCCAAGTTAAATAAAAGAAGCATAGAAATAGTTTGGAAAGAAATTAACTTGTACCCTTATTATTTTAATAGGTCAAACGTGCCCTACCCCTCCACATCAAATGACTACACCCAAATAAAGGCAGATCTGTTTTACATACGCTTAGTTTCCTGGGAAAGCCAAGAAATACAGCATATGCATCTGTCAGGGTCTCTGTGCAATACTTAGAGCTCATCCTTCCCCCACTTCTTTGCTCCTCTTCCAGGCAGCAGAGAGCTGGTGGAGCTGCTGTTTCAATCCTTTGTCCTGCAGGTAACAGCAGTGGATGTGTTGGTGCAGGTGGTAGAAGAGAAGAAAGCACATGCCCCTTGTTTCTTATGAGCACTGCTGGTTGCAGGACTACCAATGCTGGTCTTGTATGCCAGGCACATGGTATGTTTTGCCTTCTTCCATGTGTGCCGGTTTCTCATGTACTTTTCTTATCCCCCTTCTTGATTATAAGCTCATTGAAAGCAGAGACAATATGTTATTCCTTACAGCGCCTAGCCTGTACTAGTTGCTCAGAAGAGATTTGTTGAAGTTATATACCAGGTTCTGAGTAAATGCCTGCCCAATGAAAGATTAATGAAGGTATTCATCTGAGACTTTCCCAAAGCATACCAGAAGCTATGGATTGCCTTTCATCAATAATAATAATGATGATGGTGATAATGGCTATTTTACTAAGCACTTTTAATGTGTCAGGCACTGTGCTAGGCTTTACAAATATTTTCTCACTTATTCTGTACAACAAGTACTTCATTGTTATTATCCCCACTTCACATACGAGGTAAATGAGACTTAGAGATTTAAATGGCTTGCTCAAGACTGCACAGCTAAGAACTATACCCTAAAATATTAACATTTCTTTGATTATTGTCTTATGAAATGACTTCGTAATGCGAGCTGGGGTACCAGGAAAATGGAGTCTCATTTTGCTAACATAAAACTGTATTTCAATCCCTCTTTCCATAAAAGAATGATCAAGGACCCATCAAGAGTCAAGTGATTGGAGAGCAAATATCTTTGGATTTATAGGGACCCAAACGTCTGGAATGTCCTTGAAGGACTTTTTATAGCGTCTTCATTTTTTTAATAAAAAGGTTTTGCTATGAGGTGCTACAGATACAGAATAGGAAAAGTACATTTAAAAAATAATTTTCAAAGGTATTAGTTATTATTTTGATAGATTTTTATCTCTCTAATTATATTAAAATTACATATTTACCATCCATTTACATTTAAAAATTGTGCTAACAGTAGTTTTATATATGTATATTTGTTGTTGTTGTTAGTTGTCGTTGTGCCTATTCCAACTCATGGTGACCCTATGTGTGCAGAGTAGAACTGCTCCATAGGCTTTTCAAGGTTGTGACCTTTTGGAAGATCACCAGTTCTGTCTTCCAAGGTACCTCTGGGTGGGTTTTAATGGCCAACCTTTTGGTTAGTATTCAAGAACTTACCTTTTTGCACCACCTAGGGACTATATACCTCCTTTGTCTAATGTTTAACATTCCTTCCATAAAATTTGTGACTCTGGCTGCCCTATTCCCTAGCAAAATGTTTTTGCTAAAATACTACCCGCCCATCTACAAGTTGTTTGGGCACTCTTTCCAGTCCACAATTTTAATTGTCTATCAACATTATTTTTTAACATGCCTCTTTTTCTCATGTCAGACGTGACATAAACACTGCACATGTTAACTGCACATGTTCCTATCTTTAGGTGAGATCATACACAAGTGAGCCAGGTTTTAGTTTATCATTCATTAGGTGTGATCTACGTCAAGTTCACAATGCTCAGAAAAACATTTCTTGGACATCATCCTTACTTAAAACGATCAATTAGCAAAGCATCCAAATTGTTTATTCCTTTACAAATGAATATATATCATTGACTTGGAAACTCCTTCTGAAAATGTATTTATAGATATTTAATGCTATACATGTAATATTAGGTATATGGAAATTTTTTTTCAAGAAAGACTATTTGCTGCACATTTAGCACTAAATAATTGATATAAATAATGTGTGAGTTGCAGGCTATGTGAAATTTTAGTAAACACGAAGTCTAATTCCTCTTAATAAGTCCATTTGCAAGAAGCCGTTCCAATTAATAGAAGAATCCCCCACTTTCATGGTTCTCTATCAAGTCAAAGGGCTTGTCCATTTTCTTGACATTGTATTTACTTAAATGAGTCTATCTAAAGAGAAAAACAAGGCTGCAGACAGCTTAGACCAATGTTGTAATTGTCACTAATTAAGTGCCCTCAGCTGTGTCTGTAATGGGTCACTGTTTACTTGCCTTATACATACTCAGCTGTATGTATAAAAATTCCTCCACTTATTGCTTCCCCTTGCTATTTTAATGTCTGTGTAGTGAAATACTGACAAATACATCCAATTTGACTCTCACACTTTGTCCTGGGAAATAGGTAACTTGACGGTACACCTATTTTAACCTCATTTAAATTTTCTCTTTTTTTTTTTTTAGAAAGTAGTCAAGGTGGATGTATATTGATGGTTGTTCATGGGCTGGACTAATTAAATAATTCTGAGGAAGAGAAATTCAGAACGATTATCTTTGGAATGGTGCTGCTCTAGTGCTCTTCCGTCAACATACCCTTAGACATGCTCTTTATAATCATGGCACATGGTTCCCAAAGCTGGCTGGGAGTTCAGTCAGCACACTAAGCAACAAAATGAATTTTATAGACCTGAATCATTACGGGCATCCAATTAGCATATATTTTAACCAAAATGTCTTTTAACTTTAGAGACATGAGTTAAATTTTGTCACCTTGCACAATATTCTTAAGTTTTCTTTGCCTTAATTGTCATGTTTGTAAAAAGATGGTGATGGGCTGGATTGGTCCTTCTGGGAATCATGTTAAATTCAGATCCTGACTCATAGGCCTACCTTGCGGCCTGATATTCCACATGGGCTCCCAGGTGCTAATCCAAGATCACAATTTGAGTGCAGATTTACATTTATTAATTCTCCTATAAATTTCAATGGCTTAAGTTAATTTATATCCTCTGATCACATTTAATATACAAATAGTTCAATCATGAATGCATTATCTGTATAAACCCTTACTCCAGGGGCTAGCTGACCTCTAGGGATGTCTTCAAGTCTAACAATCTCTCATAAATTATTTGCTTGTGAAACATGCTTTGTCTTAGTCATCTAATGCTGCTATAACAGAAATACCACAAGTGGATGGCTTTAACAAAGTGAAATTTGTTTTCTCACAGTCTAGTAGGCTAGAAGTCCAAATTCAGGGCGTCAGCTCCAGGGGAAGGCTTTCTCTCTCTGTTGGCTCTGGAGGGAGGTCCTTGTTATCAGTCTTCCCCTGGACTAGGAGCTTCTCCACGCAGGAACCCTGGGTCCAAAGGATAAGCTCTGCTCCTGGTGCTTCTTTCTTGGTGGTATGAGGTCACCACTCTCTGCTTGCTTCCCTTTCCTTTTATTTCTTGTAAGATAAAATGTGGTGCAGGCCATTCTCTGGGGAAACTTCCTTTACATTGGATCAGGTACGTGACCTTAGTAAGGGTGTTACAATCCCACACTTATCCTCTTTAACATAAAATTATAATCACAAAACGCAGGACAGCCGCACACTACTGGGGATCATGGCCTAACCAAGTTGACACATATTTTGGGGGGACACAATTCAATCCATGACATGCTTTATCTTGTACCATGTAATAAGCTCACACAATTCATTGTTTTTGGATAGCATGTCATTGAATCTTATAACGCCAGTTAACGAGATAATGAAGGCCTACATTCAACCCTTGAGCTATTTCATAAGGCTTTAAAGTTTATAAATGTACAATAATAATGATAACTGTGGGAATTAGGCGCCGAGGCTGGATGTCCATGATTTTATCGCTAAAAACTAACTAGCAAGAGAGTAGTAGCATTGGTTAAGAGTTTGGCTGCTAAACAAAAGGTCAGCAGTTCAAATCCACCAGCCACTCCTTGGAAAACTATGGGGCAGCTCTACTCTGTCCTATAGGGTCGTTATGAATCAGAATCAGCTTGACGGCAATGGTGGGTAGAGTAGCATCTTCATTATCATTACCACTTCAGAACTTCATGGGTGCACATGAAGTAACCATTAGTGTAGCAATTTCATTTTCTTTAATGTGAATAAATGCAAGTTCTGAGAATAGTCTAAGCTTTCAAATATTTATTTACGTTACAAGGATTTTATGTTGAGTTCTTTATTCCAAGATACCCTAGAATTCCAGATATTGTCTTAAATTTCCACCCACTTTTGCCTCTGACCATATTTCTCCCATTTTCCACAGTAACCACCCTCCCCTCCCCATCAATTCTTGAAGCCCAAGGTAAGTAGAATCTCACAGTAGAGAGAGCTTCTTCTGGAGTCTCCATTTAATCCAGGTGAACGGGTAGGTTGCTAAAAACAGCAAAAATAACTCACAGAATTTAAAAGCCTCTACGGTTTCTTCTTTCTTGGGGTGTTATTTTAGCACCTGTACTCAATTTTAAAATCAGCTTGACTATTTCATATTCCTATGATTTTATAAATCTTGAGCAGCTTTAGTCTCTTGGTTTTATTGCACCAATTGCTAAGCAATGGTATGAAAGATTTTAATAAAAATATTCACTTTCCATTCTTCTTTAAGAGATTAAATGCAGTAGGAGCAAGTATAGAAAAAATAAAACAACGATCATTTAAAATGTTCAAAACATAATATGAAAGACTGGAGTAAGGGTTTATGCCGATAATGCATTCACGATTGAGCTATTTGTGTATTAAATATGGTCATAGGATATAAATTAACTTAAGCCCTTGAAGTTTATAGAAGAATTCATAAATGTAAATCTGCACAAAAAAAGCTTTTTATCTCATCCGTTTGTATGGTAATTGATGGCTCCTAATGAAATAATTTGATGCGCCGAGTCTGGCTAAATTAGCCTGCCCGTAATGTACTATCTTGAAGTGACTTCACATTTTCATTAGAGCCTTTCTAATTTCTAAGGGAAAATTAATGCAATTAGTGATCAAATCAATACATATTGATAATGAATTTCTTCAATATGGCATGGAAAGATCAGGTCAAAAAGAAAGGGCTTTTTAAAGTCATAGGATTATAAGAAATTTAAGTAGTGAAAAATAGCTTTGTGCAATTAGGCATTGTAGCCATTATTTGTAAGAAAGTGGAAATATTTCACCATTGTTTGAATGAAACTCAACATTAGGTGCTATGTCCTTCTCCCCTCCCCTCAGCACATCAATACTGTATTCATTGTTCATATGGATTTTCCTCCCCATAAATATCCAAAAGCAAGATTTTTCCTCATGGTGCAGAATTTCAGATGACTAATTACTTCAAAAGCATTTCTTTTCACATGCAAATGCAAGCAAGATTCTAGGGGAGAGCACCACCTCCGCCCCCTCAACCCAGTAAATACACCTGTGGTGGAAGGGGCTGCAGTTAATTGTATTCAGGAAGGAGCTTGAAGCCCAGAATAAAAAATCAAACCACATTTGTGGAGATCAAGGGACTGTTGCTTTTCTACATACTAATCAGCTTATTTCAGTACAAAATAACATGATTCTACCAAGAGAAAAATAAAAGACTCAGTCCCAGGGGCTCCCTTCACCCTGAGATGTCTACTCATGAGGTGTGAGAAGAAACTAGAGAGAAGTTGTTTGAAAACTGTTCAAGTTCTTCTAAAAGTCACCAAGTGATGTAGATGTTGGGGGAGAATACCAAGTAAGCCCAGAAAAAGGATCATATTATTGGGTCAAGTCTACCTTTGAGATTCTATAAAGGCTAAACAAGAGCCAGAGACTGGATCCAAAGCTGTAAGACCCAGGATTGCAATTACTGCCAGTCAGTTTGCTTTACATCTTGAGGACATGTTAGGGCATGAGCCACTTTTTCTAACTCATATTTCATGACTGTGTTTCCAGAAGCCTTATGGCAGGTGAATAAATTCCCTGTCTGTGATATATTACAATTGCTTTGTTTAAAAAAAAAAAAAAGGGGGGGGGGTAATTTGAAGTTTTTCTTTCAATTTTCACACCATATGAACATGCATAAAGCTTTTCATGGTGTATAAATTTATAAACTGTGATCACTCAAATGAATGGCTGTGACAGGTGTACGTTTTATTATTTACAGATTGATCCCATTTACTTGCAAGTAATTCCACAGATTTTGGTTGAAGTTCAGACATTTATTCACTAATATGAAACTCTTTTGTGCTTCTGATGAGGCAGCCTGGAAGAACTGATTTCTTGTCATCACCAGAGTCACTGTTTCTTAAATTAGACAAAGCTGTGGGTGAAAATAATAGATTTATACTTGCCAAGCCATTTTTTAACTCTCCTGAGGAGGACAGACATATGTTTATAGGTATTTTTAGAATATTACGTTACCACAGCAAGACCCTAAGTGTATTCCACTGATCACTGGCCCTATTGGTCCTTTGGCCAAAAAGGGATTCCCTGAATATTAGCATAATGAATGCTCTGAGAAATTCTGCAGTAAAGGAGCCTATTTAATATTTAACATTAACTGGTGGTGCAATAGTTAAGTACTGGGGTTATAATGAAAAGGTTGGCAGCTTGAATCCACCTAGTGGCTCCTTGAGAGAAAAGACCTGGCGATCTGTTTCATAAAGATTTGTTGCTATTGTTGTTGTTAGGTGCTGTGAAGTTGGTCCCAACTCATAGTGACTCTATGTACAAAAGAACAAATCACTGCCAAGTCCTGTGCTAACCTCACAATCATTGCTATATTTGAGCCCATTGTTGTAGCCACTGTGTCAATCTGTCTCCTTCAGGGTAGTCCTCTTTTTTGCTGACCCTCTACCTTACCAAGCATGATGTCCTTCTCCAGGGACTGGTCCCTCCTGAAAGAGACAAAGTCTTGCCTTTCTTGCTCCCAAGGAGCACTCTGGCTGTACTTCTTCCGAGACAGATTTGTCTGTCCTTCTGGCAGTCCATGGTATATTCTTCACATATCAGCATAATTCAAAGGCATCAATTCTGCTTTGGCCTTCCTTATTCATTGTCCAGCTTTCCCATGCATATGAGACAATTGAAAATATCATGGCTTGGGTCAGGTGAACCTTAGTCCTCAAAGTGATATCTTTGCTTATCAACACTTTGAAGCGGTCTTTTGCAGCAGATTTACCCAATGCAATCTGATTTATTGACTCTTGCTTCCACGGGCATTGATTGTGCATCCAAGCAAAATGAAATCCCTGACAACTTCAATCCCTTCTCTGTTTATCATGATGTTGCCCTTTGGTCCAGTTGTGAGGATTTTTGTTTTCTTTATGATGAGGTGCAACACATACTGAAGGCTGTCGTCTTTGATCTTCATCAGTAAGTGTTTCAAATCCTCTCGCTTTTGGCAAGCAAGTTTGTGTAATATACATATCACAAGTTGTTAATGAGTCTTCCTCTACTCCTGATGCTGCAGCCTTCTTTTTATAGTCCAGCTTCTTGGATTATTTGCTCAACATACAGATTGAATAAGTATGGTGAAATGATACAACCCTGACACACACCTTTCCTGATTTTAAACCTCATAGCATTCCCTTATTCTGATCCAATGACTGCTTCTTGGTCTGTGTACAAGTTTCCTGTGAACACAATTAAGCGTTCCGGAACTCCCACTTGTTATGGATTGAATTGTGTTCCCCCAAAATGTATGTCAACTTGTGTTGTTCACCATTTTCTCATCTGATGTAATTTTCCTATATGTTGTAAATCCTAACTCTATGATGTTAATGATGCAGAATTATTATTTTTTTTTATGATAATGAGGCAGGACTCAATCTACAAGATTAGGTTATATCTTGAGTCAACCTCTTTTGAGATATAAAAGAGAGAAGTGAGTAGAGAGACATGGGCACTTCTTCCACCAAGAAAGCAGCACTGGGAGCACAGTGTGTGCTCTGGACCTAGGGTCCCTGCACTGAGAAGCTCCTAGACCAGGGGATGATTGATGACAAGACAGAGCTGACAGACAGAGAGAGTCTTCGCCTGGAGATGACTCCCTGAATTCAGACTTCTAACCTCCTAGGCTGTGACAGAAAAAATTTCTCTTTGTTAAAGCCACCTACTTGTGGTATTTCTATTATAGCAGCACTAAATAACTAAGAAATCATTCTTCACAATGTTATTTATAATTTGTTATGATCCATACAGTTGAATACCTTAGCACAGTCAATAAAACACAGGTAAACGTCTTTCTGGTATTCTTTTAGCCAAGACCCATCTGACACCAGCAATAATATGCCTTGCTCCACAACTTCTTCTGAACCAGGCTTCCTAGTCTGCCTTATCCTGGGAAGGTCCACTGAAACCTGTCTACCTGCTGGTATTTGAAATATTGGTGTCATAGCTTCCAGCTTCAAAGCAACACCCAAACCAGTATAGTACAACAAACTGACAGATGTGTGGTGGCCATAGTTTACTGAATTGGCTAATCAAATTTTGGAGGTTTCATTCCACCCAGAGGCACCAGTGAGTTAATATCTATAAAGCATTTAGAATAGTGCCTGCACCATAGTAAGTGCTATATTATTATTAATTTAATTTTAATTTGGTCACATCCAATTGCTCCCAAGCCTCTGTTTCTTCACAGGTAAATGGAGATAATGCAACCTCTCTCTGTAACTTGTTTTGAGGTACGCGTGATATATATTGGAAGTGATCAGCACAATGCCTAGAAGACTTACTAAGGGGTCAGTGGGCACTTTCTGGTGACATTTAGGTATAACTCACTGTGCCTGTGAAAGTTCTAGACAGGGCAAGAATGAAAGCTCACAGGGGGCATGCCCTATAGCTATTTCTTGGGCCTCTTGCTATCAGTTGCATTGCCAGAGTTGGTGTCCCCCAGTGTGGTAAATCATGGTGTCACCTTCCCCTATCCCACACATCTCCCCCCATACCAGACCATACAGAACTCTCAGCAATGGTTTTTGTACTAATGTTGCTCATAAGTCATAATTTCCGTCTATCACTCCTTCTTTTCCTTCGATTACTACTTCCTTCTCAAAAACCGTTATTCACATAGGTTCACATATACTAATGACCACAAAGCTGTATCTAAAACACCAGGAAATTTGACAAAATCAGTGACTGTACAAACATCAGCAGCAAGGAAAAAACAGCATGTACTTATTTTGTTGCAAATGAAACCACGTGATTCAAAGCATCGTTGTAATTGGATAATGATGACAGCTCTGACCAGAGCACGTTAGAAGGTTCAACAAGTAAATCAGCACAGAGTTTTAGCCTTGTAGGTATATTGATACACACAAGCTGGGCTTATGGAAAAGGTTTTTGCTGTGTGAACTTACTACAGGGATATTTATATAAAAATAATAAATTTCTGCTGAAACACTGCACAAAAACTTTACAGACAGTTATTTTGTTGTCAGCCCTTTGACAGTGTCACCCGATGCAGTCCACACCCCCAGTATCCCCCTAGTGACGCCACTGCTTGTATATACCCTCTTTATTGCACATCTGTGGTGGTAGTGCAGTTGGCTACATGAAGTTAGACTAGCTCTGGTTGTTGTTGTTTTTACCATGAAGAGAGATGCTAACACACATGCCTGCATGTGAATAAACCAACCAGTTGCTTTTGAGTCAGTTTTGACTCCTGGAGACCTCCTGTGTATCAGAACAGAACTGTGCACCGTAAGGTTTTCAATGGCTGATTTTTTGGACATAGATCACCAGGGCTTTCTTCCAAGGAACCTCTGGCTGGACTCGAACCTCTAACCTAATGGCTAGCAGCTGAGTGTATTAACCATTTTCACCACCCAGAAATTCCTGCATGAGAATAAGTAAGTTAAAGTAGTAAGAAATCTCAGTCTTGGGTTTCCTCCAATTTTTCCACTCATAAGTCACACCATTTTTGTAGTACAGATGAGCAAAGAAATCATTGCTGGGTCTTCAGATTGAAGAGAGGGAGGAGGCCTATTTTTAATGACATTGAAATAAGAAGTGAACCTACACTCACCATTGCTTATTTATGGCTGTAGTTATTTCTCTCTGGTATATCCCAGAGGGTTACTTTTGGTTGTTAATTGGAACTTCTAAGCCATTTTTATTTACAAAGTGTTTTACAGTCATTGGTATTGATGACTTATAATTCCCCCATGAGTTAGGTGTCAGGATGAAGCATTGACACAGGCTCCACTCTGAGGAAGCTGAGACGTGAGGGTGGATAAATCTGCCCGCCCCCTCCCACATGGCAGCCATGGGGTCCTGGCTGGCTTTGTTTTGGCTTGTCAGATTTGTACTACCTTCTCCATGTGCTCCAATAGCTGTTAGGATTGGATTCCTGGATCAAGGGTCTTTTGAGGAGGGACTGGGAGAAAGGATGACACAGAACCCTGTTAGCATTTCTTTTCTTCCTTCTGTTCCCTGTTAAAACACATTGTCCTTGCTACTGTATGTCTTTCGGCACACTTGTTTTGTTTTTTAAAGAAGTGAGATAAATAACTGTCTGTTTATTGTTAAATTTGTAGTGCCAGTCAGGAAAAGCATAAGGATAGTAACACTTTTGCCAGCAGGGTGCTTATCTGTTTTACTAGTTCAGAAGGACTTGATTGATGCCAAAGACCAAGGTCTCACTAAAGATAATTTAGCCATTTCCATACAATTTAGGCTTGTGTTAGTTGTATCCTGCAGGGAAGTCCCAGGGGGTGGCTTCGTTGACCTTCCCTCTAAAAGGTAACACATAGGAGATTCCTAAAGGAACCATCGTCTAACAAGACTAATGATGGCTTCCATGCCTATTATCATTCAGAGACATAGAAGGAGGCTTTAGAAATGCAGTACCACATTCCTCCCTTGATGTTCCACATGATCTATTAAGGCGTTATGTGGCAGATAAATTAATCATTAAGAACTTACTGTTAAGTCTTTACAAATAATAACCAGGTGTACCTTGATTATCTTTGATCTCCATATATATTTTTTCTGTCACTAAACAGATGATACAGAGCAGTTTGTTTTACTGACAACTACTCTGAAGGACTCAGAGAGTGGAGGCTATATAGAGGCTATTTCCCCTCTCCTCCAGTGTTTCTGTGCCCCCCCCTTTTTTTTTAAGTTTAGATGGCCTAAAAATAAGTTCTTCACTCAGTAATAGCTCATGACTGCCAGGATCACTTTTTCATATTGCTTTGTGGGGGTGTGAGTGTGAAGCATCTTCACTGTTTATTATTCCATTTAATCCTCCGGTTTGATTTATTTCTGTCATTCATTGCTACTTAGTATTTAAAAGTTCCCACCAAGAGACAGACTCCACATCTTGTGTGCATTAGGTGTTCCGTGATACACTGGATTCCTCCTAATACCATCCCTTGGGATTGAGGTGGATTTTTTAAAAATATACTTTTCTTCACATTAAGCATTTTCAGAGCTAACATTTTCTGCATTCCAAAAAAAAAAAGAAAAGGGTGATAACATAAAATAATGCCAATGTAACAATCAAGTAGATAATATGTAAGACAAATGAAAAGGCATTATAGCGCAGGACAGGATTAGCAGCATAAAATGATTTAATTATTCCCTAATAGAAACAATGCTTACATAATTTAATAGACTTCTGGGGAAGCTTATGTTAATAGGGATTGTTCAAGTATCTGATAAATTCTGGGACACCACCAGGAATGTGGTGATAGAGATGAGCGGCCATCAGAGAAGAGGAGAAAGTATCTTCTACAGACAGCATCTCCACAAAGATGTTTAAGGAACAAAGTTTAGTTGAAATCTTTTTTCGCTCCACAGATCTCTTCAAATGACTCCACTCAGAAATGAAATATTTTTTAGTAAAAGTCAGCTGCGGGACGTAAATATTTTAATTTGACATTTCAAAAATTTAATTAAAAAATAATTTCTTCAGGCTTGTATCATTTTACAGTGTATTTTGGTCAATATTTTAAGGACTGCTTTATGGCTAGGTATGAAAATATAAAATCACTTGGGAGGGAGAATTAAGATAAGACTATTTTTCTGGTTTGTTGAATTCATTGCATGCGAAAAGAATGTCTTTACTCATTCAGAATTCTGAGCAGCTGGTGATGGTAATACACACTCTTTCTTTTTAGAAGTTTCCATTGAACACTATTAATTGGAAGCAAAGTTATCTATATCTTCATGAAGATGCTAACTATAACAATAGCTTATTCTAGAACTTCCAATATCTCGGGGACGTTGATGTAGCTTAATATTTTTCTTAAAAGAAAATTGATTCTTGAGGGGAGTAAAAGCTAAAATAATAGCTCAAATTTACTGAGCATTTATTACGTGGTGGGCAAAGTTCTAAGTGCTTTACATGTGTTAACTCATTCAATCAGCACAACATTATGATTTAGGGGTATTATTTTTTCCTGTCTCAGATAAATGAATGGAGGCAAACAGAGATGAAATAAATTAACCAAGAGCATAGGGCTAGTAAAAGGTTGAGCAGCGATGGATGGCATAATATGTGTTCTCTGCTGAACAAATTATAAGGCCTTGAAGATGTAAGGTTTTCGTTTTTGTTTTTGTTTTTTTCCCTAACCTTTCTTGGTAAGACTGATGGGCTGTCTGATGCCACTCTAGAATTTTATAATGAGGAAACCGAGGTCCAGAGAAGTTAAGTGATTTGCCCAAGGTCACACAGCAAACAGGGAAAGCTCTTTTCCCCCAACTACTGTGCTATCTGAATTGAGTCTGGATGGCAGTCTACACTGGACCAGAGTGGTAACAAATATGAATGAATCCTATCCAGAGAAGGGGGTGGGGGTGCTGAAGAGGGGATATGGATAAATAAAATCAACCTCGTCCCCAGCTGAAAACAAGATACACTTGAGAGTACAGTAAGAGCACAAGTCAAGACCAGTCCAAGGCATATTTATGGAGCAATGGGAGGTTTGTAGATGTTTTTTCTTGAGTTTGATACCCACCTCTTCATTCTTTCTCTTCATTTTTCAGTGACCTGGATTCAGACTTATATTACTTATGCTGTTTAAAGTCCAGCCTCCCTGAAAAAGCATCTTAAATGGTTAACTAGTTGTTGTATAATCGATTCCAATTCATGGTGAAAGAGTGTGCATCAGAGTAGAAGTGTGCTCCATAAGGTTTTCAGTGGCTGATTTTGTCAGAAGTAGAAAGCCAGGCTTTTCTTCCAATGCACCTCTGGGTGGACCCAAACCTCCAACTTTTTGGATAGCAGCCAAGCACATTAACCCTCTTCACCACCTAGGGACTGCTTCCTATCTGAGGAGGGTAATAATTTCTCTTTACCCCAAGAATAAGGTTGCCAAATTTAACATAAAAGTACAGGACACTAGTTCAATTTGGACTTCAGAAAAACAATGAATCATTCTTTAGTCTAAGTAAGTGCCATACAATATACGGATGTCCTGTATTTTATGAGTGGGAATCGACTCGGTGGCAATGGGTTTGGTTTTTTTTGGTTTGTATTTTATCTGGAGCCCTGGTGGTACAGTGGTTAAGAGTTTGGCTGCTATTCAAAAGGTCAGCAGTTTGAGTTCACCAGCTGCTCCTTGGAAACCCTATGGGACAGTTCTACTCTGTCCTATAGGGCCGCTATGAGTCAGAATCAACTCGAAGGCAATGGGTTTGGTTTTTTGTGGGATATTTTTATCTGCGGACTCTACCCAGGAGAGCCTCCCATTACCAGTCCCATTGGAAAAGAGGTGTGGGCATTGTTCCAGGGACCTGTGGATCCCTGGGGAAACTGCTGCCTCTTCAGGGGAGTGGAAGCGCAGCACTTCTGCGAACCAGTTTTGGTATGTGCAATAGTAGTGGCGCTGTCCCAGGGCTTGTCCTGTTGTCTCAGGCTTCCTTGGAGAGATCGTCATTGGACCTCATCTATTTACAAGGCCAAATGGGTGTAGGAGAAGCGGACAAGCATTCAGGAACTGGGCCACTGAAGCAAAAGTAACCTACCAGTCATTTTACACTGTATTGATGGAAATGACTCTTACATTTTAAGCGTGACGTTGGTGTCTATATTCAAACTGCTGCACTGTAATCCAGTTGCAGTAGCCAGATTATATTTAAGGCCTGCAGATTTCATCTAATTTAGGGCATAGTTTGCTGACCAAATACTTTTCTTTTTTTACAAAGTGGCATTTGTTTGTGGGCCCACTGCACAGTCCAGCAAAAGGGGATTTTCCTAGGTACCCCTCTCAACTCTACAGTAACCGAGCCAAAATCATTGTCTTTTCTTGTCCTGGTTTCTTTACCACCCTTACAGGAAGTATAGGAAGTGATGCTAGTTTGAGGGGTAAAATTTAGCTGAATGGAATTACAACTAGAGCTCAGAAAGGATGACTTGTCCAGCAAATACTCACATGAAAATCGGTGCTGATGGTTTTGAATAGCGAAGCAGTTCTCAGAGTCAAAATTTTATTCTCTGGCTATTTATGATTTTAAAAAACGTAAACCAGAAGAAGACATGGAATATTTATACTGCTTTTAAATGTATAATGTGAAAATAACTCGAAACATTGCCCTTATTATTAAAAAATACATATATATTCTGGTGAGTCAGCCAAGTAAGAGAAATTAACACAGATTGTGACGAACTCCCTTCACCTGTACTTGAATAATAAGAATGATGAGACACTGACAAATCAATACAGTAAAAGACATGTTAGGAGCATCAAACAAAAGAGAAAAGCCAGAAAATTGTATCAGAAGGCATACGTTTCAGCAGAGCTGTTTCAGTTGCTGACCATTCTTCTCCCGTAGCATGTGAAGGGTGCCTAGTGACCCCTAGCTGAAGCTTTGTGTCCTGCCCCCACATGACAGACAGCTGACACCAGGGTGCGCCAGCCCCTGCACTCCATCAGCTCTCAGGATAGAGATCCAGGCTCTCCCTCAGTCAGCTCTCTATGCCTTTTGTGTGTTTTAGCAATCAAAACTCACACCTTCTTGTCTTTTTTTTCTTATGATTTGTTTCTCTCCAGTACTTACATCCAAAAAGAAGATGCTCAGAGTGATTAAATGGTCCAGAGCCTCTAACTATGCGGTGATGAAGCATGATGGAGCATGCACTGCTCCCTGGAAGTCCAGTGCGTTGTGAGTCGTGGCCTGGAAAAGCTGCCCAGCGTGCACCCAGTCTTCCCTGGCTGTTGAATGATAGGCCAGGGTGGGTTAGAAAATAAGGCAAATATCTAAATGGAAAATGCTTTTTAAAATAATCTTGCAAAAAGAATTACGAGTTGGATATTTTTGGGAGAGAGACTATGAGCTTTTTTTTAAATTGGTAAACTGCTACAATTTTAAAATGTTCAAAAATGAACACTTAGTACTTCGTAGGCACAAAGTAGCTAAGTAAACTTTATCTCATAAAGCGAAAGTAATTTTGATGATTCCAGATTCAGAGTCCATGCCTTTCATTAGGCTTGTTGTAGTAGAAAAACCACGAGTCTGTTTAAATTTAAAAATAGAGAGTTTCATTACCACGAAAAAGCATTTTGCAAAATGGGAAACAGCGCTGGAATAATCTGAACAAAGAGCTTCAGGAAGCTGCAGTAATACAGAAGCTTATGAAGGAAAAAATCGCACATAAGGGGGTACAGATGGGGCATTTCTGATTGGTTAACATTTGCAAAGTTGCAGGTGGCAGAGTCTTGGTTGACCATCTCTGCAGGGGTTGACCTTTTTTGCAAGAATGGCTCTAGGTGACAGGACTCTGGCTGATTACTAAAATCACATGTTTCCTGGCACCTAGACATCTGCAGCCTGTGTTAAGCTGAGCTACTTTAGCATTATGATGGTGAGTTCTGTTAAATATAAAAGCAAAGCATTTGTTGAAGGAATGGGATGATTATAAGTGAAAATCCTAAGTATTCTAATGCTGAGGAGAAAGAAAGGTTTTGATACAGAAAAGTTATAACTGTCTTTAATATCAGCTTATTTTAACCATAAATTGGGTTAGTTAAATAGAGATTTGGAAAATTACAAGTATGGTTGAGGGGATTTAAGGGGAGTATCTTCCTGGAATCTGCTTAGCCTCTAACATCACATGTTTAACACCTGTACAAGTTGAAGCTCACCTCCTCTTAACATCAGCCATTTCTAACCACAAAGTTGAGCAACATGGGCAAAACCACATCTTTCTGTAGAACGGCTGTCATCTAGGTCAGAGGTACAGTGGAAAATTTTATGGAAGTGACAAGCTGCATTATATGACAGAAGCTTCATTTAGAAATTTAAAATGGAGTGGGTTGGGTTCATGATTTCATTAGATGCTTTAGTTCTGCCAAATGTCTTAAATTTGAATACTCTTTATCAGGTTTCAGGAGTTTACTATAAACTACAAGCTTATGTCTTACGCTATCATTAAGCTGTTATTCACATCTATGGAAAAGAAAGATCCAGACCCATCACTGGGAAAAGATAAGACCCAAATGTCCTGATCAGATGTCATTGTTACCTGTATGTGCTTCCACAGTTTATTCTTCTACTTAGGTTAGCAGTAGTTCAGCAGTGGTTTCTTTACTTCAAAGACCTAAGCAGAAGAACATAATGTCAACCAGAAACAATCATAACCAGTGTAGACTTGCCTGATATGTTTCCACCTAAAATTACAAACCTTACTTAACTGGAACCTACCAAATCCACATTCTCTTAAGACTCCTTCACAGTAAAGCAAAAAAAAAAAAAAAAATTGCACCTATTACAAATGAAAGGACAACCTTGGGATTCCTTTCACATCTCCCTTGAGTTGACTCTCTCATTTCCTAGATCTGTGTCTTCCTTTTTGACTTATTTTCTTAGGTAAAACGCATCCCGTAGTAACTTCCTGAGGGAGGCTGCATGGCAAATATCCCCCAATCACAATTTTACCCCTGCTTCTAAAGGACCCGCCTTTTCTTAAATGACAACTTTCCAGAACATATCCTTTCTTTTCCAACTAACATCCTCAAAGATTCTATAAAAAGAGACTACTGTCTTTTTCAAACTCAAGTCCTTGGTATTGTTGTTGTTATTAGGTGCAGTTGAGTCGGTTCCAACTCATAGCAACGCTATGTACAACAAAACAAAATGTTTTATTTTGTAGGAAAGTTTGTTGACTATATCCTATGCCTGAGTTACTGTTTTTCAATGTTCAGGGCTTCAACCAAGTAAGGAAAAAAAAAAAAAAAAGGAACCTTTGTAAAGATGAGCCTGAAACTTTAGAAATTAAAGAAAAAAATAGTTTTTTTTTTTTTTAATACCTATAATTTTTTTTTTTTTTAATTTTGAATGTCTTTTTTTGGAGACATTTTGAGCATGGAAGACTCAGTGAGGGTGAAAAGTTACATTTCATGATAATTTAGCTTTTAGTGAGTTTGCAAAGGCAAATTTGGAGGGATTTTTGAGATCTAAATGCCAAAATTTATAGACAGCAGCTGGCTAGTATTATTCTGAAATTTCCAGGCACAATACATACAGAAGTGAGCTAGTTTATGAATACTAATGTTGGGAGAAAACCGACTAGAAATTCTGCTGCTATCAATGGTATTTGAATTGTCTTCTTCCCTTTCTGCCACTTTTTTCCATTTGCAGGACACAATATACTAGCCACTTTTTTTTAGGCCTGTGGGAGAGGTTTTCCACATCACCGCCAGCAGGCTTTCCACACTGGATGTGAAGGTGGGCTCCTCATGGAGTGCTCTGTTCTTCCTAGGCATGGCCATGGATGGAGAGAAGTACAGAGTAATTGCGGTACGGATCCCATCTGGGAAACCACTTTTGCTGAATGTTTACTTTATACAAAATAATACTTTAAAGTTGGATAATGAAAAATGGGACTTTTTTTTTTTTTTTTTTACCCTTATAGGAACTAGATTACATACAATGTTAATTTTTTCTTGGAAAATCAACTCTATATTTTTATATTTTCCAGTTTGTTCCTATTCTTAAAATCTCAGTTTTCACACCAGTCATAGCCACACTACTTAGCCCCCAGAGGGAAAGACACTGACACATTCATGAAGATTAAATTCTGACTGCAATTCAGGAAAAAAAAGAGATATTCTGGAGGGCATAAAGGTAGCATTCTATGACATCTCTGACCTAAGCATTGTCAAAGTAAAGATTTTATTTTAATTTGTGGTTCTAATACATACCTTCTGTTTAGCAAATAACTTCTGCAATGGCAACTCAATACACCTAAAATTAGGACCATAGCTTTGATTTAAATACAATATTGGTATCCAAAGATTAAAATATGATGATGGCTATATATTTTCTCATTAGTTCTTTAACAGGGAAATATAGAATTGAACGTAAATTCTGGTTATTGGTTGTGTGTCATTTGAAAAAATAAGAGAAAAGAAATTATAAACCAAAGTAGCTATTAACGTCATGAAAGAATCGTGGTTGCTTAAAATGTATGTCCAAGCTCAAGCACAATAGAACACTCATAACATTATCTAGCAAAGACAAGGGTCAGAAAGAAAACTGTTTTTCATATAGAGTCACGGAACACATCTATACTTCAAAATAAGATGACAGATGTGGAACAGCTGTTCATTATCTGTGTAGAAGGGAAAGTCTGTCTTCTTTCAAATTATAAACTGTTTCATAATTAGGTCTAATATCTTGTCTTTAGAGTAAAGAAAATTGGGCATTCATAAACAGACTTTTAAAATACAGCTTGATTGATTTACAACTACAACATTTCCATTTATCTGCTTATCAAAATGCTTTACACTTAAGTGCAAAGTCATAGCGATATCCCTGAGTGTCCGATTACATATATTAACTGTATAGTTATCTTAGGCTGGGCTCTCTAGGGAAGCAAAACCAGTAAAGCATATACGTATATGTATATATAGAGAGAGAGACTTATATCAAGGAAGTGGTTCACGCAGTTGTAGAGGCTGAAACATCCCATGTCTGTGGATCAGGATAGAGGCGTCTGCTGATTCTTGTAGCTGCAGAGACTGGTGAACCCAAGGTCAACAGGTCAGAGAGCAGGGCTCTTGCTCACGGGCTGTGAAGATCGATGAATCCCAAGTTTGGCAGGTAAGCTGCTGGCTCAAGTTCCAAGAACTGGAGGTCAGACAAACAGGAGCTAGCTGCAGGATCCAGAGCAAGCAAAAAGCCAGAACATCTGCTTATATTTGGATGCAGGCCACACACCCAAGGAAACTGCCTTTCAACTGATTGGCTACTCATAGCAGATGCCATCATGGGAGTGATCACATATAAACACTGAGAATCATGGCCCAGCCAAGTTGATACACAATCCTAACCATCACAATTGTTATATATACTAATTATAGCAAACACCTACAAAATGCTTGCTATGAACCAGGTGCTACTTTAAGTGTGTAAACTCATTTCATTCTCACAACTACCTTAAGAGGGTATACTATTCTCACCCTCATTTTACAAAGTTCAGAGAATCTATTAACTTACCACAGTTAGTAAATGGTATTGACAGGATTTAAATGCCAAAATTCTGACTCAAGAATCTACACCTGGTTAAGCCATCACATTGTATACCAGTGTTGATAAAACAAAATGACTTTTACAGGTATGTAGGTATAGTGTGTGAAAATTGTTACCTCAGCGGAGAACTTCCTGAGCAACAGTTGTATTCGTAAGTATAGGCTTGGCTAAGCTGTGGTAACAATGACACCATAGCATTACATGCCTAAGGTGGGTCAGTGGAAGCTCTGCTCCCTAGATTTACTTAGGGGCCTACACCTCACTTTTCTCTGGCAACAAAAGAAAGAATGTGGAAGTGGAACCAAAATAACCAAACCAAACTCAATGCCGTTGAGTTGATTCCAACTCATAGCGACCCTATAGGATAGAATAGATCTGTCCCCCAGGGTTTCCAAGGCAGTAATTTTTACCAAAGTAGACTGCCATATCTTTTCCCCATGGAGTGGATGGTGGATTTAAACTGCCAACGTTTTGGTTAGCAGCTGAGTGCTTAGCCACTGCGTCACCAGGGCTCCCAGAGGCACTTAAATATCTCAGCACAACAGAAGCCATGCATTTCATTTCCCTTCACTTTTCTTTGGCTGAATCTAGTCATTTGGCCTCATCCAATTGCAATGCTGTTGGGGAAATGTAAGCAGAGGTTAGAATAAGGATTAGGAAAAGACAATTGAAGCCAAAGAAGAATAAAAAGATCATAAGGAAGCATTTAGCTACTTTAAATGTATATGTCATTAAACTCTTAAATTAGAGAAACTTAGGAGATGTGATATTTCAACAAAGCATTTGACAAAGGTGTCAAGGTGGACAAGACAGAGAAACAATGCTGGCAGGTATTGTAGTTAAGGGACAAGGATGACCTCTAGGAAGGTTGAGTGGACACAGAGCACGCTCTTACAGGGGCCTCAGTCAGATTATCATCTCTTATGTCTAGAAACACCAGGTGGCTATCACATTTGAAAGTTCAGGTCTCTCAGGGATAGACTGAATATAACCCTACTGACAAGAGTGATGTTTAAGTCAGACTGCCAAGTTATTAGTTAATAATGAAAACTACTAAGGTAAAGTCTTATTTGGCTGATATATGAATTCTGTGTATGAGAAAAATCTATGAGAAGTCCAAGTATATATGATAAGAGTAAAGAGAATGAGTTAGATAATTTTAGTCATCTTTGGTTTTAAGCTAAACGAAGAGAGCTATCCTATGCCAGACTACAGAGGCAAGCCCAGATGTGAGAACTGGAGAGAATGACGTCTTAGACTTGCCAAGCTTACTTTAACTTGGTCTGCTATCACTTCAGCTAGCAGCAGGGCAAAGGGCACACCAAATCAAAGACTCATGAAGGAACAAATAGATGTGGCTCCCTGGTGTTTCCTGTTCCTCACAGAGTACACGAGTTTTCCTGACCACTGATGAGGAATAAATTAAGATTCTGACAGATTAGAGGAACCAAGAACTTTGAGCTCACTGCTTTCATATCATATAGGGCTGGAGAGTGGGGTGGCAGGCAAGGGCTATATGCCATCAGCCATATCTCCAGGATTTAACATCTGAACTCTAGGCCATAATTTCTTGATGCACCTGAGATAAAAAGACCTGGGTACTCCCATGTTTTATTTCTTGCCTATCTACCATCTGCCACAAGTGCATACCCATTTACATCAGGCTATAGCTGGCTAGGGATTCCCTGGGTGATACAAATGGTTAAAACACTTAGCTGCTAACCAAAGGGTTGGAGGTTCAAGTCAACTCAGAGATGTCTCAGAAGAAAGGTCTGGCAATCTACTTCTGAAAAAATTAGCTATTGAAAAACCTATGGAGCATAGTTCTATTCTGACACATATGGGGTTGCCGTGAATCAGAACTGACTCAATAGTAATTGGCATATCTGCCTAGAGGACCAAAATGCTCATGGTTAGCACTAGAGCCATACAGAACAAATTTCCATGCCCCCACACTCTTTTCTCTTCCAGGTGAATATTTCCTCCTTCTAGGCCACATTCTTTCTTCTGGCTGAGTATAAGTATAATAGATTTAGATAGTAAATTACTCATTCTTTACAAAGCATATGTCCTGTTTACCGCAATCATAACAGTCATAAATATCAAGATACTGCAGGCAACTAGAAGAACTAGATGGTGCCCAGCTACCACTAACAACCTTTATGACCAGGGACACGATAGATGGTCCTGGATAGAACAGAAGAAAAATGTAGAACAAACCTCAGATTCCTAAAAAAGGCCAGACTTACTGGACCAGTAGAGAATAGAGAATACCCGGAGACTCCTGCCCTGAGATACCCTTAAAACTTCAAACTTAACCCATTCCTAGAGGTGACCTTTCAGCCAAATAATAGATTGACGTATAAAATAAACAGTATTGCCCATGATTACTGTGCTCCTTTAAATAATCATCTTTATGAGACCAAATAGTCAATACTTACCCTAAAGCAAAGATGAGACACTAAGGCATGGGAATGTGGGGAAGGAAGATAGATTAATGGAAACAGAACAACTAGAATGGAAATAAAGAGAATGCTGATACATTGTGAAAAATACAATCAATGTCATTGAACAATATGTATAGAAATTATTAAATGGGAACCTAATTTGCTGTGTAAACTTTCATCAAAAATACAATAAAATAATAATAAAAGATACTTCAGGCATTTATTTACAGATTGCTACTACAGAAGACCACCACTCATCTATCAGTCTGTTGTACTGTAGTGGCTTGCATGTTGCTGTGATGCTGGAAGCTATGTCACCAGTATTTCGAATACCAGCAGGGTCACCCATGGTGGACAGGTCTCAGCAAAGCTTCCAGGCTAAGACAGGCTAAGAAGAAGGATCTTGCGACCTACTTCTAAAAACATTGGCTAGTGAAAACCTTATGAATAGTAGTGGAACACTGTAGGATACAGTGCCAAAAAATGAACCTCTCAGGTTGGAAGGCAGTCAAAACATGAATGGGGAAGAGCTGCCTCCTCACCATAGAGTCGACCTTAATGATGTGGATGGAGTAAAGCTTTAGGGATCTTCATTTGCTGGTATGGTATGACTCAAAATGAGGAGAAACAGCTGCAAACACCCATTAATAACAGAAACACGGAATGTACGGAGTATGAATCTAGGAAAATTGGAAGTCATCAAAAATGAAATTAAATGCATAAAGGTTAATATCCTAGGCATTAATGAGCTGAAAAGGACTGGTATTGGCCATTTTGAATGGGACAATCATATGATCTACTATGCCGAGAATGACAAATCAAAGAAGAATGGCATGGCATTCATTGTCGAAAAAAACTTTTCAAGATTTATCCTGAAGTACAATACTGTCAATGATAGGATAATACTGATACATCTACAAGGAAGACCAGTTAATACAACTATTATTCAATTTTACACACCAATCACGAAGGCCAAAGATGAACAAACTGAAGGCTTTTAATACCTTCTGCAGTCTGAGATTGATCAAACATGCAATCAAGATGCGTTGATAATTACTGGTGATTGGAATGTGAAACTTGCAAACAAAAAAGAAGGACTGGTAGTTGGAAAATATGGTCTTGGTGACAGAAACAACAATGGAGATCACAAGATAGAATTTTCTAAGACCAGCAGCTTACTCACTGTTAATTCCTTTATTTCAACAAATAAAAGGTGACTATACGGAATATACAGGAATCAAATCAACTACATCTGTGGAAAGAGGCAGTGGAAAAACTCGATATCATCATTCAGAACAAGGCCAAGAGCCAACTGTGGAATTTGTTCATATGCAAGTTCAGGCTGAAGCAGAAGAAAATTAGAGTAAGTCCACATGAGCAAAAATGCAACCTTGAATATATTCTGCCTCAATTTAGGGACCATCTCATGAGCAGATTTGATGCACTAAGCACTGATTATTGAAAATCAGAAGAGTTGTCAGATGACAGTAAGGTCATCATGCTTGCTTGATTAAAGTAAAAGGTCATTAAAAAGACAGGGAAGAAAGAAAAGACCAAAATGGATTTCAGAAGAGACTCTGAAACATGCTCAGGAGCACAGAGTAGCTAAAGCAAATGGAAGAATGATGAAGTAAAAGAGCTGGACAGAATATTTCAAAGGGCAGCTCAAGAAGCCAAGGCAAAGTATTATGATGAAACGCGCAAAGACCTGGAGTTAGAAAACCAAAGGGAAGAACACGCTAGACATTTCTCAAGCTGAAAGAACTAAACAAAAAATTCAAGCTTCGAGTTGCAATATTGAAGGATTCTACAGGAAAAAAATATTGAACAATGCAGGAAGCATCAAAAGAATATGGAAGGAATACACAAAGTCATTGTACCAAAAAGAATTGGTTCGTGTTCAACCATTTCGGGAGGCAGCATACTATCAAGAACTGATAGTAATGAAGGAAGAAGCCCAAGCTATCCCGAGCCAGGCTTTGGCAAAAAGCAAGGCTCCAAGAATTGACAGAATAGCAGTTGAGATGTTTCAGTAAATGGATGTAGCACTTGGAAGTGCTCACTTACCTATGCTAAGAAATTTGGAAGACAGCTACCTGGCCAACCAACTAGAAGAGATCCATGTTTGTGCCCATTCCAAAGAAAGTAATTCATCAGAATGCAGAAATTATCAAACAGTGTCATTAACATCACATGCAAGTAAAATTTTTCTGAAGATAATTAAAAAATGACTGCAGCCCTACATTGACAGGGAACTGTCAGAAATTCAGCTGGATTCAGAAGAGGGAATGGAATGAGAGATATCATTGGTGATTTCAGATGGATCTTGGTTGAAAGCAGAGAATACCAGAAAGATGTTTACTTGTGTTTTATTGACTATGCAAAGACTTTCAGCTGTGTCAATCATAACAATTATGGATAATATTGTGAAGAATGGGAATTCCAGAACACTTAATTGTGCTCATGTGGAACCTGTATGTAGACCAAGAGGCAGAGGTTGGAACAGAACAAGGGGATACTATGTGGTTTAAAATCAGGACATGTGTGCGTCAGGGTTGTATCCTTTCACCATACTCACTCCATTTGTATGCCAAGCAAATAATTCGAGAAGCTGCACTATATGAAGAAGAACGGGGCATGAGGATTGGAGGAAGACTCATTAAAAACCTGCAATATGCAGATGACACAAGCTTGCTTGCTGAAAGCAAAGAGGACTTGAAGCACTTACTGATGAAGATCAAAAACTACAGCCTTCAGTATGGATCACACCTCAACATAAAGAAAACAAAAATCCTCATGACTGGACCAATAAGCAACATCATGAAAAATGGAGCAAATATTGAAGTTGTCAAGGATTTCATTTTATTTGGACCCGCAATCAATGCCCATGCAAGCAGCGGTTAAGAAAACAAATGATGCATTGCATTGGGCAAATCTGCTGCAAAAGACCTCTTTAAAATGTTGAAAAGCAAACATGTCACTTTGAGGACTAAGGTGTGCCTGAGCCAAGCCATGGTATTTTAAGTTGATTCATATGCATGCAAAAGCGGGGCAATGAATAAGGAAGACCAAAGAAGAACTGATGCCTTTGAATTATGATGTTGGTGAAGAATATCGAATATACCATGGACTTCCAGAAGAAGGAACACATCTGTCTTGGAAGAAGTACAGCTAGAATACTCCTTAAAAGCGAAGCTGGCAAGATTTCATCTCATTTACTTTGGACGTGTTATCAGGAGGGACCAGTCCCTGGAGAAGGATGTCATGCTTGCTAAAGTAGAGGGTCATCGAAAAAGAGGAAGACCCTCAGAGAGATGGTCTGACACAGTGGCTGCAACAACAGGCTCAAACATAACGATGGTTGTGAGGATGGTGTAGGACTGGGCAGTGTTTCATTCTGTTGTACACAGGGTCGCCGTGAGTCAGAATCATCCTGAGGACACCTGACAATAACGACTACAGAAGAACAATCTTATTCTTATATGTAATTTTTTTTCTAATTTCATTCTGAGAGAAGTCTTAAAGTTAGAGGAATACTGTTCTTCCTCTCATTTTTTATCTATAGATGGTAGCTCAATTAGGTGATTCATAATTGGCTGAATATCACCAGAGGATACTGATGCATTACTGTTACCAACCTGGAGGACAACCTCTGAAGACATGCTGTAGGACTCAGTCCTTGGCCCATATAGCTTAATAATTTGATCCCTTATTTGGATAAAGCTATAAAACGAATGCTGATCAAATTGTTGAAAAACTTGAAGGCAGGAAAGAAATGCGAGATTCCAGAATCAAAATCTAAAAAGGTCTTGGTGGACTAAAATGATGGGCAGAATCTAACACTGTGGTAAATTCAAAGTGCTGTGTCCAAGTCCCAAACTTCAACTGCATAAGGGCAGGGCAGAGATATGTGACGACTGTAAATGATCACTGGTATGTTTTTGTTATTCTGTATTCCCCAGTCTACCTTTCAGTTAGGTTTGTCATTGATTGGTTCTGAGAATGGAATGTAAGTGGAAGTGACACACGTCATTCCTGGGATGAGGTGGATAAGGATTAGGTATGACTTCCTCCACATTCTCTTCCTCTTTTCTGCCAGAAGAATGATGCTGTGAGACTTTGAAATGACAAGATGGTGGAGCCACAAAATGAAAGCAGCATGATTCCTCAGTCACCTCTTAGAAATGAGAAACCCAAACCTCACCTTTTTGGAATGTCAGCAAAATAAACCTTGATTCTATTAAGCTATTGCGATTTGGGGGTTGTTTGTTTACATCTGAAAAACATTTAAGAATTTTTAGTTGGCAGTGAGTTTATATGAATAAACTAAAAGAATGTTCCCTGTCCTCGTTTCTTCAACAGCGTTCAATAGTCAGCACTCTCTCCTAATGGAAACAGTGTTTTCCTTTTGCTTCTGTGACCCAACATCTCCTAGGTTCTCTTCCTATCTTGCTTGCTGCTCCTTTCTCTGTCTTTCTTTACTTCCTCTATTGAAGGGCTATTAATTGGTGAGTTTCTGTATGTTCGGTCCTTTCCCTTAACCTCTTTTCATTTGATATCCTCCCATATTGATTCAATCAGCTTCTGCATGCAGAAAAATTCATGATTTATGTCTGAATTGGTGGCCCAGTGATTAAGAACTCAGCTGCTAACCAAAAGGTTGGCAGTTCAAATCCACCAGTCACTCCTTGGAAACCCTATGGGGCAGTTCTACTCTGTTCTATAGGGTCTCTATAAGTCAGAATCGACTTGAAGGCAACAGGTTTACTATAATTATTTAGTTTAGAACACTCTTCTGATCTCCAAACATGCATAATCAAACTTGATATTTTCTTGTAGACTTCTCAATGGCACCTCAACCACATCATACCAAACTGCATTTATGATCTTTCCCCAAAATCATGCCCTCTTCCAGTGCTTCCCAATTCAGTTACATGATACAGAAGTCAAAGTCCATGACTCCTTCCTCACCATTTTCAACTCCCCACCCACCTTAGATGATGTATTACCAAGTCATATCATTTTTTCTTCTAAATATTTCTCAATTCCATCCTCTTCTTGCCAGCTCAACTAATCCACTTTGCCATTATCTCTCACCTTGTTGCAATGGCCCTTTCACTGATCCAAACGTATACACTGCGGTGACCCTCCAACCCACTCTTCACGGTAATTTTTTAAAAATAAAAATTTTGCCTCCCCTCCTATTTTAAGCTCTACAATGATTTCAAATTTGTTGTTTTAGCATGAAGATAAAACATTCCTTAAAGACCCTGCAAGGTCTGGTGTCTTCCACATCTCTGGTTCAACTCACCTCCTTTCTGCTCACCTTTTCTTTTCTCCATTTATGTTGGACTTCTTTCTGTCCCTCATACTTTCACCAGATTTTCTTCTACGACTCCCACTGCGCATACTCTTCCTCATGCCTGAAACACTCCTCTCTTCTACGCTGTTAACTCTACTCTTCCTTCAACATTTTGCTTAAGAGAAGAGAGTCTTTTTGATATCCCTAATTAGTTCAAAATTGAAATTGTTAAGGATTTCATTTTATTTGGATCCACAATCAACACCCATGGAAGCAGCAGTCAAGAAATCAAATGACACATTGCATTGGGCAAATCTGCTGCGAAAGCTCTCTTTAAAGTCTTAAAAAGCAAAGATGTCATCTTGAAGACTAAGATGTGCCTGACCCAAGCCACGGTGTTTTCAATCTCCTCATATGAACGCAAAAGCTTAACAATGAATAAGGAAGACTGAAGAAGAATTGATACCTTTGAATTATGGTGTTGGCAAAGAATATTGAATATACCATGGACCGCCAAAAGAATGAATAGATCTGTCTTGGAAGAACAGCCAGAATGCTCCTTAGAAACAAGAATGGTGAGACTTCATCTCACATAATTTGGACACGTTATCAGGAGGGATCAGTCCCTGGAGAAGTACAACACGCTTGGTAAAGTATGGCATCAGCTGAAAAGAGGAAGATCTCGAAGGAGATGGTTTAATACAGTGGCTGCAACAATGGGCTCAAGCAAAACAAGGATTGTGAAGATGGTGCAGGACCAGGCAGTGTTTCGTTGTGTTGTACATAGGGTCACTATGAATTGGAACCGACTTGAGGGTTCCTAACAAAAACCAATGAATTCCAATCCTTCTATTATAGTATAGACTGTATACCTCTTCTTAGTACTTGTCACAGATGAAATTTTTCATTACTTTTATGATCATTTGATTCCTCTCTGTATTCTTCACTAGACTATAAGTTCTATGAAGATAGAAGTCATGTTTTATTTTGCTCATTTTTATCTCCAGCACCTAATACAGTGCTAGACATAGATCAGGTGCTTAGTAAGTATTTGCCAAAGGAAAGTAGGAAGAAAGGGTGGAAAGAAGGAAGGAAGGAAAAAGACAGGTCATCTCTTCTGTAGAGACTGTCAGAATGTATCTGGAGTACTGGGTTAGGTTCTGGTTGCCGTAACTGGAGACAACAACAAATTAGAGTAGGTTCAGAAAAGCAGAACAAGAAGGATAAGAGGAGGCCAAGCTGAATATATAAAGCGGGGTCAAAGCATGTAGAGATACTTGGCTTGGAGAAATAATAGCTCAGAAGGTATTTAAGAGAAGGTGTATGCTTGTTTTAGGTGTCACTAAGATGAAACCCATGAATCACTGAATGAAAGCTAGAGGAAGACATATTTTGACCACTTACTAGAAGGTTTTTTTAAGTAGGTTCTAAAAAGGCACAATAACTTGGAGTGGGAATAAAGACTTACTAACTGGTTGGATAACCACTTGCTAAGGATTCATTGATCAGATAGGTAATTGGATGCTCTTTACAATTTCTTCAAAACCAGAGATCCTATTTTAAAGAAGTATGTGATATACTATTTCATAATGTATAACATCTATATCATTCCTTTTTCACAAATTAAGGCATTTAAAAGGAAAATACTTCCAAGTTTGTAAATAATCTTCAAAATATTTTACTGGACAAAAATACATGCAAAAAATTCTGAAACATTTCTAGATACATACGTTGAGTAGCATTTTTGGTCTCCTTCTCCCGTTTACTATTTCAATACCAAGATAATGGAATTTATCTGCTTGCCATAAACCTCATGAGTAGTCTCCTGTGAACACATATATCCTAATTCAAAGAAGAAATAGCTTACAGTAATTTTTAGAACCACCGTTTTATATTAAGTAGCGTTAATGCCTGATTTCTACTAAACTTAAGTTTTTTGGCTTTTGAAAGGAGCCTGGTGGTTGCTAACCAAAAGATTGGTGGTTTGAATCCACCAGCAGCTCTGAGAGAGAAAAGACAGATCTGCTCCTGTGAAGATTACAGCCTAGGAAACTCTATGGGGCAGCTCTACTCTGTCATGTAGGGTCATTCTGAGTCAGAATCGACTGGGGGGCACATTAACGACAATGCCTGATTTCTCCTAAGCTTAAGTTTTTTGGTTTTTATAACATTTAAAATTAATTAATAAACACATTACCTGCAAACTATGAATATTAATAAAAGTGACTGACCATATTATAAACCTTTATGGTCATTTATTGGGATTTGCCACTTTTCTAAAAGATGCGGGGTATTTATTACATATTTTTTTAAAGTAATAGTTAAGGCTTTCATAGTTTTTTCATTTGTACTGTCCTTTTTATACTTAAAAATTCCAAGATGTTAAATGTATACTTCTCACCAATTATAAACCTTTCAACTGCATACCACAGGAATTTTCTGTTTGTTTCAACATCAGTATAAGAATGAACCAAATTAGGGAATTAATAACTGACCATTGAAAACCCCGTGGATCACAACAATCCACTCAACAGCAGCTAATAACAACAATAACGACAATCATCAAAATCAAAGGAGGCAACAACACTGCTGCATTTAACTCACAGCAGAACAATGTTAAACTGGACCCATCTCAATCGGTAACCAAGAGCCCCATCAGAGACCATGTTAAAGGAGCAGGAAGAGGTGGCTGACCCCCAGGGTAGGGGCTAGTGCTCTTAGGACCAATCAAGTAGGTGAGAGAGAAAGACATGTGCTGTGAACAATGCCCCTATCCAGGCCTCTTTCCCTCAAGAGAACTTTCTTGAGAAGCAATTAAGAGAAATGACGTAGGATTGGTACCCAACTCCAGACCACAAAGTGGGTAAAGCTAAGGATGAGGCAAGTGGGGGAACTGGATCTCAGTAACTGGTGAAATCTTGTGGGATTTATTAGAACAGAGTCCAAAGCAGCCAGAGTACTAAGGAGCTCAAAAGATCAGAAGGAGCCAGCACTCCAAATTCAAGAGCAAAATTGCTTCAAGAGAGCCCTAAGTAAATGGAAGGAATTCTAGGGTCCTTCAGCTGTGGCTGAGTCCCTGGGTGGTGTAAACAGTTAGTGTGCTGAGCTGATAACCAAAAAGTTGGAAGTTTGAGTACACCCAGAGTCACCTTGGAGGAAAAGCCTAGTGCTCTGCTTCTGAAAAATCAGCCATTGAAAGCCCTTTGGAGCAAGTTCTATTCTGACACATATGGAGTCACCATGAGCTGGAAGTCAACTTGACAGCAGCTGGTTTCAGCTATGGGCAAAGAACCTGAGAGACTGAAACAAAATGATCGCATTGACACTATGAAAGTTGTAAGCCTATTCGGAAAGTTAATGATGTAAAAATAAAAAACACCTTTGCCCAATTACACTAATGTATCTTATTAAAGTATTGTGAAGAAATGAACTTTGACGATAAAAAAAATTTTATCGTGAACTAACTCAGACTCTCTCTTCATTATTCTTGTATAAACCTGGCCATTGGCAGCATCTACACAAAACAAAGAATGAAGATTTCAGGTTGCTAAAAAGCACTTCTGAAATCCCTTGCAAGAAATATTTTCAAAAATGCGCTTGGCTGTCTTATCTAAATAAATATATTTCAAACATTGTTACCAGGTAGCAAAAGGTGATCCTGCCCAATGTTTGCCGAGGTTGTATGGTTGGCAAATATGGCGTGAGATTTGCAAAGATATTGGGCTACGAGCATGTTTACATTGGATAAGTGAAAAAGCTCAGCTCACTCGGTGAGCTTCATTAATGTCAACAGTCAATTTGGAGAATAAGTCCAAAAGCTCGCTTTTCTTATCAAAACTTTTGGGTCAAAATTATTGAGAAAAAAAAATGTTTCAACTCACACCTCTCTTGATTTTTGAAGGAAGAGGCATGAAGTTTATGAACTGTCAAATATTTATTATTTGACTAGATTAAAATTTTTTCATTTGAAAATACTTGTTGGCAATATACTCTATGATTTTAAAATTCCACTGAGTTTTCCATTCTCGTTTTATTAATAGCCTTGGACCTTGTAGGTTTCAAGCAGTTACACTCTACTTATTGTAGCTCTTGAAAGTAGCTTGTGTAATTAAACACTGAATCTAAATCTCTAATCACTTGGTTTTGACAACTTCTGTTTAGTGTGTTCTGCCAACAACGTATTAATTAGATGTGACCTAGTGGTTCCAGGTCATTGCAGGAAAGCAAACAACGATCCAGGGATTACAGTGCTAAAACTCAACTATCTCCTTGGCTGGTTTGTTAAATAAAGGAAGTGGGGACCTAAAGGAATTCTCATAAAGATCAGTCATGTGAGAAGGGCCACATGAACTACCAAGATTATCTGTCTACATTAATTGCTTCTTTGGCCAGTGTAGACCTATTCAGAGTGGTTTTACCAATCCTTCCTCACACAATCTGCTGTGTTTCTAGGAAAATGTGAAGGACTAAGTAAACAGCTTTAATTTTATATAACAGTTGCTATAGAAAGTATACTGCTAAATAATAGGAGTGAGTGGGGAAAACATGGGTGTATCCCATGGATGAGTTCTGACTCAGTCATGAAGGGGAATTACCATATCTTTCATGCTAATACTAGTCATAGCAAAATTTAGTTAGGAGCGGTTGTTCCTCCAAAAGATTAATAATAAAATATTTCCTATTTTTATTATTACAGTAATGATGACAAGGGACCCTAGGAATAAATTAGCATTCATTGATAACACTGATCTGAATCACTGAATTAAACATATTGCAGCTAAAATCTTTACATATGTCAAAATGAAGTCTTAACAATAGGATTTCCATCATTCTAACACTGAGGCTTAAAATAAAAACACAAAAGCTAAATGAATTTCTGTATTGTGTTTTGGCTTTTTGTTCTCAGAATTTGAGAGAGAAAGGTACCTTGACTTTTTAAACAATTTCCTGTCAGAAACACTACTTTCCTTCTATATTCAATGTGGGATAGGAATGTGGGTGCTTTTGCTTTCCCAGCATGTGGTTTTGCCTTTGGAGTAAAACTTAAATGGGACCCAGATGTTTCTGTCTCTGGCCCTCCAGCTCCTTCCTCCAGGCTACAGTCTCTGGATTTCCTTTGGGCCAACTCTGATTCTTAAGTTATTCTCCATAACTCAGCACCTTTTGGGGTTCCTCAAAAAGAATTGACCCTCCCCAAAACATTATTGAAATATGTATTATTTATTGAGCATTTTGAAAAGAGAGAAAGGACAAGATTTGCTTTGCAAACTCCATAGCAAAGAGCTTAAAATTAAGTAAAATATATATAATCTTCCCTCAAGCTTGCTTTTCAAGCACCCTCACTCCAGGATTCCCCATTCTCCCTTTCTTATCATTCCTGCTGGCTTTTCAGCTTTCCTTCTTCATTTTCTCCTGGAAACTTCAAATCACTCCCCACTCTTTTGTGCAGAGTCATTCACCTCTGCCCAGCTTCCATTCCAAACATCACACACTCAGACCCAGTATGGCAAAGGGCCTTCCAGCTAAGACCCACTTATCTTATAGGGCAGTATATTGACCCTTTGGGATCTCATCCTCCATACTAAGCAGCTCATTGAAATATTTTTTCTAAACATATGCAATGTTCTTCCTACGATGACTTCTGTAGAATGAAAACCCCTCCATTTTTTTAAATGAAAAGGTTGCTTTCCCAATTTAGCAATTCCAATAGCCTACAACTAAAAAAAAAAAGAAAGAAAAAAAGAAATGCAAAGGAATTTGAAAATCCACAAACACATCTAGCAACTCCCTGGAGATTTCTCTCCTAGAATAGATTCCATGAAATTCTAATATCAAAGTATAAATTGTCAAAGTGTTGGTCTGTCTCAGAGAACTGGTTTTAAAATAGATACTCCTGTGCAAAAATGATCTTTGATCACCTGTCATCACTCCTACACTCCACTCTCCTAAATTATATCTATTCTTTAGAGGAAAAGTTTCAGAAAATTATGTATCTCATAACTTCATATCAAAAGAGCTGATTCAGCCAGTGAAATTTTATTCAAAGAGAAATCCTCTTTTCTTGTAATAGACCAAATCAAAGAGAATTTGGACTTGCAAGTGTAAGTGTTAAAGGTGTACTGTAGGTTTAAGTGGTAACTGACAAAAACTAAATGAGCATTAGTTTATGCATCCAAGAAGGGTCTTGATGGTGTGATGGAAAGTAGGGTAGGGGGTGGGTTGGTTTGGGTGGAAATAACACCCTTTTTGATTTTCTAGTCCTGCATTTTAACATTGTGTTAAGTTGACAAGAGAAAGGATTTAAGTTGCTGAGTCACAAATCCAGGTGTGAATGTAGTGCCATCTCTAACAGCGTGGCATTGGTCAATTAATTTTTTTTGAGTTAAAGCTTTCTCACTGGTAAAAGAGGGAAAATAAATCCTGACTCCAAATATTTTTGTAAACATTAATTATGTGAAAGTTCTTCACATGGAAGGAGGTCAAGGCAATGCCATTGGACTTTCACAGATGAAAAGAGTGGTGAGGTTTTCTCCCTCTTTTTTCCGACGAGCTCCTTCTCTCTTTTAATTTCAGTTTAGGATGACTTCCTGACAGCCCCAGCAATCATGTGTGCTTGACCTCCAACAATCTTCCATGGAGATTACTTTGATCCAATATTTCTCTAAAATTTAGGGATATTGGTAGTTCAGTGGTAGAATCTCGCCTTCAGTGTGGGGGACACAAGTTCCATTCCCAGCCAATATACATCATGTGTAGCCACCATCCACCTGTCAGTGGTAATTGTATGTTGCTATGATGTTGAACAGGTTTTAGTGGTATTGTCAGACTAAGACAGATAAGAAGACAGGCCTGGCGATCTACTTCAGAAAATCACTCAATGAGTGGTTCAATCCCCAACCAGTCATGGGAATGGCTCAGGACTGGGCAGTGGTTTGTTCCATTGTTCATGGGGTCACCATGTATCAGGGGTCCAACTTGACAGCAGCAAACAACAACAATCAACAACACAAAAAGATCAGAAAAGAGAAACTACAGCACATAAGATACTTGCAGGAGACAAGTTTAATATTTCTCAAAAATTTGCTGGGTTAGCTCCAGGGACTCATTCTTACTTTCAAGGGCTCTAGGCACTTTTGCTTTTGTTAGCCCCTTTCTCCATAAATAACCAAAAACCAAACCAAACCCATTGCCACTGAGTCGATTCTGACTCATGGCAACCCTGTGGGACAGAGTAGAACTGCCCCATAAGGTTTCCAAGGAGCACCTGGTGGATTCGAACTCCCAACCTTTTGGTTAGCAGCAGTAGCTCTCAACCACTACGGCACCAGGGTTTCCTCTCCATAAATACATATCAAAAATTAAGTTTTATGACCACTTTGATGTAAAGACAAGTGTAATCCAGGCTGGATTCACTACTATTATATTCATTTTTTCTTTCCATTTTTAGGGAAGTTAGAACACTTTGTGGGTCCCTAAAAGTATCTTGGTGTCTAGGCGCTGTGCGTACTGGTCTAATGGATAAGTCAGCCCTGATTAGTTTACTGATACTGGTTGAGGCTTCTCTTTTTCATTTGTAGTACTCTTTCTTTTATATGTAAGGGAAATTCTCAATCCCCTCTTTTCTTTTTCTCCTTGCTGTACACATTACTTTTCCCTAATTTCTCTTCAAGGAGCCCTGGTGGCACAATGGTTAAGCATTCAGTGCTAACCAAAAGGTCAACGGTTTCAACCCACCAGCTGCTCCATGGGAGAAAGATGCAGCAGTCTGCTTTTGTAAAGATTTACAGCCTAGAAAACCCTATGCGACAGTTCTACTCAGTCCTACAGGGTCACTATGAGTTGGAATTCGACTGGATGGCAATGGGTTTGGTTTTGGTTTTTTAATCTCTCTTCACAGACTCGATTCTCTTATCCTTTTATCATCTTTGTTGCCCTTGTTGGATGCTTTTGGATTCTAGCCAAGGTATTGATGTTGCTTTTTGATGTAGGCCATATTGAAATAAAACGATTTATTTCCTCTTCAGACATGTGAAATGTTACGTTTTGCATGTTTCTAAGAGCATTTGTGCTTTTTAGTTTTTGTTTCTAGTAGCTGACAGAGTATACTTAATTTCTTCTAAACTGTTACCCACAGATCTTACTGCCTTCCAAGTGTCGTTGCTTCATTTCTTTCTTTTTTTTTTTTTTTACTTCATAGTCAGAATATTCCCAAATCAATAATAAATCAAACACTTAGCCATGGAGATTCAATCCACCATCACCTGTCGCCAAAGTGTAGCCATTAAAGTGAAAGGAACGCCCCTAAGGACACAGCTTTTAAGAGGGCTTATAACAGTATGACATGTGAAATATGACACAATTCACCTTTCATCGGTGCTTGGTGATCACTTAACTTAAAATGTTCACTTTACTTTTATCTGTGGGGCCCTGGTGGCACAGCGGTTAAGAGGTTGCCTGCTAGCCAAAATGTCGGCAGTTTGAATCCACCAACCTCTCCTTGGAAACTGTATGGGACTCTTCTGCTCTGTTCCATAGGGTAGCTGTGAGGCAAAATCAACTCGATGGCAACAGGCTTTGTTTTGTTTTTTTACGTTTATATAAAATTCACTTCTATTAGAGTTTCTTTTATTTTATTTACTAGTTTTTATGTTTACTTTAAGCAAAAATGTCGCTTTGAGAACTAAAGTACATAGGCATGCGAAAGCTTGACAATGGATAAGGAAGACTGAAGAAGAATTGACGCCTTTAAATTATGGTGTTGGTGAAGAATACTGAATATACTGTGGACTGCCAGAAGAAGGAACAAATCTGTCTTGGAAGGAATACAGCTACAGTGCTACTTGGAAGCAAGTATGGCAACACTTCAACTCATATATTTTGGACACGTTATCAGGAGGGATTACTCCCTGGAGGACATCATGCTTAGTAAAATAGAGCGTCAGTGAAAAAGAGGAAGACGCTCAATGAGATGGACTGACACAGTGGCTGCAACAATGGATTCAAACATAGCAACAATTATGAGGATGGGGCAGGACCGGGCAGTGTTTCATTCTGTTGTACATAGGGTCACTATGCGTCAAAACCAACTGGACGGCACCTAACAACAACAACGACATTAACCAAAAGGTTGGAGGTTGGAGTCCAGCCAGAGGCACCTTGGAAGAAAGGCCTGGTGATCAACTTGTGAAAAATTGTCCATTGAAAACCCTGTGGAACATGGGTCTACTCTGACATACATGAAGTTGCCATGAGTCAGAGAAAGATGCATACAATGTGGTAATACAAAATATATTTAAAATAAATTTAAAACAAAAAGAGAAAATAAAGATAAGGAAATAAATTGGAAAAAGATATGTGTGATAATGTATGCTATGAGTGCTCACACTCCTGCTGGAAGTGGGCCATGGATATGACTATAAGTTCAGTTTTTTAATATGATGTTAGGCAAACAATGTATGCCGTATTTTTTTTGACCTAAAAACTGGTAAGATATATTTACCAGATACTTACAGAGGAAAAATAGAAATTATATCAAACAATTTTTACATGAGTGTGACTCATTTAAAAGGAAGGTAAAAGGTTATATGGTAAAGACTACCACCCACCCTCACTTTCTGCCCCACGAACTCTGATTTCTCAGTAACAGAAGGAAAACTGTCAAGGAATCATGTAGAGCCAGAAATTCTTATTTGCTTTTTAAAAATCATCAGACCTGTCAAGAAGTACACTCCGTAACTCCAGGGCATACTATTCATAGACTACATATTGTAAATAAAAATCCTGGAAAATATAGAAAAGTATAAAGAAGAAAATAAAATGCATCTTAATTATACAAAGATAATGCCTGCTAACACTTTATTGGAAACCCTGGTAGCATAGCAGTTAAGTACTATGGCTGCTAATCAAAAGATTGCCAGTTCGAATCCAGCAGGTGCTCCTTGGAAACTCTATGGGGCAGTTCTACTCTGTCATACAGGGTCACTATGAGTCAGAATCAACTCGACAGCAACAGGTTTGTTTTTTTTTTTTTAAATAATACTTTATTCCTTTCTGGCTTTATTTTTTAGGACAAATTCCTAAAAGTGGAATTGTTGTGTCAAATAATATGATTACTTTTAAACTCTCGATGATTTTGCCAAATTACTCTCCAATCTGTAGTGTCTGCAAATGACCATTTCAATACACTCTTACCAATTTTGTGCCTCAGCTTCCTCATTTATAACAAAAAAATATTACCTTATGTTAATAATATTAGTATATTACCTCTACTTCCTCACTTAGAGAATAAAGCTAACACTACCTTACAATAACCCTATGACCTCATTGGAAACCCTGGTGGCATAGTGGTTAAGTGCTACATCTGCTACCCAAAATATCGGCAGTTCAAATCTGCCAGGCACTCCTTGGAAACTCTGTGGGGCAGTTCTACCCTGTCTTGTAGGGTCGCTATGAGTCGGAATCGACTAGACAGCAATGGGTTTGGTTTTTTGGTTTTTATAACCTCATAGGGTTGTTGTTCTAAGTACAATATGCAAAGTACTTAGAACAATGCGGTCTACATTTTTGTTATTATTACTTCCTAATTTGACAGGTAAAAATTGTTGCTCATCTTATTTCATAATTAATTGTTGGGGGGGTGGAACCCATTTTTGTATATTTATTGAATATTTGTGTTTCTTCTTTGGTAAATGGTCTGTTCATATCCTCAGCACAATTTTCTAATGGGTGTTTGCTCATTATTATTTATTTTTATGTACTGTTTATATATGAAGGATTTTAACCCTGTATCTGACATAAATGTTTCAAATATTTCCCTCGATTTGTTGTCTTTTTATTCTGGTTGTATGTTTCTCTTTTTACATGTAGATGTTTAATTTTTTAGTAAGTCAAATGCCAATTTGTGTGTTTCCTCTTCTTTTATACTTAGAAAGTAATTTCATATCATAAGATCACAAACATATTCACCTATATGTTCTTATTTTTTATTTATATTTCTTTTTACACTTACTTATTTAATTAATCAGGATCTCCAGTGTTTGCTGATGTAATTGGTAGCCATTTAAACTGAGGTACGTGACCCTGAAATTTAAGAGTCTCCCCAATTTCTTCAAGTAGTAATAGAAAAGTAAAATACAAAATACACTATTTAAATCAAAACATCATAGAGAGAAGTTTCATAGGGGGGAGTAAGGAAAATCTAAAAGGGAAAAGACAATTTTATGACCCAGAATTTGACAAAGAAATACCAGAACGGATTTCCATTCCTGATTGCAGAGTAAGTACTCCTCACTCTTGGTAAGCTTCTTGTTTCCCAAGTAGTCCTCACCCCCTGCCACCACCAGTATTTATGTAGTTTTAGTATTGATGAACAGAAGATACTTATAGTGCAAGCAGCCCTTCAGCATTTTTTGTCTTTGTTTACCCTATGTGTTTGCTTTCATGCCACATTTTCTGTCAAATCTAGCTTTCAGATGCATGGGCACCCCATCCAGCGCTCCAGCTTTATTCATTTCCATATTGTCCCTTATCATCCCGGAGAGGCTACACTGACGGGACCCTGGTTGTTAGTCACATACTTTCCCATAAGTCACATTTGATTCTTTAGTGATCTTCAATTATACTGCCTTCAATGTGTATCCTCCTTGGGTTGCCTTACTGTGTTATGTTACAGTCCATAATGCCTTGTGCTTTGATTCTCCACAATAGTAAAGAACATGTATATTTTAGCTTCTAAGACTATGATCCTCTCTGTAGTCTCCCTGAAATTGTCTGTGCATAGACTGGAATGCTAAGTGATCGCGTACCATTTATCTTTTTTGTGGAAATCTGTGTACTTCTACTAAAGGTTTTAGGTGGCTGTATACCCACTAAAAATTATTTTATTAAAGAAATATCAGCCACTGCAATATTTTCTGGATTATATAAATAACACTTAACATAAGTTTTAAGTTGTTCTTCAAATTGATGTATATATCTAATATTACACACCTAGCAGTGAAGCTGGAAAAAAAAAATTGTTTGCAATCAGTTGCTAAATACGCACTAATGAAAATAGTGCTTTTGCATCTGAACTTCTGGGTGCTGAGAAGAAATAGATTCTAAAACAATAGAGTAAAGATAAATTAAGTAAATATTAAAACAATAAATTAAAGTCAATTTTGGCAGGATGAATTGCCCTATCAATAGGTCTTATCACTTACGTATCTTAGTTTAGAATGTAAGTGCCTAAGTAATGTTAGGACACATGGATATTAGAACTCTTTGGGTGTTTATTATTTTATCTATGATTATATCTAAACATAGCTATCTTTAGACACAAAGTATACGAATGTATGCCAGACCCAATTTTCAACTTTGTTTCTGCAAGGCTACCATCAAAGTTGTTCTTAGATGCTTTTTCTACATCACCGTCATCATCAACAGTTATTGAGATCCACTACGTTCTTTCCATTGAAACAAGTTTTTAGTAAACCACAACTATGAATGTTGACAAAGAACTTTGCTTCTATGAGTAGCAACAAGTCCTAAATGTGGTATTTAGCCTAGAGATGTTGAGCAAATTTCTAATGGCTCCTGACCTATAATCAGGTTTCTGTGAGGGCCTGGCTACCATCTTGACCCATGTCCTTTATTAATTCAACAAATAATTATTGAGCATCTACTTTGTCTCAGGCCCAATTCTAAACATCAATAAATAAAATAGAACTTAATTCCCTGCCTCTATGGAGCTTACTCTATGGTAAACCAAACAAACCAAACCCGTTGTCATGAAGTCAATTCCGAATCATAGCAACCCTATAGGACAGAGTAGAACCGCCCCAAAGGGTTTCCAAGGAGTGCCTGGTGAGTTCGAACTGCTGACCTTTTGGTTAGCAGCCGTACCTCTTGATCACTATGCCACCAGGGTTTCCTACTATATATATATATATATATATATATATATATATATACATATATATATATATATACACACTGTGTAGTAAAAAAAGTAGTAGATCCTCTTAAACCCAAACTGTAAATTACACAAGCTTCAAATACTAATGCTCTGCAAGAGATGTCAGGAATAGAAATAAGTTGACTTTTTATTAAGCTCTGATACAAATGACATTTTTTGATACACTGAAATAGACATAAGTTGTTATTCAATTGATAGAAGGAACGGAGCCCATATCAGTATTTTAATAACTGTGGAAAAATTATTATAAGATTGGATGTTGCTGCCATTAGGATGAAATGGATGTATATGAGTATTTTGCTGGATCAAAGAAGGATGTCTTGGCCAGTTGGGCCCTCTTTAGTAACTGGATGAGTATAGTTTGTTAATGGGATGGGGGATGGCAAGGGATGTACTTAAAAGCCATAATGCATGGTACAAATTACCCTGCTTGGGATTATGCTTTCTTGAAATTTTAGACTATGGGTATGAACAGCACCTACCCAAATACTGTATTCATTTGGTCCTTTATCTTTTCTGTGTACAGTGGCATGCTAAATGACAGGAGAAAGCATCTTCATAAACAATGATGATTTGTTTCTGATGTCAGCTGTGAAGCCATCTAGAAACAATCCCTCACCATTGCCTAGCTCAGCTGAGCAGCTGCCATCTCCCTGGCCCCAGCTTTTACTGTTGCAGAAGTGGGCAACACAAACAATGGGCCTGCACCTGCCACAGGGCCTGCCAAAGTGACAGTGGCACCATCATTCCAGCTAGGAGGGACAGGACCATAAAGAACAGACGTCTGTCCTTGCTTGCTCAGCTGCGCCCTCCCTGGTGCTGCTCTTCTGCCAGATCCACGACCAGTCCAGTGCGCCTCACATCAGTGGGATGGACAAACAGAGCATCACAGGATACAGACAGACCCTCTGGAGAGACAAATAAATCTGGTCAGGTCAGACTCAGCTTCGTTAACGTCCTGTAGGAGAAAAATGTAACCTGAGTGGCATGTGGAGTTCCCTGGTCCAAATGCCTGAACCCTTTATTTTCTTTTTGTATTTTCATCTGTCATTTCCTTTTATCAGCATAATTATGATGAGATAGTGGCTTTGTCTTCCATACCCAGGGAAGGGAAATAAGAATCTGTTATGATGGTTAGTATCATCTCCTTAACTTTCTCCTCCTTGGTGATTTTATTTACATTCAGGATTCAACGATCACTTCTTTTGGGATAACTCCTCAAACCCTAACTTCAGTTTGAAATCTTGGTATTTTGGTGCTGGATGTAATCACTGAAATTGTCTTAGCTAACCCTCAAATTTTAAAGATGAGGAAACTGAAGTTCTGAATGTCAAATGACCCTCCAAGATTATATAATGAACAGACAAGTAAAACCAAGAACAGATTCTGAGCTCTTGACTTCCAATTTAATGCTCTTTCCACCCCTCCATGTTCTCTATAAAACCTCTCACAATATCTCACTCCCTTCCCTTTTTTTTTTTTATCTCTACAGCTACTTCCTTATTTCAGGTTGTCATTAATTTTCACACGGCTTTTGCGATCATTTCCTGGCTGTTATCACCACCTGCATTCTCTACTTTGTCAAATCCATTCTATAAAACCACTTCAGAGTACACATTTTTAAAAATCTTTTAAAAAGCTCTGTTTTTGTAAGTATTCTAAAAGAGACATTTGATGATTTCTTATTGCCTCAAAATAGGTCAAAACTTGCCTACCTAATCTCCAAAAGGCTCCGACATCTCTGATGCTCCAGAAAATCTGGCAATTCCCTGTTCTTGGAATACTGCTCACACTCTTCCATTTAGTCTTCCTTCTCCTTGGAATGACTGCCCTACATCTCTGCCTGTCAATATCTTACCCAGCCTTCAAGGGGGAGATCACCTGTCATCCAGTGACCTCTTCCTTCTATGTTCTCCCATCACGTGTAATCTTTCTTCTTATAGATCCTCCAACCCTACAATGTAACTACTACTGCATAGATTTTAAATTCTCCCATGCCTGAGACTCTGTACTACACATTCTTATACCCCTCACAGTACCTACCATACTGCCTTAAATATGATATGCACGCAGTGAGTATTAATTGAACGTTGTATTATTTGAGCAAGATCTGGCAACAATATAGTGTCCATAGCTTTGAAAATTCATTTTGACTTTTCAGTTTGTACATATGGCAGCACAGCATCTTGGAATTAGGAACCAAAGCCCAAGGAAGTAGAATTCTTTTAAAGATATTTTCCAAAAGTTTAAGCTGTAACAATATCTGAAGCAGGAAATAATAGAAACTACAGCTCTGCAATCCAAGCTGCTTTGGTCAGATGAATCACAGCTCGTGTTCAGAAGCCAACTCATTGAGCCTGGTGGTTCCTGAGCCTGGCTGTGCATCAGAATCTTCACACCGGAAATCCTAAGCTAGAACCTGTGGTAGCCTACAATTACATAGAGCTCCTCCAGGGATTATATTGCCTGCTGTATGTGGAGATCCCTCTCATGGACTATGAGTGTGTTCACAAACTTGTTTTAGTGTTGATGATATTGGGGCTAGGAAGAAGAACAACCAGTTCGTATTAAACAACAACAACAAAAATCCCTAGTTGTTTAAATAGATTCACATTCATGGTCACTCACATTCATGGCACGAAACCCCACATCCCCCAAGAGAACTATAGAGCTATGGGGCAGAGACTGGAGCCAGTGGGATGGACTGTGGGAATAAGCGGAGGGAATAAGTGGAGAGGACAACAGACGAGTGTCCAGAGAGAGAGTGGGGGATGGGTTTGATGGGCTGTCTAGACACTGAGCTGGTCGGAGAGAATGATAGAAGATAGAGCACAACAGAGTAGGCAGAACTTGGAAATCAGGGAGTTGGGAAAAGGTTGGCATCAGAAAATCACATTAGTAGGGAGCAAGGGAAAGACAAAATAGGGGGAAGGTGGAAAGCACCTAGTCCTAGAGGAAATGAGATATTTGGCAGTTCACAAAATTAAGAAGTCAGGCACAATGGACAACCAGGGCATAAAAGAAGAACTAGGCTAACATCAAAGGCAACATCCCTCTCTCCATCATTTCCTCATTTTGTCATCCTTTCATCCATGCAGTGACAGTTGCTGTGTGTGGACCTGCTTTGTGCTTGACAATATGATTTAGGACCTGGAGTGCTCTGCCAGAATCTTCTGATCCCTTTTGTTTGTGGTAAGAAATGGTCCAGAGACCTTACCTCAGAATACTGTTCCTAACAACAAATAAAGTCTATTTACTTATTTTAAGTAGTATGCATGTGTATGTGTTTTCCAAACAACTCGGATCTGTGAACAAAAAGTGGGCACTCTTCAAGAAGGTAGTTCAACAATACCACTAAATGGGGCTTGCCTGTCTGTCAGTGTTGTTTTGAATTCAATTCTGCCAGCTCTTTCTCTCGGTTTATTCAATGAAAGATTACACAGCCAGTAGATTTTTTTTTTTTTTTTTCTGATGTTCTTCTTTTTTTTTTTCCTTCTCTCTTCTGTGCCTTGCTTTATGGACTTTCATTGCTCATTAAATTAATGTGTGGACAGGAGTAGGAAAAAATAACTAAACTGAAATTAGTCATGTTTCCTACTTTTCAGTGGCAGTGTGACATGACATACTGGAGGAGGAAATTGGAACTGTGAACTAAAATTAAGCTTCTGAATTATCTGAAGATTTCACTCATTCTTGTTATTCCTAACCCCAGAGAGGAGCTCGGTGTTCAGCGCGAGTGGGGGGAAAGTTTCATGCAAGAACACAGCCCAGTTCCAAATGCTTCCTTCCACTTCTGAACAAGCATAAATTGTGTTTATTTCTTGAACATTTAGGTGAGCAATCTTAATTTAAAATATCCTGCCCATAATTTTGTCATTTATATGTTTGTTAATTAAACTGGTAATGCTATCAAAACAAAATTGAGTTTCATGAATATATTTTCACCACTAAAAACCGCTTGATAGCTATGTATAGGTACAGAGCATTCTTTGAATAGATAATTATCATTACCCAAATTAGGGAAGTGTTTTAGAATCCCCTCAATCATCTAATGGCACATTATTTCATGACTTGAACGTGATGCTGACTTATCTGCCCCTTGGTAAATAACTTACCAACAACTTTAATTGCTTCCATTATTCTTTCTGAAACTGAGCTCTCTTTTTTCTTAAGTTGTACTGTCTTTGTGGCATCTAGGTTGTTAAATAGGTATTTAGGGTTATCACCTTTGAGAGTTTCTGAGGAAGACTTTCAATACATTAGGGCTAAAGGGAGAACTATTTATTCTGTCCTAATCTTTTGTACCTTATGCAAAACTTTAATGTCAAAATTCAACACAGATGCTTTACAATGAGAAAATTCGATGGAAGGGTTCTGATTGGTACATCTTTTTATTTCTAGTCTAATGTCTCCCAAAGGTGTTCTAAGCACTCCTATTCCAAAAGATGTGCCACAAAAAACAATGGTTTTGGAGGTCAACTGATTTTGAGGAATGCCGTCTCGCCTTTGAAGATGTCTAAGCCCCATTAGTATATTATAGACTGATTTCATTTGCTGTGAAGTAACCTATTTAACTTCATCAATGTTTTCCATGTGGAGGACCTTGTCCTCCCCCTTGGAAACACATTTTGAGAAACACCGTTTGACTCTTTCATGCATAAGGCACATTTACTGGTAATTGTGTCATTACTGCATGTTAAGCGTACAACACAAAAGCTATCGTCTGACTAGCAAATTATGTACTATCTTGAAAATGCAACATAGATTTCCTATTAAATAGCAGATTCTTCCATTCAGAAAGGTGACTAGATGATATCTGACAAATAATGCCAGATGATTAAAATTAGATTGCTAAGGAAAAGTATAACAATGAAATATTCCCTGGTCCTTTAGTATTTTCAATAAACTATGTATCAAATTTATTCACCATTAAAATTATTCTTAGTTTCTTGTTTAGAGGAGACATGCTTATAGGATTGTGAGGATTAATATCACTTTTTCTCTTAATGATATAAGCCACTTCAGTTCTACTATTTCTTGCCAACAAATTTTTGACTAGAAAAATGACAATAGTTTCTTTCTCTGCATTGACTTTTTCTTAAATTAATATTATGTTTAAATGAGAATGTATTGTTTTCTTTTTATACAAGTGTGTCTTACTTTACATGGGACAGGTATTTTCATGTGCCTTTGGGCTGGTGGAGGAAACAGCACAGAAACAGATGTCAGCATCCAGGCAACCCTGTTGCATCTCTGTTCTTGGGAGTAAACAAATCCATCTAGCCTCTCACCAAATTTTCACAAAGAAGCCAAACCAAACCCAAACCTATTGCCGGGGAGTTGATTCAAACCCATAGCAACCCTATAGGACAGAAGAGAACTGCCCCATACGGTTTCCAAGGCTGTAATCTTTATGAAGCCTAACTGCCACACCTTTCTCCCACAGAGTAGCTGGTGGGTTCCAACTGCCGACCCTTTCATTTAGCAGCCAACTACTTAACCACTGCACCACCAGGGCCTCTTTGGAGAAGTGAAGAAATGAGGAGCAAACGGACTTCAAAACACCTGGCCTGGAATAGGGGAGTTCTAGGAAATAGATTGATGCAGAATGTTGAATCTGGAAGGTGTCTTGGAAATCATCTGACTGCGGGAGGAGGGGGGGACGCCCAATGCTGGTTGCAGGGTAGAATCACCAAAGGAAACAAACAAACCAGGGAACAAACAGCCATGCTGCAGGGCCCAGCATGTAAGGATTAGATTTAATTGGCCTGGGGTGGAGTCTGAGGTTTGATATTTTTAAAAAATATCCAGGGGGTGGAGGTGGGATATTTAAAAGGCAGTTAGGGTTGAGAACAATTAAGCCTGTCAAATGTACTCACTTTATAAGTGAGACAATTTTTGAGACAATTGCTTGCTTGCTATTGTAAAATTAATTGGTACCTTTGAATTAGGAAACAGGTCTTCTGATTCTTAAAGCAGAGTACTTTCCATTCTATGGTCTTGTCTCTCCCCACCACTCTACTTAGCTGTGTGACCTGGGCAAGTAAGTCACACGTCTCTAATGTTCAGGTCTCTCATTTATGAAATAGGAGTAACACTTGTGTTACCTTGTCAAAGGTGCTTGACAAGGACCATTTCAGGATCAAATAATAAATGTAAAACATGCCTGTGCCAATTTAGAGAACATTGTTAATTCATTGGGAAGCCCTGGTGACACACTGCTTAAAGCACTCAGCTGCTAACCAAAAGCTTGGCAGTTCAAACCCTTCCATTGGCTGGGTGGCAGAAAGATGTGGCAGTCTGCTTCTGCAAAGTTTTCAGCCTTGGAAACCTATGGGCAGTTCTACTTTGTCCTATAGGATCACTATGATTAGGAATCATGGGTTTTTTTGTCTACCTCATTACAAATGACCCCAAACCACATTGTTCCTTTGTACTAATTAATAAGATATTTCCCAACAGGTTTCACTTGAAAAAAGTGCTTTCTCCAATTTTTATCTGAAATATAAGACCATCTCTTGGCATGTTATTCACTCTCAGATTCAGTCTCTTTACTGGATCTGTTGAATGGTGTTTAACATACCTAACCCAAGATCCAACCCCCTGTGGGGTACAATCTTTTCTTAATTGCATTTCAAAAGAAAACAAAAATAAGAATCCTTAAATAAGTGCTGTAGCTCCATGTCCTGGACCACGATAATGTTTTGATGCACCATAAAATAAGAAGTGAGAGCAAGCAAAATGAAAGTGCTCCCACACACCTCCCCTCATGGACCTTGCCTTGCTAGGATTCAGCCTTTCCCCTTTGAGATTGCCTGCCTCCCCCTGCCTGCTGTGTCTCTGCCTGTTTGAGCTTCCACCTGACAGAGCAGGTTCTCAGTCAGCCGCAGCCAACTATCCCTCCACTCCAGTGAAACCTCCATCTGCAGCAGGCTTTTTTACCCCAAGAGAAAAGCTGCAGAAAGCAAAGGAGGCTGCCCACAGAGCTGGAGACTGCCAGAGGCCAAGCTACAATGCAGATGGGCTATATTGCCTAGATGCTGGAGCTCTAGGTAGTTTGGGGGCCACTCTTCAGAGCTTTGGCATCATGTGAGGTCAATGGGGATGGATTTTGAGGTGCTTAGCAGGTGGCTACTACTCTAAGCTCCTACACTGGAAAAATGCAAAAAGTACTACTGACAAATGCCTAGCTGGCCTCTGAGTAGACTGACCCAGGGGCTGCCATTATTCTTAGGCCATCAGGATTTAACTTGATGCTCCACTGAGAATTTCAGGTCTGCCTGCCTTGTCCTTATTACCATGAATAATCGAATGTCGGTAGTATGTGAGAGGGCTTCTGTGGACATTGCTTTTCACCTATCGTAAAGTGATGGCAGTTTGCAGGAAAATCATTTCATGGATGGTCCATAGATCGTGCTGATCTAAGCAGCTAGCATCAGTCTCCCTAAATCAATCATGCCATGGTTTCAGCCTAATTACTGGAGTTGGTGGTCAGGCTAAAGATGTCAACAAACACCAGAAAGGAAGTTTTATTGCAAAACAGATTGTAGCTTCAGTAAAGGTGCTGTATATGAACAGAAACGTGCTGGTTACAGATGTCCATCAGCCCTAATCCTAAATAATGTATATTACAAAATGAAAGGAGGGGTGCCCACAAGCAATAAGGGCAGATGCTCCTAACAAGGCATCACAAATCAAAAGCAAACCTAAATGTCCACACAGAGTATGCCACAATGGGGTGGAATGGAATAAGATGGATTCAATTTTTAAAACTACTTCAGGCAGAGGTCTTCTCCAGGAAATCCTGGCTCCATTTTTCATTCAATGCCTGTTTGTATGCCTTCATCTACAGCTGTTCAGATATACACAGTGCCTTGCACAGAGTAGGCACCCAACTATGTGAGCTAAATGAATTCCGCAGATACGAAGAGGAAAGTGTACATCTCAGAGAGACTTCCATCAGGCTTTTTGTCTTCATACCATAGGTGAGTAGGACCTGTGATCATTAGGGAGGAAACATGGTTGTTTTGCTATGGAAAATTGAATTAATTTTCCTAAACTTCTGTCCACTGTCTTTATGCAAAAAAGTCATCCTTTGCTTGGAGCCTGATCATTTCACCATTTATTACCTAGCGTCCTTTCTGAGATGGTGAGGGGGGATAGATGGCCTCTTTGAACCTGAGAATCTCCAAAGTAAATTTCAGGTTGTAAGCCCCTGAGAGGGGGCAGGCAATTGTATCTGGCACCTAGCATAACAGGTGTTCAGTAGATAATTGCCTATTCATGTTAGATGTATGCCTTGAGCAATCGTCTTTCCTTTAGGGCATTCTCAGTGAACTGATTTTTCTCTTCATGCTTTTATATTCTGAACTTTCCTATCTGTATAGATGAACTTCTTTTCTTCTTAATTTACCTTCTCTATTCCTTCAAAAAAAAATTTTTTTTTTTTAATTCCTTCCTAGGAGCCCTGGTGGAGCAGTGGTTAAGAGCTTGGCTGCTAACTCAAAGGTCAGCAATTTGAATCCACCAGCTACTCATTGGAAATCCTATGGGGCAGTTCTACTCATAGGGTCGCTGAGTTGGAATCGCCTCAGTGGCAATGGGTTTTTTGTTGTTGTTATTCCTTCCTAAATGCCCCTCCCCCCAAAACAGTAGGTGGTTTCAGTGCAACCATCAGTGTATTTTTAAAAATTATCTCCTATCTAATTAATATGATTCTAGAACTAATAATAAAAACACACATCCCTAACTTTGAATATTTTCTCAATTATGATTCCCTGTCTCTTCACCCAGATATATTATTTAGTTTAGGTATTTTCTCAACCATTTGGAAAAAGCAGCCTGTTGTCTGAGGTGGTAACATTTGCCTTTGTCACTCAGTACTGCCGTTCCATGATTCACCCACGAATCTCTTCCTACAACAAAATAGATGATTTATCTTTAAAAGCAAAAAAAAAAAAAAAACACTAAAATGCATATATTCTCCCACTGTGAATGTTATGACCCTGAACTTAGGTTATGTTAAATCAGGGGGCCACTTCTGTGGAATATTAAGTCTAGAGTGAAACATCTGAAGTCTCATTGATCTTCAGTAAGGTCACCTAAGGCTAACACAAGAATAACTGACTCATTAAAGTGCATCTATGTGTCATGTGGAAACCCTGGTGACGTAGTGGTGAAGGGCTATGGCTGCTAACCAAAGGGTCGGCAGTTCGAATCCACCAGGTGCTCCTTGGAAACCCTATGGGGCAGTTCTACTCTGTCCTATAGGGTCACTATGAGTCGAAATTGACTCGACGGCACTGGGTTTGGTTTGGTTTTTCATGTGTCATGTTGTTATTCAGTAATACTTTCTATCAAGTTTGTTAAGCCAGGTAGGATGCAAAAAATATAGTTTTACATCAATCTATGTCTAAAACCTAATGTGTATATATTTTGAATGTAGTGTTCAGTAACTTGATCCAAATAATCCCTCCCTTTCTGTTCACGTAAATACTAGAGTAAGAACCACATCTCAGAAAGACTTTTCTCCTGGAGTTTCTGGCTCAAACAAGAGTAAACATCCCTCAAAACTTTTCTAGATACGTTTTCTAGGCTCAGCACTGTAATAACTCAGGATTAAACTCCCTGGACTTTTTTGGGGGCTGCTCAGGGGAACTAAGTCTTTGAGTCTTCCGTGTCTAGGCTATTAATAATCTAAACTGATCCTTTTGCTCAGTAGTCGCCCAATTCATCACGGAGCTGCAGCGTCAAATCCAATCTGGCTACGGACATCCACTCTGCAGGCCTGGAGGAAGCTGGGCAACTCTTCATTCTCCATTTGGAGGCTGCAGGCCCTCACGCTCCACATCCTTCCAGCCAGGAAATTTGCGCAGCAGCACGGAGTCCTGGTTACATAAAAAAGCCTTTTGGACAACCTCTGGAGCTGGTGTGGAAGTTCTGGCTGCATGGGAAATGAGTCTGAGAAATCAGAAATAAAAATTACAGGATGAATGTTTGGAAAAATCGAGTCTAGTTCTTGCCCTGGTAACAGTGAAAAGGAAATTACTAGGGTGATAAGCAGGGTTTCTGACTCTAACAAAAGAGAGAATGTTTCTTCTTCATTTCCCAATACCTTAATGAGAAGCTGTAGTTAAAGAAGCAACTTTTAAATGAATTTCTTTGCTTATACAATTGCATTGCCTTCATGTGTTTGACCAGGACATCTGCTAATAAATCCTCCCTCTAGTGTGTGCTAGAGAGGACACAAAGGAAGAAAACTAAACATTTATTATGTGTCTCGCATTGTAATAGACACTCTGCCTTTTACAAAGGAGGTAACTGAGGCTCAGAGATGTTAGCTAATTGCCACGCTATATAGTGTCAAAAGGAAACCCTGGTGGCGTAGTGGTTAAGTGCTATGGCTGCTAGCCAAAGGGTCAGCAGTTCGAATCCGCCAAGGGCCCCTTGGAAACGCTATGGGGCAGTTTTACTCTGTCCTGTAGGGTCGCTATGAGTCAGAATCGACTCAACGGCAACAGGTTTGGTTTTTTAGGATTTTTTTTATAGTGTCATAAAGGCCCTTGGGTGGTGCAAATGGTTTGGGTTCGACTACTAATCTAAAGGTTGGCAGTTTGAATTCACCCAGAAGCCCTTGGGGGAGGGGGAAGGCTTGGCAACCTGCTTCCACAAAGGTTACAGCCAAGAGAGCCCTACTGAGCAATTCTACTCTGTAACACATGGGGTTGCCATGAGTCACAACCAACTCAATGGCAACAGGTTTTATTTTGTTTCATTTTGTTTTGCCTTTAATAGTGTCAGAACCAGGTCCGAGTGCAAAGCCTATGTCCTTTCCATAACAACATCGTCTACTCTTAAGGAATTTAGAATCTAATTGGGGAGAAAATGTACAAGTAAAAAAGAAGTATGGTGTATTAATTAATGGGCAGGGGGCTGAATTGGAGCAGAATTGTTATGGGGTCTGAACACGAGAAGTTATGAATATCCTATATCTGCAGTAAAAGTAAAACATTCTAGGGACATATTCAAGTAGTGGGTAACTTTAACTGATGCACCAGAGCTGAGAGCTGGTAAAAAGCAGCAGCAGGCATACAGCTCACCAGGCAGGACAACAGTTTGCCGCCCCATCTGGCCATAGCATTCACAAAGCTTGCTTAAAGGTGATGAAACACACTGCACAGGCTACACCTCGGTTTTATGAATTGCTTTGACTTGATCTCTAGTTTTCATTGTATGTTTATCACCCCAACTAAAATAAAATAATAATAATAAAATCCTTAGCACCTATCACCATCCTGGGCATAGAGTGGGCACTTAAAAAATACTTTTTTAATCAACTAAATATTTTTGGAGCACATGCTAGGAAAAAACTGTTCTCAGCTATGCAACGTCAACTCACCACTTGGCAACTGGTTATTCATTCTGTTCTCAATCACACTCTGTTGGTAGGAGCAAGAAAGAGTGGAATTTCTAAAACCATGGGGGAGATGCTTTGGCAGAGGCTGTAGGGAATAGCTAGTAAAAAACCTCTCTTATATGGTCATTACTCTTATTTGTATCCAGCATCTTGTCTGCAGCCTTACCCCTTCTTCCCTAGCAGAAAAACAATCCTTTTACTATTGTTTTAGTGGAGTTTCAAGAGAGAGAGAAACACGTATATGAGCTCTACCTGCCATTTTTACCTGGAAGTTTGCTTTCATTTTTTTCCCCCCAATGGTATGGTATCTTGCAATGAAGAGGCTTGTTTTAAATAATTTATATGCAATAAGTATAAGGCAGACTTAATGCCAATCTGGCAGGCAGCCCCTCTTCTGGCATCACACTCATCTTGAAGCAGAACTCATCTCTTACATTCCCAACAACCCAACTGAACTCCATAAAGTGAGCAATGTCATTGTTTTTGTACTTTTTACTAGAGATATATGTAGTGAGCACTGCAATAAAATAAATAAGTAAATAAAAGTTGAAATGTGCTGTATAAAGGGAAACACCTGGGGCTGAGTTATGGATGAGATAGAAATTATGGGATGGGAGCAATAGAATGGACAGATTTGTTCTGACAGTGACTGTGGGATGAAGTAAATGAAAGCAGACTTGAGTGTCAGCCATCACAGGTCAAGGAATGCCACTATGGGGCCACACAGGGACTTTGGAATATGGTGGCTGAGGAGGTGAGTAGAAGCGTGACAGAGCACATTTTATATTACATCACATTGAAACACATGGCTGCCTCTGCCTACCTCATTTTAGCAGCTATATTAATTTTATTTTCTAGCTGCTTGTGGCTAATATATAGAAATATAGTTGGTTTTTGTACAATAAGCTTATATCCAGTTGCCTTGCTAAATTCACTCTTAAGTTTATTATTTTACTATAGATAATTTTGAATTTTCTACATATAAAATCATGTCGTCTACCAATAACGGCAATTAGCTTTTTCCTTTACTATGCTTATATGTTTATTTTATTTTTTGCTCTTTACGCAAGTCACGATCTCCATTTCAAAGTTAAAGTAGTGACAAGAGACAAGCTTTTGTTCCCAGACTTAGGGGCAAAGCTTTCAACATTTTGGTTTTAAGTATGATCTTGACATAGATTTTATAGATACTCTTTTATCAAATTAAGACAGTTCTGTACTATTTTTAGTTTGATAAGTTGCTGGCTTTTTGAAAATCACAAATGATTGTTGAATTTTAAACAACAGGGGAAATCAATGTTCCCACCTCACCAGAGCTCTGGGCTGCTTTTGCATAGTTGCATTCCACCAGAATTTCACAAGAACAATTTCTTTCTTGCTTCATACAAGCAAGTCTTGACTTTCAATAACAAGGGGTTAATTTAGATAGATGTCAGATGCCAGTTCAGGTCCCCAGTCAGACAGAGAGAAGGGTAAGACTTCAGAACCAGTAGCTTCTCCTGCAGAAGGCTTTTACTAGTACTCCACCAGTCTGTTAGTTTTTCTGGTTTGTTTTCCACTTTTTTATTTGCCTTTCTCCCCCTGCAGGCTACCCAGCAGATCAGAGGGCTTTATTTTGTTTTTAATATTTCTTTAAATAAACCCTTTTGTAAGAAAATATTCTCCACCTCTAAAAAACTTTGTAAGACTAGCAGGTGGTAGGTTAGAGTGCACAGGAATACCAAGGCAGAGGTTAATAATAGAGAATGGTTGGGCTCTTCTCTGCTCTCCTCCACTCCCCTCCACCCATAACACCTCTGGACCTTCAGCTTATTTCATTCATTCATTTTGGAGATGTGAAAGATAGAACCTGGAGCTACTGAAAGAGGCCATAGAGGGCAGTGGGTTCTGAGTGATGGCATCAGGAGAGGAAAGAGAAAGGAGGAAGACAAGTAGAGCAGTGAGTGAAATACTGCCCAGGTGCATTTATGAAAAATGTGTACTTCTTGTTCATAGATTGTGCCTTCTAGTAAAACGCCAAGCTAGGAATTTTGCTCTTGTTTATACCCGAATGTTTGGAAACAATAGAGAATTCAGTATCAGAAAGGAAATAATACTATTAGATAATCATGCATATATTAGGCTAGAGAATGAAGCAAAATATATTTTTTAAATTTTTCCTCTTAAATTGCCCATCACACCAGGCTGATGCCATCTCAGATCAGTGTCAAGGATTTTCTCCACTCTGGTCTTCTTCCACTTTGTTCAGTCACAACGGTTTGATCCACAACCAAGCATGGAGATGATGCAGGATCAGGTAATGTTTCATTCAGTTGTGCATGGGGTCGCCATGATTCAGGGGCCAACTTGACAGCAGCTAACAACAACATACAAAATATGGAATATATAAACAAGCACAACTAGAAAGGCAACAAACACTCTTAAAAGATTAGCTCCTAAGTATTCTAAGTTTTTCCTAAAATGTATCATTGTGCTATTTTTTCTTCAGGAAACAGCTTCAGAAAAATTGTCTCTCTAAAGCAACTACTGTATGTGAAGCTGGAAATACTAACCAAATCATTCCTTCTTTCCTCTTTCTCCACAGTCCCAGGAGACTGAGGCAATATCAGTAATGGCGTTGCTCAGTTATGGGCAAGATACACATTTAGCAAGTCCCATGAAGGAAAGTTTGTTTGCTGTGTCACTATGCTCTTCAGAATCATCTGAGATGATGGCAAAGGGCAACTGTTTTACAATCCCTTATTTTAGTGCAGAAAAATTCTCTCAATTGTCAGAATTACTCACTTTTACAAGGCAGTCTTCAAATCATTTCTAAATATCATAATTTACCATTATAGACACCATGTTATTACAGAAAATAAGATTACTAAGATGGAATAAGAGGTCATACTGTCCTGTATTGAACATGTCATAACAATTTTTAACAACATGTAAGAAGTGGCAGTAACCTGACCTTCCTGTTTCAAATGAAAATTATATAGCTTTTCCTGTTACATTACCAATCATATAATCTTCAAAGGTGGTCTTTTACAACTTGAGAGGATTCAACATTTTTTAGTACATATTAGGAATATTCTTTAACTGAATCATTCATATCTAATGAGTAGAATGACACTTAGTCTTTCTGAAAGATGCTTGCTTGGGAACTAATGGCCATAATGGGACACCTTTATTGATTAACCAATTGATATAGAGAAAACACCCTATTTGGTAAACATTTCTTGATAAGTACTTGTTGACCATCTACTATGTGCTGAGCATAGTGAATGAGACAAAATGAGTAAAAGAGTCAGAATACATTATTGAGAAAAATATAACCTTGTTGGAGAAACAACAAATGTAAAACAATTAGTAAGTAAGACAAGGGAGAACAAAAAGGGAAGAGGTGTCGGGGCACCTTGAGTTTGGCAAGAGGATATGGAGCCCATCATGAGAAAATGCTGGAACAAAAGAGCACGGCAGATGTGGGAGAGAATGAAGAGCCTTGAAAAATAAACTTATTCTCATGAGTGGGTCAGATGAAAGAAAGTTTCAGTCCCGGACAAGAAAATATTTTTTAATTGATCTCATAGACAACAGAGCCATTGTAGATTTTTCAACCAGTGTAACCAAACCATGCAAGTTGGTGCCAGTGCTACATAAAAAAGACTCAAAGGCAGAGCGCCTGCAAACACAAAAAATTTAGAGAAGGGTTTTTGCTGTAACATACCCACTGGGTGATTAAGGATTATGCTAGAGTACATGAGACTATAAAGGGGAAATAAAACTGAGATCTGTGGTAAAGACTGATTTATGATAGGGTTTGAAGGAAAATAAAGTACTGAAAATCAGGCCCTAGCACAGTATCTGACAGTTAATATTTGAATGGGTGACTAGTAATTAAATTTGAATTTAATAAGTAAATTTTTAATGAAATTTGGTAAGTAAAATTTGAGTGGGTGGCTAATAAATAAATCCCAGGTTCTGAGCTTAAGTGACTGAGACGTTGATAGATAATAAATGATAGATTGCCACGTCAGAAACACCCCCAAACTAGCTTAACTGCTTCTGAGATTACACAAAATTGAAATTATGGTCATTCAATGACAGTTCATTTAATTCATAGAACTCAGCTTAAAAGATCAAACTGGGTGGGTAGGTTAGTGATATGTAGAGGGAACAGCTACCTTTTGAATATTTCCTTTTTCACCTAGTTGTTTTCAGTGTCCCTGGTGGCACAGAGGTTAAGAGCTTGGCTGCTAACCAAAGGTTCAAAACCATCAGCTGCTCTGGGTAAACGCTGTGGTTCATTTCTATTCTGTCTTGTAGGGTTGGTATGAGTCAGAATGGACTGAACGGTAATGCGTTTGGAGACTTAGACTCATGGATTTAGAAAGATGGACTGATATTAGGGTTTGTGGGCTGTGGTAGCCTTTACTACATGTCCTGTTACTTAAAGATATTATTGGTTGAGTTGACTGCACTTTTAATAAATCAATATTTTACAAGGAACCATTTCCTAAGGCCTAAAGTAAAAAGAACTTTTCACTGAACAGCATGAAGTTTTTCCTAAATAAATAAGCTGTTTCTGTCAGGGCAGTTCTCCTCATCTTTCACTAGGCTTCCAAACGGTTGTTACTCCCTCTTTTTTCCTGTATCTGGTTTTAAATCATTTCTTTATTGTTACCTTGGCTCATATCTTCCATAATAGCTTCTTCCTTAAGCAACAAGCAATCAATTCTGTTGCTGCTGAGTCAATTCCAACTCATTGTTACCCAATGTGTTACAGAGTAGAACTGTTCCATAGGGTTTTCTTGGCTGTAATCTTTACAGAAACAGATCACCAGCCTTTCTTCCACAGTACCCTGGGTGGGTTTGATTCACCAGACTTTCGGTTAGTAGTTGAGCATAACCCACAGCTCAGAGAGCTTCCTTAAGGATTCAATCCCATTGCTGTCAAGTCAATTCCAATTCTATATGACAGAGTAGAACTGCCCCAGAGGGTTTCCAAAGCTGTGATCTTTCAGAAGTAAACTGTCACGTCTTTTTTCACAGAGCACAGCTTGTGGGTTTGAACCTTTCAGTTATCAGCTATGATCAATAAGGTTGTGTATCAACTTGGTTGGGCCATGATTCTCAGTGGCTTGGCAGTTATCGATGTAGTGTGACAGTCGTATGACAATGTGATTACTTCCATGATGAGATTTGATATAATGTGATCACCTCCATGATGGGATCTGCTGTGAGTAGCCAATCAGTTAAAAGCGAGTTTCCTTGGGGTTGTCAAATATAAGTGGACATTCTGGAAAGGCTTACAGGCTTGTGCTCACTCTGGAACCTGCAGCTGGCTCCGGTTCATCTGACCTGTTGTTCTTGGAACTTGAATTAGCAGCTTACTTGCCGTCTTGACTGCTGACCCTGGGATTCATTGATCTTTGAAGCCTGTGAGCAAGAGCTCTGCTGCCTGACCTTCCAATCTTGGGCTTACCAGCCCCTGCAGCTATGTGAATTGGGAGAGGCCTCTATCCTGACCCATGGACTTGGACGTTCCAGCCTCTACAGTAGCTTAAGCTATTTCCTCTATATAAATATCTCTTTAAGTGTACTTGTACAGTTTACTGGATTTGCTTCTCTAGAGAACCCAGCCTAGCACAGAAGCTGAGCGCTTAACCACTGTGCCACCAGGGCTCCCACTGTGCCACCAGAGCTCATCCTTAAGCATAAAAAAAACCGAACCAAACCAAACCAAACCCATTTCTGTCAAGTCGATTTCAACTCATATGACCAGGCACATGGAAATCAGGGCAATGGTCACAGGAAAACAACATGGCTGGTTGCGAAGGACTGGAAGTGCCAGTCAGTGATGAAAAAGGGACAAACACTTGGTATTAGATTACTTCTAAAATCGCAGAACATATGCATTTCACTTTGGTGAGTGGCACCTGGGGTCTTAGAAGCTGCAAACGGCCATCTAAGATAACATCAGTTTGTCCCAACCCACATGGAGTAAAGGAGAATGAAGAATACCAAAGACACAAGGAAAATATTAACCCAAGAGACAAAAAGTCCACATAAATTAGAGGCTCCACCAGCCTGAAACCAGAAGAACGAGATGGTGCCTGGCTACCATCAATGACCGTCCTGACAGGGAACACAACAGAGAGTCCCACACGGAGCTGGAGAAAAGTTTGGAGCAGAACTCAAATTCATGTAAGAGACCAGACTCGATGGTCTGCCTGAGATGGGAGGAATTGCTGAAGCCATGGCTCCTGGATGCTCTGTTAACCCAGAACTAAAACTGCTCCTGAAGCCCACTCTTCAGACAAAGATTAGACTGGACTATAAAACATAAAATAACACTTGTGAAAAATGTGCTTCTTAGTTCAATCAGATACACTAGGCCAAATGGGCAACTCCTGTCTAGAAGCAGGATGAGAAGGCATGAAGAAACAGAAACTGGTTGAGTGGACACAAGAAACCTGGGGTGGAAAGAGGGAGTATGCTGTCACATTATAGGGATTGCAACTAATGCCACATAACAATATGTGTATAAATTTTTGTATGAGAAATTACCTTGAGCTGTAAACTTTCACCTAAAGCAAATTTTTAAAAAATTATCAAAATCCCAGCACATAGTCTAATTGTTGGAACTCTATGCTATGTTTTATTTTCAGGTCATAACGATAAACTTTCAATATTTCCTTGCAAGGGAATATTTTGTGTGGAAGGCAAAACAAGTGACATCTACTCAGAGACTAGGAGAGATAATTGATAATTAATACTTCTTGCATGATTACAGGTTGGTGGTGCCTCATAAGTGTTTATGCAGTTACTGTATTTAATTAAAACCACACAAGGGAAGGATTTGAAAGCTATGAAGGTGCTGCCACCTTGAGGATTCTTCCTGCCCATCTGGAGTTTTAAATTTACAAAGCTAGAGTAGACTTGTGGTGGTATCCTTTTATTCTTTAGAGAAACTATAGTTCTCCAGTCTTGGACATTGCAGACCATGGAAACAAAATAGGCAGATGATGGCACTTTATACTCTTCAGCCATATATTTCAGCCTCAGGTGCTACAGTCACTGGTGTGAGGTGGCCTTTCACACTTTCCTCACTGATAACTGCTTGGACTCCCATGAATCCTTGTCACACAGCTCCATCTCCTTTCCCCAGCTCTGTCTCGCATGAGCTTATACAATGATTGAAGGAAGAAGGTAGGTTTCAATTTCGTTTCGGTCGAAATTCCTATAACATGAGTAACCCAAATGACGTGAGTAAATACCTTAAAATACAGAAATAATCACAGACAAAGGATTTGAAAACCCACTCTCCCAAGTTCTATCAATTCTTCCAGCCCTAACTCTGCAACTAGGACAACAGTGCTCTAAAAAGGTGCTCAGAAAACAGACAAGTTAGAGGTGGATGGGATCCCATTCTTGAATTTACAGTAAGTGGTACAAACGATTACCAAATTCATTATCATCTACAAATGAAAAGACTATGAGGTGTGTTACCAAACTTATTTGATGAGCTTTATTCCTATGTACATTAGATTGGGGAAGTTATTGGGTGGCACAAATGGCTAAGAGCTCCACTACTAACGGAAAGAAGCCACCCAGTGGTGCCTCAGAAAAAAAGGCCTGGTGATCTCCCAAAGATCATAGCCTTGAAAGCCCTATGGAGCCCAGTTCTACTCTGCACACATGGGGTCACCATAAGTATGAATTGATTTGATAGCTACCGGTTTGGTTTTTTGTTATGTTAAATTAATATATTTTTAAAAATAAACTTAAACAGTAGACTGTTGGTTTGGGAAATTTTGTTGTTTCTTGGTTTTCAGAAGGCTTTCTCATTAACCCTATAGTGTACTCCCCATGAGTTCTTGAGCTTAGTGTTCACTGAGGCGCCTTACTTCTGGCATACTGAGAAAAAGAGGACTTGAACTTCTGTTGAACTTGAGGGCTCAGCACATGTATGGGGCAGAAATAGTTCCATTTCCCCCCATTAGAAAGCTTTCATTTGCAAGCCACAGATGAAATTTCATGTGGTTTGCATCAGTCTAGTTTATAATTTGAGAGAACTTGGCATCATAACCCTAAACCCCATTATTGATGCTTCCCCTTCTAAGGGGAAATAATACAGTAACGGCTTGGTTTTTGTTTATTTAGTTTTTGCATAAAAAATAAAACACAGTGATGCTCTCACATTTTTTGCCCCTCATTCAAAGCTTTATTCTGGGCTATTCTCCACTGAGCATCTCTGGAATGATGGCCAGATGTGTTTTTTGGTCTTCATGTGCATTGCCAAGCAAACTGGAACTCTATTGGCAGTTGCAACAGCTCTTTTGGACTGCTGAATCCACTTCCATCGGAAACACTGCTTTATATGTAGGGAAAAAAAATGGCACATTTTAAGTTTTCTCTTTAGAAAATGTAATCATGGAACAAATATGCTTCCTCTGTCTACAGGCTCTTATACATCAAAGGTGCTGCCTGGTAGGGACTGATCAAACCCATAAAATGTAGTTTAATTTGAGGGACCCCAAATCATCTTGATCAGACCAAAATGCAAAAAACCCATTGCCATCCAGTCAATTCCGACTCATAGTGATCCTATAGCGCAAAGTAGAACTGCTCCATAGGGTTTCCAAGCAGCAGCTGATGGATTTGAACTGCCATCTTTTTGGTTAGCTGCCTGAGCTCTTCACTACTGGTTCACCAGAGCCAAATGGAGGAGACCATGGGGATGACTTCAGGGCACATCTATTCAATAATTAAGCTTCTTAAAGACAGGAACTGGTCTCTGGTGTTTAGGGAATACCTATTTATTAATTAAGAGAAGTAGAAGAGTGAGAGAAAAAAGAAAAAAAGGTATATAATGGAAAGTGGTTGGACACGACCAACAACAATCAGTGCCACTACTGAGACAGCCCTCCGCTGCTGAAAAGGTAAGCAGGCAATGGATGCCCATCTTCACCCATCCCACAGAGCAGTATTTCTCAGAAGTAATCATTTCCATTTCCGTATGTGTGGAATGCAAAAATGACTGTGAAATAAATGTGGAATCAGCAGCCAAGCCCCATTTAAATGTGGCAGGAGTTTCTTTATCTTTCTGTTTTGGCTTGGTTTATTCTTAACTGAGCCAAGCACATGTAACTTAGCTCTTTTGTTTTCTGATTCAACATTTTTTTGCCAGTACAGAGAAATGCTTTGGTCACAAAGTAGTCTGCCAAATTGATGATATTTTATAATATAAGAGAAAGAGGACAAATTTTCAAGAAGTATTTGGTAGACTTTTTTTTTTTTCTTTCAAATGAAGTTAATAAAGCAAAATGTTCAATTTATGCTGCTAATCGAAATAAAGGAAGGGGGAAAACGTGACTGCTGAATTTAAGTGATAAGACTTTAATAGCTATTGAGAGTTATATCCCAAATTGTGATATCATGTACCAGTATTAGAGGTATTTTTTCAAATATCTGAATATTTCACTCAATGAAAAAATTAATTAATTATGCTATTCACGGTATCTGTCTTCTTCATCTGAAAACAGAAATGAATGCGACTTACAATACAGTTTGTTAGATTTGTGAGAATTTCAAAATAAGCAGTTAACTTAATCATATGAATTTATATTATAAGCCAGAGTAATAATTACTTAATGGTAATTATAAGCAGGTACTATGTTAGAAGCTTTAGCTATAGAATCTCATTTATTCCTCCCAGTCCTATGCAGAAGCGCTGTAACTATTCCATTACAAACTTGCCCAAAGTCATACAGTAGTAAACGGCAGATCAGGAATTCAGTCATATGTAGCCCAACACCAGAACCCACTCAGTGAGAAGCCACATAGTCAGATCATCCTGTTGTAATAATTTGTTTATTCTATTTCCATCTCAAGATTCTATTTACAGTACCTACAGTGATTATTAACCTTAGTACATGTTGTCCTTCCAGTAGTGACTTCTTGTGTCTCCCGTACCTAAACTCCCTTTGAGAAGTTCAGGAAGAAGCTGCTCAGTTTTGTTTTGTTTTTTTTCAAGTTATAGTGGATGAGGAAACAGAGTCATTTAAACTAATCTCTAAAATTCAAAAGGTTTTATTTTAGATAAACCAACTTGGCAGCATAGGTATTAGGCCTAAAAGAGAAAGACCAACTTAAATAATCTGGCAATTGAAAAACACATTCATTCTAACGCTCCATTAAAAAGTTTAAAAAAAAAAAAAGATTAAGGAAGAACTAGTAAACTTCTTTTTTTTTTTAGTTTTTTAATATTGGCAACAGTTAACAGCTTTCTGCTTTAGAACTGATCCGTGAGCTAGGAAAAGCAATCTCTGGAACGCAGTTTTATTGGTAGTCGCAGTTTGTCCCTTATTACTTTGCTGTATGAAGAACAAAAACAGCTACACAAACCAGATGCCCTCAGTCTACCCCTGTGGATCAACATGGCTTCAATATCCCTAAGAATTTGTAACCTGTGTTCTAATTAATGAGTAGTGTTTGTTTTGTCCTTTATATGTTTATCACTCCTTGTAGATGTTAAATACCACAAAGAGATAGGGTTGAAAGTGCTCCAAGAAGATTTTTCACGCTTCTTGTATCAGGCAGGCATGTGCAAGGTCAACTTACAAGAGAGGGCAGAGGTTGCAGTGGGGTCCCTTCCTAATTTTATTTTTAAAAAAATCAAGCGTGTTGAAACCAGAAAGTCTTTTTTAAATGATTTTATTAAAAGTTTTTTGAGGCTGGCAAAGAAAGCATATCTTTATTTTACCATAACAAAAGTAAACAATAAACAAATAAAACCTCTTGTGATGGTATAAGAAAAGCCAAATATTTTTATTTGTGAGGCATTTTTCACCTAAAAAAGATCAACTTAAGCTCCTTACTCACCTTCTTCCTGTAGGTAGTAAAGAGAAAGTTTGCAGAGACTTCCTGCGCAAGCGTATTTATCATCAGGAAAAATAAAAGGACCTGGATGCCCTTCAAACGTAAGATCATATTTAACTACAAAATGTTTTCATTGTTTTTCTTCTTAACTTTGTTTCCATTACATAGTGACTCCATTCCTACATTTCCTACAGAACCCAGGGAAACATCACCTCTCCAGCCATTTCTCAATCTTCCTTGGCTTCATGTGCCTCACAAAACTTTTCACATTCTCCTTCAGCCCTGGGAGAATTTGACAACACTTTCAACAACTGAATTTTTAAATATCAAATTTGTAAAGACCATGATATCACTAAGGACTACATATAAAATGTTGGCTTTTTCTGAAATGTTTTCCTATCTTTAAAATCAGATTGAAGGCAGTCTAATTTTAAATGATATTTGGTCAGGGTGCCTTTTGTTGCTTGGGATTTTACTTATGGTCTAGGATGTAACCACAGTTTGCCTAAGTTTCCTAGTTTGCAAAGAGCTTTGCCTAATCAAAGGAATAAATCACTTCCTATCCATGATGCTGCAGACAACATGACATAAGCCACGTTTCTGCTTATTCTGGGCACTTCATTATTCCTTTGCTGTCAAACTCCTTGGTAATTCTGTTTTAGGACCGTGAACACATGTGAAGAGTTACAGAGCACTGGGACACTCCCACCCTGACAGGTAGCTGGATAAGCTGCCTCTTCTTTCAGACAAGTGTAAGTAACTTGAACTATTAATACACATTAAGTTGGCCATTCTTATTTGAGCTAGTTTTTAAGTGTATCTTTCTTCATATGTTTACATTGCCTTATTCATCAGCACACTTTCCTTTCTGACAAAATGCCATTGTCTTTTCTCTAGCTTTCTTACCCACACCCTATGTTCTCCACAGAAGTGATTCCTGAGACCTTAAAAGTGGATGTTGATCTCACATGTAATTATGAAGAACTCATCCAATTAAAAAATAGCTTTGAAATTCTCATTTTAAAAGATATTCTTTTTGAGGAAATCACAAACCGTAACTTTCATTATTATGCTGTGCAAAAAAGAAGTCTTCCAGCCTTCACAATAAAAACAGAGGAACAACTCCCTCCCCAAAATGATAAAGAATAAATGATATCAGTGAAAGGCAGTGGGCTAAGGTGGAAAGAACCCCTGAGTAGGATGCAGACTGCCTACTGGGCTAAGTGACCCTGGGCAAATGTTAGAACTTTTCTGGGCCTCAGTTTCCTCTTAAAAAAAATGAGAGATTTTGCTGGATGATCACTAAAACCCTTTCCAGATTTATATAATATTATAACTTTATAAATACAACGGATGGCACAGGCTTTGATATTTGACTGTGTGACTTCTGTGCACGTACTTGCCCTTATTTCACATATTTATTCTATAAAAACTCTCCTCCTTTACTTCTTTTCTGAAAACTAAGTCATGCAGGTAAATCCAATTAGGGGCAGATCTTCTTTCTCTGGGCACCAGCAGAGTAACCAGCTGCTGATTATTAGAGCCTCTCCAGATTCAGGTAGTTCTCCTTTGAAGACTAATTAGAGCTCTTCATCAAGATTTTTAACAAAAAGATGTTGTTTGAGAATAACTCCAAAGCACAATATGGACAAAACGATAACCAGCTTTATTAGACAGCTGGACAAAAACACTGAACGAATTAAACGAGCAAGCAGGTGTCAGCTGCATTCTTTTTTTTCTCATATTTTTTTCTAGTTAAAGAGTAAACCCAGCTCAACCCATTTCTCCTGTCTTCTTGAACATCTTCCTCCTGAGGCCTGCATGGGGCAATGGCTGCTCTAGCTCTCTTCCTACCATTTTCTCTAATATGGGCGGGCCATCATCTGTAAAGTGAGGGCTAAACAAGGCAGTCACTAAAACTCTGTCCACCCCAATTGGGTGGGCAATCATTTGGGGCTGCCTGTAACGATTCCTTTTTTTCTTTTCCTCTGCTTCTGTCTTTGGTTATTCTGACTTGTGGAAGAGAAGAACAGGCTACTTACCACTCATGATGTTTGGGTGAGAAAGGACAAACTTTGGGGGATTGCCACCAACATGAGTGCTGGTTATTGGTTTTGTTTGTTTAATTTTTTGTTCCCATAAAGGTAAGTTGCCACATCTGCTCCTCCAAACTATCCATCCAGATTTGGACTGGGAAAGGAAGCCTTTCATCTTCCATGGGATGGGAACAGTCACCTTTAGAAGTCACCATGTGAATGACAAGAAATACAAAAACAAAGATTATTAAAGCAGCAAATTTCCATAAAAAGACCAGACTTAATAGTCTGACTGAGACTAGAAGGACCACAGAGGTCATGGTCCCCAGACCTTCTGTTAGGTCAAGACAGGAACCATTCCCAAAGCTAACTCTTCAGACAGGGATTGGACTGGACTATGGGAAAGAAAATGAAGCTGGTGAGGAATGAGCTTCTTGGATCAAGTAGACACATGAGACTATGTGGGCAGTTCCTGTCTGGAGAGGAGATGAGAAGGCAAGAGGGGGACAGAAGCTGGCTGAAAGAGATGGAAGCAGAGGGTGGAGAGGAGTGTGCTGTCTCATTGGGGGAGAGCAACTAGAAGTGTACAGCAGGGTATATATAAATTTTTATATGAGAGACTGACTTGATTTGTAAATGTTCACTTAAAGCACAATAAAAATTAAAAAAAGAAGAAAAAAGATTATTAGAACAGGAAGGCACCTGATTTTTTTGTCTTTAATAGAAAAGAAACCTGAGGCCCAAGGAGATAAGAGACCTGCTTGAGTCCATAAAGTGTGTTAGTGATAGAACAAAATTAGAATCCCTTTCTCTTTCTGAAATTTTTCTAGAAATGGATGCTGCATTATCTGTGAAAAGGCAAGCATCGAGAATAAATGCTATAGCCCTGCTATTGTAAATAAGTTCGCATTTTTAACAACATTGTATATATATTTCTTCTCTACCACAAACCTCAGAGAAAAGAAAATGTTGATGAGAAAACAATGGTTGTGGCCACTGCACCTCTTCTGCCATTTCCATATTGAGAAAGCCATCCCTCACCCTCCTCTGCCTCAGAAAGGCCATGGCAGAAACTGAAGTATGGGGCTGGGGTGAAGAAGAGACAGAGCCAAATTCACCATCTTTGAGTTGGCAGTTGTGTCGCCCAACCCATTTGTATTTATGGTGCCTTTCCTCTAGAAAGTCTTTTAAAGTGAAGTATCTTACCATGTCCTTTAAATTATCCAACTTTCCTGGAGTTGAATTGGAAGAGGAAAGTATCTTTAACAAATACTTCCTGTCCCAAAATCTTTAGTCTCAAATGCCTAAGGCAAATATGCAAATAACCTAGTTATTCAGTCATTAGACTCCTCCATGTTCTCTTCCTGAAGTTTTGCAATAAAATCCTTGATGCCAAACAATACTTCTCCACCATGAAATCCTTTCCAGATTATTGGCCTGTGAAAGACTGCTTCCCTTCCTTCCCATTTTTATTTGAACACAGTAAAGCCCCATGAGATAAAAATTGGAGAGTTTCCATAATACATTTGTTTATATAAAGTAGTGTTGCACTCTACCTGGTTTTATATATATTGAGACTGATCTTATTCTAGTGTAAGGGGTTAAACTATATTATCAAGAGTTTTCTAATACTACTCATGTCTTTTTCTTCACTTGAGTTTGACGACTTAAGACCTTTTGTTGAACTGTACTGAATTAATTAGCATTTTTAAGAATCTTATGATGACTGTGTAACGGAAAGGTGGCCTTGCCGCTCCTCTGGCTACCATGGCTCTTGGGCCAGGGATGGGTCCATCATTTGACACCTATCAATCTTTTGATTGGCCAGATTCTCTTTCCCAGAAACTGAATACAGAGACATAGGCACTACAGTAATTTTGGGGAGTGGAGGTTGAGCTGAAAAAGCAGGTGGAAGTAGAGCTAGACTTAGTGTCGTGGCAAGAGAAAGCCACAGGCAAGACGAATGTTATGGAGAAGCCAAAACTGAATAAATGAGTTAAGATCAGGGAGAAAAAGAGACAAAAGACTATGTGGCTCCGGAGGAAAAGAGACAAGGTTAGTAGCTCTTCTATTTCCTGAGAGCTGGCCATTCCCAGCTCCCATCTTGAAGGCTGTGCTTTCTTCCTTTGAGCACCATAAGCTGTTCTTGTAGGCTTTAAAATACTCCCTTTTTTCAAGGCCAATTCAAATGGATTTGTGTGAATTTTTTAACCAATCTCAAAACTTAAAATCTATATTATTATCCAGCTAGAACAGTCTAATTTGTTTCTTTAATCATGCTTTTGCTGAAATGGTAAAGCATGGAGTCTCAGTTAGGAAGAGACATAGAGTTAAATGCTTCCAGATTTTAAAATCATGTTGCTACACAAAGACTATGTCCAGCTGTGAAACCGATTAAGTGTCAATACGGTTAGTTTGAGCTTTGCTACCACCATGGTGGGCATTTGTGAGTTGTATCCTTACACTGAGACAGACCACTCAGATTCACTAAATAGAATCTCAGCACTTGATAAATTTTCAAACTAGAATGCATGCTATGCTTTCGAAGTTAGACATCCTAAATATAAAAAGCGAAGACACACACACACACACGCACACAAGCACACGCATGCACACGCGTGCACACTTGTGCACGCGTACACACACACAGACACCCGATTTAAAAGTAAGCAGCACCACATAGTGGTGGTACAGGGAATAGCCACTGTTCGACAGACCAACATTTGTTTCCTTGTATACAGAGAACTGCTTCTTTGCTATTTTTCCAAAGTTTGGAAGTGATCAGTAAGGTGTTATTTCTGTGAAAAAGAAAGCATTTCTACAAAGCTTTCACTTTTTGACCTCTTGACAAGAACACCTGTTGGCTAAATTTCAAACTTACTTACAAATAAAAACACTAACAATGAAAAAGTAGCAATTATATTTTAGCCATGTTTAGTTGTGTTTATTACAACCAAATGCATTTTAAATAAAACAGTAATTGAAAAAATGCTATTGCCTGAGGGCTTTCCTTTTATTCTTTGGTACGCAAAACATTTTATTACTAAATTTAATCTACTGAAGAGTATGTTTTATAACTGAAGATTTAGCACAAATGTAACTATAGGCATTATAGTGACTTCATTAAATAAATGAAAGTAAAGTATACCTCCGGTATTATACATTTAGTTTCAATGTGCCTCATCATTTATCCTGCGTCTGATGTAAAAACAGTGGTCTGAAAAATCATTTCCACCTAGATTAAAGATTTTACTTTTCAGTCATTTGAAGAATGCAGACCTTAATTTCTGAAATGTATTCAGTTTGTATCACAATGAAATGTTCATCTTTCCTCAACAATGCTTATCTCTTAATACCTTCACTGACTCCCTCAGTGGACAGCCTTCCTAGGCATCTCTCCACCAGTGAAGAGTTTTCAAGAGAACTTCAGCAGAATCACTGGTGTCTAAAGAGTCATTTTCTCATTATTTAACTTTTTAAGCCTTCTTACTAGTGGAGAAAACATGATTAACAGCGGAGCTGCAAAATAACCTGTAGTTAGGAAGAATGAGTTGCCAGGACCCAAAAAGCTCTGATAGCATCTGTGGTTTCTTTGAATGGCTAGCAGAGCATAAAGGTAAGGACAAACCTTATCACTGTTCAGGTGACATATTGAGTGACGCCTGCCATTGTTTTCAATTGTTTAACATCCTGCGTATCCCCAGAGTGCAGAGACTAAAAGGTCCCTAATAATAAAGAGCTCTCCTCTTCATCATTTTCATTTCCTGGTACCACTTTATTCCCAGAATTATGTGAAGGTATGTTTTGTCCAGGACTCTGTGCTGATTTGAGGCCCAAAAGATGTAAAAAGAGAAGATGACTACTGTCTTTGTTACTTTGTTTACAGATCTTATTTATGCCATTGTGCAACTTTTTCCATAAAACAGCCCATATGATGATTTTAAGACCTTGCTTTCTGGGACATTATGGCCCAATTTAACTTCTTACTTTGAAATTTGGCTGTGGCTTTGGTCTCAGTATTTTAACTTTTTATTGCACCTGCTTTTAATGGATTTTACAGTGCTAAAAATGAATACAGAACTGATTAAATAACCACGGCATTCATTTGGTAGTAATCAATAGTCGTCACAGTTACGTATTTGCTCCGCATGGCTTGATGTGTTTGGCATATTATGACGTGCTATATTTTGACTAAATAATTAACTTCCAGTCGGCCTGATAAATTGCTTCACTCTTCTCATAGCTTGTGCCCAATTGACTCTGCTGTTCAATTTCCTCTATTGGATTCTGAGTGCCCCAAGGCTCAGCACATTTCATTTGTGTAACCAAACACTGTTCTCCTAGGGTTACATTTAATTAAAACACAGCAGTATTTAAGAGAAATATTTCACTTCTGAGGTCTGAACCAACCTTCCCTAGTATAATTACTTTCCAAAAGCCACACTGAGACAAGATAGGAAAAAACCAAAACACACACAATTTTTGGAGTCACTATCTGAAAGCCAAGAACAAAATCATCAGGAAGCTGCAGTTGTTTTTTTCTCATTACTTAATGATTCATAAATAGATATATTAACAAAATGTCATTCACAGTATATGCCCAGGCCTACTGCATTTTTTTTTTTTTTTTTTGCTGAGTGAAAGTAGTTTTGAATCTTGTATCCAAGGATGCCAAGTGTCCAAGAGTGCATACATGTGTGCGTGTGTGTGAGTGAATGTGTGTGCGTGTGCACGTGTGCGTGTGTGTGGAGACACTATCATTAATTAAATATCTACACCATACAAAGAACTTTGCTTAAGCACTGTGAATTTATTATTTAATTTTTATAATTCTAGTAACAAAAATTATGATCTTTACAATAATAGTCCTATGTAATAAATTTACCAACTTAAGGTTTCAAATGACATAAAGATTAAAAAATGAATCAGTATGTTTTACACATGAGTAGAGAATTTATGGATTATTTGCTTAGCATACATATTGAATAAGTATAGTGAAAGGATACAACCTTGACACACACCTTTCCTGATTTTAAACCATGCAGCATTCCTTTGTTTTGTTCCAATGGCTGCCTCTTGATCTATGTACAGGTTCCGGATGAGTACAATTAAGTGTTCTAGAATTCCCATTCTTCTCGATGTTATCCATAATTTGTTATCATGCACGTAGTCAAATGGCTTTGCATCATCAATAAAACACAAATAAACAGCTTTCTGGAATTCTTTGGTTTCAGCCAGAATCTGACATCAGCAACGATATCCCACGTTCCATGTTCTCTTCTGAATCCAGCTTGAGTTTCTGGCAGTTCCCTGTTAATGTACTGCTGCAAACACTTTTGAATGATCTTCAGCAAGATTTTACTTGCATGTGATATTGCTTGATAATTTCCACTCTGTTGGATTACCTTTCCTTGGAATGGACACAAATATAGATCTTACTCAATTTTACCACACTTATTCAATCTGTGTGCTGAGCAAATAATCCGAGAAGCTGGACTATATGAAGAAGAACGTGGCATCAGGATTGGAGGAAGACCCATTAACAAGCTGTGTTACGCAAATGACACAACCTTGCTTGCTGAAAGTGAAGAGGACTTGAAGCACTTACTAATGAAGATCAAAGACCACAGCCTTCAGTGTGGATTACACCTCAACATAAAGAAAAAAAAATCCTCACAACTGGACCAATGAGCAACATCATGATAAATGGAGAAAAGATTGAAGTTGTCAAGGATTTCATTTTACTGGGATCCACAATCAACAGCCATGGAAGCAGTAGTTAAGAAATCAAAAGACGCATTGCATTGGGCAAATCTGCTGCAAAGGATCTCTTCAAAGTGTTGAAGAGCAAAGATGCCACCCTGAAGGCTAAGGTGCGCCTGACCCAAGTCATGGTATTTTCAGTCGCCTCATATGCATGTGAAATAAGGAAGAATGAAGAAGAGAATCATGGTGTTAGTGAAGAATATTGAATATACCATGGTCTGCCAAAAGAGCGAACTAATGTAAGTACAGCCAGAGTACTTCTTAGGAGGGAGAATGGATGGCAAGACATCGTCTTACGTGCTCTGGACATGCTATCAGTCCCTGGAGAAGGACATCATGCTTGGTAGAGGGTCAGCGAAGAAGAGGAAGGCCCTCAATGAGATGGATTGACCCAGCGGCTGCAACAAAGGGCTCAAACATAGCAATGATTGTGAGGATGGCACAGGACTGGGCAGTGTTTTGTTCTGTACGTAGAGTATAAGTCAGAACCGATTTGATGGTACCTAATTTTTTAACAACAACAGCAACAGAGAATTTAATTGCTGAAATGTAAACTGTTCTAAAAATTCTACTTTCCTTATAGGAACTTCACATTTCTGTGCCAGGCCCTGTGCTAAGGATTTTACTTGTTTTCTCACTTAAGTCTTACAGCAATCAATGAGGTGGGCCTTATTATTCTCTCTTTACTATTAAGAAAATAAGGCTCTCAAGTAGTAAAATGACTTTTTCAAGTTTTTGTAGCTCTTTTCACTGTACTGTACTTTTTGTTAAGGGAAATCTCAGATGGTGAGGTGGAAAAAAAATTGAGATATTTACTAAAATTCCTTTTCATGTATTTTCATTGTTTTCCTGTGCCGTTCCACCCAGAGAGTCAGTGACGCTTGCTGCCTAGGAGGGTGGACAGACACAAGCTTCCTAGGCTGAGGCTGGGAGGCACAAGTCTAACAAAGAAGCTCCATGTCAGGTCCAATATAGGGCCTGAGCAGGAAAAAACAACAGTCTAGGCCAGGGCTTCTCAAGCTCGCTGTGGTGAAGGAGCAGTTACTTTTTAAATAAAAATGAAACAATATATGTATGAATTACCAGATATATGAAATAATATATAAGATAAATAAATATAACATCATAAATATATATTATTTATGTATACGATAATATATTAAATACTGTATAAATTAATAAATAAAAATAAAATTATAAAACAAAACAATAAATATAATTAAATGAATAAAATGATAAATAAATAACACAATGGCAAATAAATAAATAATAAATAGGTAAAGAAACCACCCACTGCCATAAGTGGGTGTGGGTGGTTTTTAAAAACAAATAACCAGATAAGTGAAATTAAAAACCGAAAGACATGCAAAATACAGCCCCAATTTTTAATTACTAAATTCAAGTTGCTACAAAAGTTTCTGAACTCTCAATTTCAATATCTGCACTTATCTCATTGAGAACTGGTAACAAATAATTTAAATAATCTATTACTAGTACGGAGCCCACATATACTTTTTGTAGTGCTGGTCCAAGCCATACACCTGAGGACAGTTGTTTAGATTCCTACTCTCCTTAGCTGGGGTGGGGAAACCAGTCAGGGGTTCCTGGTCCTCAAGAGGACAGAGCTGACATACTAAAGAACCCTATGACCGGGTCAAGAAGGGCACAAAGAGCATGGAACAGACAACCGGAGGCCACGACAGAGCTTCAAAACACTAGCAGCAGAGGGAGAGGAGGCAGAAAGCAATGCTCAAGACCTGGTGGGATGAATTCCACCCCAGGGAAGGCCTTTGAGGGCAGAAGGCCACCACAACCCAGACGGGCAGCCCTCAAATGTGCCACCACTCTCTTTCATAAGCCTCTATAATCCTAGATTCCTCCTTAAGGAGAAGGGGGTGAGGAATCCTTAAAGGCTGAGTAGTGAACTCAAAAAAGAGACTGAATTTAAAACCAGAAATGACTGACTTAGCTCCATTTGGCAAGATTTCGTTTTCTGCTGTTGAACGGAAAGGGGGACTTGTACACTAAAATTAATTCAATTCCACAGAATTTTTTAAATTATACTTTTGAAAATTGAATCTGTACGTTTTTAAACATCCTATGTTCTCCATGGAATTATCTGCATTTTAACAGAGGACGATGTCCTAACCCAAAGAAGTGAAATTTTAATGGAAGAATTTCTGGTAACAGTAACATGTCACTAGAAGAGGCTTCAAGGCTTCTTTTTAAGTGGAAATTAAATATCATTAATTACAACACCACAAATAGTCACCTACCCACACACTCAGCCCTTCTGAGAAGTTCTGTTGCCCCCACAGGTTTGTAATGATGTGAGACACCATATGGCTTTGCATTTTAGGAATGACTTAATATTCCATTTGTTTGTTTGAGGGTTTTAGAGTGATATACAGATAAATATCTGAGTGGTAAATAACCCATCTGGTTGATGAACTGAGATTGCTCTTTCAGTCAGATGTTTTGTTAGCAGGCAGGTCATGGCATTGATGTGTTACTGAGACCTCACTGTCTTATCAGGTTTTGCTGCTCAAAAACTTTTTAGCTACAAAACCAGTATTTTAAAAAAATATAGCTGGGTGTAGAATCACAATATATAAAATCCTAAAATTATAAATTGGAGATAAAAGAGATGCAGGGATTGGAAATTCATCCACTAGGAATCTCCCCCCTCCCTCCCCCTAGTGTCTATCCCTGAGGCTATGCAAAGCCCTGGATCTCTGAAGAACAAGTTTGGAAACCACTTCAGAAGCTCTACCAACAGACATGGCTATCTCCCCTCTAAAGAAAACAAAACTCTGGGCTTCACCCAGATGTGTACCACCCTCATATTTATAATGGTCAGCAATCAGATGACACTCCAGTGGAGACAGTCTTGGCTGGTGATTAGACTGAGAACAGATTGCTTAAACAATGTCTCCTCTCTGAGGACATGGCCTGTGTGATATTATGGGCTGGGGCTTACCATAAAGCCATATCATTGTGGCCATATTAGACTGGTTTCCTTCACTCTGGCTTGCCAATAGGGTAATTAATGCCTTGCAGCTGAAACCTCAAAGTATTGGGTTCTGATCTTCATTTGTTGACACTAACTCAGCTAAATGACTCAACAACATGTTTTTAGTCTCACACATTCAATAAATATATCCAGATTTGCTGTTTTGATTTCTTGTGATCTGAAATACTGAAAAGTAATGATATGAACATTTTAGGTTGTCTTCTACTTCCTACACTTAAATCTCCATATTGAGGGTAGTTTCTTCCATGAATCAGCCCTCTAATGCTATGTTTGGTTGTACAGGGTAATAACAACACATGGTGGGTGTTTTAGTCATCTAGCGCTGCTATAACAGAAATACTACAAGTGGCTGGCTTTAACAAAAAGTTTATTTTCTCTCGGTAAAGTAGGTTAAAAGTCCAAATTCAGGGTACTAGCTCCAGGCAAAGGCTTTCTCTCTCTGTTGGCCTTCTCATCAATCTTCCCCCAGACTATGAGCTTCTCTGTGCAGGGACCTGGGTCCAAAGGATACGCTCTGCTCTTGGCACTGCTTTCTTGGTGGTATGAGGTCCCCCTGTCTCGGGCTCAGGATAAAACACATGATCTAATTTGGTCCAATCAGAGTGAAACCCTGCCCAGTCCTTTGTTCAGTGGGGAGGGAGAAAGGAGCTTTCTATAATTCAGTAAGTGGTGATGGCAGGTAGGGTAGACTCCTGAAGGAAGGATCATAGAGCTGAGAGAAGTTGGAGAAACAGAGCCAGAGCCATGATCAAATTAGCCCTCTGGGTTATTTTCAATATTATTATTACTTTTTTTTTATTATTATTACATGAGCAACAGATCATATAGGTTTTCTATCACTTACTATAAAAACACCACAAATGAAATAATATCAAGAATTGCCAGCCTCAAAGAAGATGGGAAATTATCAAAACAAATACAGTGAAACCTGTGACAGCCAGAACTTGACAGAACCGCCTTGTTTTCCCAGATCTCACGAGCGTCTTGCCTTTGACAGGGTACAGTCTTACCACTTTCCTGTAGCTCTCTATTCGTGGGAAATATTTGCATTTCCTTCTCGAACAGGTTTCTGCCTTACACAAGTTTCACAGGTTTTACTGGCTTTGGAAGTTTCCAGAAATTTTATTGCTGCTTTCGATGATACCTGAAAGTGGGCCTAAAGCTGGTTGGCAATTCATAACTAAGTGAAAAATTTCATTCTAAAAAAGCAGAAGCAAATATTCTGGTATATTTGGCATCTACAAGGAGTTAACTTTAAAATAAATTATTCTCTTAGATACCACCTTATTTTCAGATAAATATTTTATTTAAATTCTCTTCTCCTTAATTTTTGAAATAATTAAATGTGATTCTAAAGCTTGAACCCATGAGGAAACTAGTAAAAAGGAAACAAACTGCTACATACTTACAGTAATCCCTGTTTTTGTCCATGCCCTTTATCCCCAATCACTCAACTAGGACATCTCAGAGCTAACAGTCCTTGACTTTAAGTATCTTCAGAGTGGCTATTTTGGGCTTAACACTGTGAATTCCAAACATTTCAGCAAAATCTACAGAATACTAAGTATCCCAGCCACGATATAGGTGAAGCTTATTAAAATGACTGGTTGGCTTTCTTCAGTTAAAATCAGAAATTTAGTTTCGTCTAAAACATAAGTTTAGTTTACTTAGAGTCCGTTGGTATGAAAAAAAAATTAAGAAAGGATATTGCTTTTCAACTTCAAAATATTCACTCATGTAATAATGACTTTATTTCCTAGAAAGGAGCCCTGGCAGTACAGTGGCTAAAGTACTTGACTGCTAACTGAAAGGCCAGCACTTTGAACACACCAGCCACTCTGTGGAAAAAAGGTGTATCAGTCTGCCTTCGTCAAGATTAAAAAAAAAAAAAACCCAAACCAAACCCGCTGCCGTAGAGTAGGTTCTGACTCATAGCAACCCTATAGGACAGAGCAGAACTGCCCTTATACAGCTTCCAGGGAGCGGCTGGTTGATTCAAACTGCCGACCTTTTGATTAGCACTCATGCTCTTAACCACTGTACGCTCGCCATGAAGATTACAGCCTTGGAAACCCTATGAGGCGGTTCTACTCCGTCCTGTAGGGTCGCTATGACTTGGAATTGACTCAAAGGCGATGTGTCTGGCTTGGTTTTTATTTCTTAGAGTGGTCCAGATAAGTTGTATAAACACTAGGTGGCACTACAGCTTGAAATAACATGTAGGGGAAAGACTATTTCTAAAAACCGCTATCTATAAAAGACGGTAAAACAGAAAAAATCAAAAGTGTGTAAGAAATTCATGTTATAAAAAAATCTTAAGTAGTCAAATCTTTTAGTGTTTATGAGAGATAATGAAATCACCTTATGCAGTTAATGAATTACCTTGATGAATTAACTTATATAACCTGTCTAAAAGGTAAAAAATAGAGTACTCTCTAAAAGGCAGCAACTGACTAAGCCAATTATAATTACTCAAAAATTGGTTCTTCCAAATGAAGTAGGTTTCAGTTTATTCATTAAATTTTTAAACCAAGTAACTTTTTTTTTTTCTCCGAAAACAAAGCAAATACTAACTGGTATCCCTTGCTGAAAGAATAAAAAAGTAAGTGGTAAGTTAACTACATGGTTTATAGATTTTTCCTATTTAAGTCATAGATATGTAGGTGATTAATATCCAGTAAGCTCAGTAAACTGTACCCCTTATAAGTTTAGGATATGTACCTCAAGTGAGTTTTATATATTAAAATAAAGATATATATAAAAATGAAGATATATATTAAAATGAAGATATATATATATAATTACATGTTACTTTTCTGGTCTTTGTAAACCAGTTTCAAATTAAGAATCCTAGAGAGCTCATGGGAACTATTAGTCTCCTGGGTCAGCTCTACCTTGTTGGAAAACCAGAGTCATACAGAGAGATCTTGGTTAGTTTCTAAATTCCTTGGTTCTTCAGTGCTGTCTATGTATGTGAAGTCAAGTACTAGGCCTTGAAGAACTCTCTGCCAAAGTCAGAAAGTAAAGCCTAGCCATGAAATAAAATTTATTTTAAAAAACCTCATTTGAAAATATAATTTCATGTGGCCAAAAGCCTTTGTAAAGTAAAGCTAAACTTGTTTTTGCCCCTTTTGAGAGAAAAAATGTGCTTTATAGTCTGATGGGTCAATGTATCCTTCCTAAATGTTCTGTGTCAGGTTCCTCTCTTGTGGAATACAGTCCTGTTATGTGACTGGAGAGAGGTATTTTCAAAGTAGTTGGAGAGGTTCTATTAGAGATTTCTTTACCGTTGTAGCTGGGTAAGCTTGGAATACATTCACAATTTAAGGCAGGATTACATGGCACAACCTTGCTTGCCAAAGTGAAGAAAACTTGATGCACTTACTGACAAAGGTCAAAGACGACAGCCTTCAATATGAATTACACCTGAACATAAAAATAAAAATCCTCACAACTGGAACAATAAATGATAAATGGCAAAGGAATTGAAGTTGTCAAGGATTTCGTTCTACTTGGATCAACAATCAATGCCCACGGAAGCAGCAGTCAAGAAATCAAACCAGGTATCGCGGGGGGAAAATCTACTGCAAAAGACCCATTTAGAGTGTTAAAAATCAAAGATATCACTTTGATGACTAAGATGCACCTGACCTAAGTAATGGTCTTTCATGTGAAATCTGACAATGAAAAATGAAGATAGAAAGAGAATTGATGCATTTGAATTGTAGTGTTGGCAAAGAATATTGAGTATACCATGGACTCTCAGAAGAACAAACAAATCTGTCTTGGAGGACATGCTGACAGAGTACTCCTTAGAAGCAAGGATGCTGAGACTTATCTTGCTTACTTTGGACAAGAAAGACTGCTAGAAAAGTATATAATGTTTGGTTAAAAAAAAAAAAAACTATTACCGTGGAGTCAATTCCAACTCATAGTGACCCTATAGGACAGAGTAAAACTGCCCCATAGAGTTTCCAAGGAGTGCCTGGTGGATTCAAACTGACAACCTTTTGGTTAGCAGCCATAGCTCTTAGCCACTATGCCACTAGGGTTCCAAAGCAGAGGGTAAGTGAAAACAAAGAGAACCCTCCATGAGATGGATTGACATACTGGCCACAACAATTGGCTCAAATATACCAAAGATTGTGAGGGCAATGTTTCCTTCTGTTATACATGAAGTCGCCATGAGGCAGAGCCCACTCAACAGCAACTGGCAACGACAACCATTACCACAATCTAAAAAGACCACAAAAACTAAGAATGAGTTCATTTATTTTAATTTGGAGAAATAACATGCTTTTGTTTCTTTAGTTTTAATTTTTTTTAAATGAAAATATTTCATCATTGCACACAGACCTATTAAATTACAAATTAGAAAAGAATATAAGAATCATAAGCAAAAATCTACTTCTGTATCTAAGAAACAATATTAAGGATTATGTAATATAAAAATATATAAGAGATGATCCTTGTCCTTTAAGAAGCTTATACATTTGGAGAGAAAAATCTGTAAACTCTCAGAAGGTTGATTAGCAAAATAAAATGTAAATAATAGTTCAAGGCAGAGATAGATAAGGAAGGAGTTAAAGGTTGTTGTTGTCGTTAGGTGCCGTGGAGTCGGTTCCGACTCATAGCGACCCTATGCACAACAGAACAAAACACTGCCCGGTCCTGAGCCATCCTTACAATCGTTGTTATGCTTGAGCTCATTGTTGCAGCCACTGTGTCAATCCACCTTGTTAGGAGTCTTCCTCTATTCCCCTGACCCTGTACCCTGCCAAGCATGATGTCCTTGTCCAGGGACTCATCCCTCCTGACAACATGTCCAAGTTTAGTAAGACACAGTCTCGCCATCCTTGCCTCTAAGGAGCATTCTGGCCGCACCTCTTCCAAGACAGATTTGTTCGTTCTTTTGGCAGTCTATGGTATATTCAATATTCTGCACCAGCACCACAACTCAAAGGCATCAACTCTTCTTCGGTCTTCCTTATTCATTGTCCAGCTTTCACATGCATATGATGCAATTGAAAATACCATGGCTTAGGTTAGGCGCACCTTAGTCTTCAAGGTGACATCTTTGCTCTTCAACACTTTGAAGAGGTCCTTTGCAGCAGATTTGCCCAATGTAATGCATCTTTTGATTTCTTGACTACTGCTTCCATAGCTGTTGATTGTGGATCCAAGTAAAATGAAATCCTTGACAACTTCAATCTTTTCTCCATTTATCATGATGTTGCTCATTGGTCCAGTTGTGAGGATTTTTGTTTTCTTTATGTTGAGGTGTAATCCATACTGAAGGCTGTGGCCTTTGATCTTCATTAGTAAGTGCTTCAAGTCCTCTTCACTTTCAGCAAGCAAGGTTGTGTTAAAAGTGGGACCTAAGAATTTCTGACTGAATGGTGCAAATACAAAAGTGTCAAAGTTGTTTAGAGGAGGCTATATTTATTAGCTGGGATATAGGCTAAACTACTATAAAAGAAAGAAATGGAAAGAGACCTAAAATACAGAGGCTCGAACAACACAAGTGTTTGATCTCCTCTCATGGAACCGTTTGGAGGAGACATTTGGTCCAGGCACGTAGATAATGTGACTCCACAGGGTTATCCAAGGACCTAAAGTTCCTTCTACTTAGTTGCTTCACTGCCCCTCAGGATACTGTATTAGTTAGGGTGGTGCTAGCTTCTAGAATAGATAAAACAAACATCTCTCATTTCTCATCCACATGAAGTCTGGAGGGGTTGCAGGAGGAGGGCTGGACATTTGCTCCAGGTCAACATTTTGAGACCTAGGCTGATTGAGGCTCTGCTACCTTCAACAACGTAGTCCTGAGTATGAACATCCAGCATTCATTACTTATGCAAATTAGGAGGCTCAAAAATCATTTAAATTGTTTCTTATTTCTTTGGCAATACAATTCCCTCAAAAGCCTAGTGGGGCTTTAACCTACGTACTCCAGTCCATTCCTGTGGTAGGCAGCATTCTAACATAACCCCTAAAATTCCCACCCTCTGGTGTAACCTCCATATATAATCTCATTCCCTTGAGTTTGGGCAAAACATGTGAGTATGATGGCTTATTACTCCCGTTATTAGGTTACCAATCACTTGACTTTGAGTTAATCAAAAGGTAGATTACCTGGGTGAGCCTGACCTAATTGGGTGAGTCTTTCAAAGGAACTGGGCTCTTCCTGGACAATTCCTGAAGGAAGATCTACGAGAAGGAGATTCCCTGTTGCTGGCTTTGAAGATGAAGGAAGCGATGTGACAAGGACATAAGGGAAACTTTAGGGGTGGAAAGTGACCCTCAGCCAACAGACAGTAGGAAAATGGGGAGCTCAGCCCTACAACCACAAGGAACCGAATTCTGCCAACAGCCAGTGAGCTTGAACGTGAGCCCTGAGTATCAGATGAGATTCTAGCCTTTACTAACACCTTAATTTCAGTCACGTGATACTGGGGCAGAGGATCCAGCTATGACGTGTCCAGACTTCTAACATACAGAACTGTAGATAATAAATGGCTATAGGTTTAAGTATCTGAATTTGTGGCAATTTGTTATACAGCAATAGAAAGCTAATACAATTCCAAAGTTCAGACATAATTCTCAAGCCCAATTTTTCTTTCTTCCTCACCCTCACACTTCCTCTCTTCAAGTTAAAATGTCTTGCTTGAGGTCACCAGACTTGGAAAAAAAAGTGATAATCTTAATATGATATTTTTCACAAGACCAAGTGTTAATGGACTTTTGTTATCTAAAGGCTTTTTAAATTTTCAGTCCTTCCATTCGGAGCCTGTGAGCAATTGGCATCTCCAGTTCCTCTAAATCTCAAATTTCTGGACTGACTCTATTCCTTATCCTTTCTCTTGCAAACCTGATAATTCTTTCTTGTGTTCTTCTATTCTTATATAACCTTGCTAAATGAAACCAGTAACAACCAACACAGAATACTAATGTTCTGTTTTCTAACTACTTTTGAAAATCTGAATCAAAATGAAAATTTTTCAAGAAAAATACAAGTTGTAAAAATTTTTTCATAAAAGAAGGAAAACAACCAGTACAAACAAATGGATAAAAGAATAAAATGACAGTTTTGAAATAACAACATTAAAATCATAGCATTTAATAAATTTGTCCAAATTTATTAAAACTCACAATAAACAATTACTTTTATACCATTTATACTCCTCCAGGGCAGAGAAGAACGACAAAAACTTCTCTTTAAATGATTTCTTGTCACCCTTGATTCCAAAGCCTGAAAAAGGGAGAATGCAGACTGAGAATGGAGAGACCAATCTCACTTTACTGGCAAAATATTTACTTTGAATATAGATGTTAAAATCCTAAAATATTAGCAAAAAATCCTGCAGTACAACAAAAGACATAAAATAGTATCTCATCATCACAGGAGGCATGTTACAGTATTGGGAGCATTGGTTAATATTAGCATTGGTTAGCAAAATGAAAATGTATTTCATTATGTGAATAATAGACCAAAAAGCAAAAACAAGATTATCTTGATAGACTCCAAAAAAAGATGTCTGATGGCATTTAACATTTACTTCTAATTAAAGTTCTCAATAACATAGGAATTTGTTTTCTTAATGTAAGGGGTCAGGGCATCTATCTCCAGTCAACAGCCAACGTCAAGCTTGATGGTAAGACATTGAGGAAACGTTCAGGAATACTTATTTCTGTTATTATTTAATAAAGTACCGGAAGTTTTAATCAAAGTAATTTTAGGCCAAAAGTTATAAATATGATTGTACTTTGTAGGTATTATGATTACATACCTGAAAGGTCTCAAATAATCAGCTGGAAAAAATATTAAAATAAATACATAAAAAATGTAATGGGTAAGATGACAGATTAAAGAATAAATACAAAAATATTTCAAACATCGATAACAAGTAGTCAAAACCGCAACATAAAATTTTCATATGTAATAAGGACATAAGAATAAATACCTAAAAATATATTTAAGAAGAAATGTGGAAAACATATACAAAAAACAAACCCTGCAACTTTGCCTGTCTATCTGCATTGCGCATGCAGATAGGCGGTGCCTCAAACTTCCAGCCAGCCATAAGACTGCTAGTAATGAGGCATGTACACCCACTGGCATCAGTCATACCATGAGTGCTATGTTCATCTGTGATCAAGCAGGACGCACAAGACACTTAGTGTTGACAAAGTGAAAGCCATTATCATTACTTACAGAAAGCATATAATAAACAAAAACAACAGATTCTCAAAGGGGAAACCCTTTCCCAAATTACCCAAGTCCATTCTTATGTTGCTAGGCAGACATGCTGTGCTTTAGGTCAAATGATGTCTTCACATCATTGTTGTCTCTAGCTGCCGCCATGCTGCCCAGGGGGGCTTTCATGGCTCCTGAGGCTTCTGCTCTGCCATTGGGCCTCACTGGACCTTGCCTTACCGGCAGGGAAGATCCCCACACAGGATCTCTTGAGCCTCTGCTGCTGGGCCCTTCTAGGCCTCTTTTGCAGTCTCTGGCCATTCTACACAGGCTGCCTTGCTACCCAGAACACCATGCTTTCCAGACCACCATGCTACCTATGCCTGTGCTACACTGCCCAAGAAACCTCATGGCTCCTGCCATCCTGCTCTGCTGTGGGTGGGGTGCAACCCTTGCACAGGGCACACTCAGGCCTCTGCCCAGCACAGACAAGTGTTTCAGCTCCTTTAGCTCTGCGGGCAAGTACCTGGAGGCACCCAGCTCTACTGGTAAGCCTCCTGTCCATAGGTGTTCATCTCTCTTCATCGCCCAGTAGGTTCACCACAGCTGACTCTTTCCATTGCCTAGCAAGCTCATCATAGCCACCTCTTTTCATCTCTCATCATCTTAATATTATGCTCTCTCTTCTGGGTCTAGGAGGTTCTCCGTGTAGGGACTCCATGTCCGAAGGACATGCTCTGCTCACACAATTCCTGATGGTAACTCGGTTCCCCTTGAGCCTCTAAGGGACTGGCCCTTATATAGGCAAACTCCTTGTCAGTCTCAAGGCATGGCCCTCCCAGCAGGACCACAAAGTGACCAATCCCCTCAGGGGACCACAGGTCAATCAATCCTATTAAGGAGCTATTCAAACCCCTATTGGCGGAATAACTGACCAATCCCTTGCAAAATTGTGGCCCAGCCATTCATTTTGTGGGAGTTATGAGACCACAGCTAGAAAGGCCATATAAAACTGAGTCATTGCACTGCAAAATTTTTTGAAAATCATTCAAGAAAAGCTGAAGCACTATTGGCAACAAAGAGACATTTGAGACAACTTGCTGTCAAATGGAAATTTTAAGGCTATCCTTATGTTACAATTTATACCATAATATATTCCAGCTGAATTAGAGATTAACTATAAAAAATAAAATTATGGAACTAGAACAAAGGATTAGTGATTATTTTTAATTTTGGTGTGAGAATGTGGCACTGGTGGATCAGTGGCAGAATTCTCCCTTTCCATGTGAGAGATCTGGGTTTGATTCTGACCAATGCACCTCATGGGTAGCTACCACCCATCTGTTAGTTGTAGCTTGTGTGTTGTTATAATGCCAGGTAGATTTCTGCGGAGCTTCCAGACTAAGATGGGCTAGGAAGAAAGGCCTAGCAATCTACTTCTGAAAATCAACCAACGAAAACCCTATGGATCACAACTATCCAATCTAGAATTAATCATGGGATGTCACAGAATCAAGCAGATTTAGTTCTGTGTGCATGGGGTCGCCATGAGTCAGAGCTGACTCCATGACAGCTAACAACAGCAACATACACTTCTTAAGCTTGACTCAGAGGCACATTCCTACAAAGAAAATTTGTAGATATTATCATATACACTTTAAAATAGTCATTTTCAATGAAGACAAGTGGTAGTGATCAAAAGGCCCATGGATGGAAGCATATCAGAATCTCCATGTGTATGTCTGTGTGTGTGTGTGTTCTAAAATTACTCTTGCTTTGCATAATTTTACTTTTTAACTACCATTTATTGAGTGTTTAGTATGCTAGGCAAGTGTTTTGTGTGCCAGGCAATAATTATATGCAGTAGGTTTAATTTTACAGATGAAGACTGAAACTTCCAAAAGTTATTATCACCGTTATTGACAGTACCACGGTAACATTTTTAGAAGCTTGCATATTCTGAGTCCTGAGCTAAGTACTTTATAAGGATTTTCATTTAATTATCACAATGATTCTATGAGGTAGGAACTATTATTACTCTAATTTTCAGATAAGAAATCTCAGGCTCAAAGAGATTAAATAATTTGACCAGCTTATAAGTGGCACCTTGGAATTGAGCCCACATCACCCTTCACCCACCCCCCTCCTTCACCAGCTAGGATTCTGAAACAGTAGTTACCTATTTAAATTGTGTTGAAATTTCAAAATAATCTTTAAAATAGATGTGAGATTTCCATATTTTTCAGAAATATATTTGTTTGAAGATGTTGAGAAATACCAGCTTAAAACCTCTACAAATTAAAAAAAAAACAGTGAGCACTGTTAAAATGTAACTGGCAAAAATTTTTTGTAACAAGTTTAATTATAAGTATGTATTGAATGCATACTGTGTGCTGGGCATTGTTTTAGGCTCTGAATATAAAGAGATGGAACAAATAGTTCTCTGCCCTTATGGAGCTTGCATTGTAGAAGTAGAGTTAAGATTCTTATAAATCATTAAAAGGAAAAATGAGCAGCAGCCCTTTGTAAAAGTAGATAAGAATGTTGTTAGGCAATAATGAAATGAATTCTCAGGATAATATACTCACATTCTTACTAGTAATGAAGGAAATGAAATTTAAACAACATTAAATATTGCTTTTGACCTATTGTAAGAGCACAGATTAAAAAGAATGCTTAGATACAGTGTTGGGGTTGGTAAGTAGAAGTTAGTGCATTGTGTTTTGCTGGTGGGAGCATAAACAGAACCAGAAACTGATATACAACTGTAGGTACAAAACTGTCACCATCTCACAGAGTTGGACCTAAACAAACAATAATTGATTAAGGAACCAATTAAATAACAAGTTCCATTTACACATAATGGAACATCATTCAGTCATTAAACGTAATGATTTAGATCTCTAGCACCAAAAGAAAAGGTTCTGAAGAGGTTAAGAATATCATTACGTGAATAACAGGTTACAGAGAAAAATCCATGGAATGAACCCCCTCTCATAAAATTTAATTGATTATGGTACAATATGGAGGAGGTATAAGCTTTTTTTATTTTGCACATCTAGGTCTTAATAATTATGTATAATTTCTATAATTTGGGGGCTGCATTGACAGCACACTAAAACCATATAAATCTAATAAATTCTGGGGTACAAGTTGGAAGACTCCACTTGGCTGTTGGGATGTTAGAAACAAAAAGCCTACAGATAGAATCTCAGGGCCCCTGCCATATTTTGTCTCTGCTCTCTGGCTAACTTTTATCAAACCTGTTATGTACAGACAAAGATAAAATGTTCTAGAATTAGAGCGTATATTTCAAAGCATTTTCTCTAAAAAAATGTAAACTACAATTACTTAGCATTCGTTAGCCTCTAAAAATAGAGTCTTACTATCAGTGTCTCAAATAGTTACTAAAGATGAGAATGTTATGAGTCATGCTTGGCAGGTTAAATTCCTTATTTGCCCCCTAGAACTTGAATTATGTCTTATATTTCATCAGGTGGGCCAAATATGGCATCAAGGGAACAGCTAATTCCCTCTGCTCTCCAGTGTCACACAGCTATTAAATGATCCCTTTCATCACTATGTGCTAAGGAGCTGAGCAAAGCAACTACAACTTTGTTTATATTGGGAATAAGACAATTTGATAAGCTGAGGAGCTGTCTAATTGGGACTACTCATCTAAATATATTTATTCAATTTGCAAATCAATTCGGAGTTTCCCCTCATTAAACTGATTTTTTTTAAAAAATGGTATTATATAGAGTCTCAAATATTTAAGTAATGAAGGACCGTTAGAAGCTGAAAAAGAGCATAACAGATGACCTGTGTCCAGTTTTCAACTGGAGATTGTGATCTAATCTAACGCAGGGCATTAGGATTATGGAAGGTGAGGAGTCTTTAATTGTGGGAAGGTAGGGTTTACCTGTCAGGAAAGGATAGATTTGTCATCCAGCTCTATAAAAAGAGGTCTAAAGTTGAAGGAAAAGCCTGGTACACTCAAAACGAGTATACTAATTAATAAACTAAATTCTCAGAAATACCCACATTTAAATTTTATGACAATATTTGAATTAATATGGTGAATTATTATTTAAAACTCTCACTTAAATAGTGCTTTACAATTTTACAAAAAGTTTTATGTCGTTTTCATGAGATAATTCACAAAACAACTCTGCCAGCTCAGGAGGCTAAGTGCCCTGGCCTGAAACACTCAAGTAGTAAGCAGCAAAGTTCAATTCAAATCCAGTTCTTCTGAGCCTGTATTTGGTAATACTGTCAGTATAGTAGGCCATTTTTCTACGTACTACATTTTCTTTGGATTAGCTTTAACCCGAGCACAGTTTTGACTAAGACAACCCATAAAACTTCCATGCCCATCACAATTCCAGGCATAAAGAGTGAGAGTGGCAAATTGCTGACCTTTATGCTGGCACTACTCACTCTGGCACGGCACTCTTTTCTGCTCTTTTTGAACGTGCCCTCAGAATTCTTCTCACAGAACTCTCCATGCATCCACTATAAACTAATTGGATTTAGAATGCCAGAGGAAGCCTACTTTTTAAACCCTGAAATAACATTCTGTCATGTCCTAACTCTGAAATCATGAAAAATACTTCAGTGCTTCTGTGAGTACATTTTCTATCATTTTAATCACAGATGATTAGAACTCTTGGCCTTTGGATTTTTCCTCTCTTCTAATGAAACTGAACTTTGGGAAGACAATCTAATGAAGATGATCAACCATTAGATTGTCTTCCCAAAGTTCAGTTTTTATTATGAAACACCTTTGTTCAAAGTCTTCAATGCTTCTCTGATGACTATGTAATTAAGTCCAAACTACTTGCTCTGGCATTCAAGACCCAACACCAGCTAGCCCAGCTTCTCTTTTTAGTCTCACCTCTCTTATTCCCCAACATGAATACGTCATTTCTAAGAGATATTCTTTGTTTTCTAAGAGATTCTACTAAACAACTCCCTCTTCTCTTGATGATTCTGTCAGGAATGCCGTCTTTCCATCATTATCTTTATCTTACTCCATCTTTATTCAAAACCCCTCCAAATTTTCAAAGTTGACCTTTAATTGCTGTCTGAATTTTAATTTTTGTCCTTCCACTTACAGGATGTGTGACCTTGAGCAATTAATTTAACTTTCCTATGCTTCAGTTTCAGCATCTATAAAATGGGAAAAATAACAGTACCTACTTCATGGGGTTGTTGTGAAGATTATATGACTTGCTCTATGCAAAGGTGTTAGCACAAAGAACAGCACATAGTAAGTGCTATATAAGAATTTGCTTATATATATATATGTCCTTGTTCCCATTGTACTCCAGTACTACTGTCTTATGACAAGACACTTACCACTCATGCCTTGATACATTAATATTTGTATATACACCCTATTTCTCTCCTAAATTTTAAATTCTTATAGGGCAGATACCATGAATTTTGCAGATTTCTGTCTCATAAAGCTAATATTTTAGTGCTTTGAACATTTTAAGTGATCAATATTCATTTAAGCCATTGTTTTTGACAAAATAATGTTATCCATAGATATAATTTATTATGTATTACCTTTTCAACATCCACAGCCTTTTTCTATCTTATATGCAGTAAGAGGAAAAGGGAGAATCAGGAACAGAAGGAGGAAATGGAATGTGTAGCTAACTGCCTCCATAAACAACTGCCTCCTTTGCTGTGAGATTGTGGATGTTACTGAATGTTTCGATCAAACGTTCTACAGAAGAATTCTGATCAAAAAGGGTAAGAAATGCAAAACAGACTTTCAAATTCTCACGGAATCCAGATTTTCTGGAATCATGGAGGCTGGAAGAACTCCTGAAACTATTGTCCTGACAGAATCTTTGAGCCTTAAAACCTTAAACCAAAAATATCCCCTAAAGTCTTCTTAAACCAAACAAAATAAAAAAAAAATTTTTTTAGCTTAATTAGCAAAGAATGTTTGCCTTGAGCATTATGCTTTTTTGAGATCTACCAAATTGACAACCTATAAAAATCCTGTTGCCATTGAGTCAATTCCGACACATAACAACCCTATAGGATAGAGTAGAACTGCCCCATAGAGTTTCCAAGGAGAACCTGGTGAATTCGAACTGCCAACCTTTTGTTTAGCAGCAATAGCACTTAACCACTACACCACCAACCCAGAAAAACCCCTTCCAAAATTGACAACAGCAACTAGAAAGGTTAGATTGGAAGCTTAGGGGGCAGTAAGTTTATGTTAATGGGGAAGGAACAATTTGGAAAAGGAGGGTGAGAATGGCTGCACAACTTGAAGAGTATAACCAATGTCACTGAATTGTGCATGTAGAAATTGTTGAATTGGTATATGTTCTGCTGTGTATATTCTCAACAACAGCAACAAAAATAAAATACATTATTAAAAAGAGATTGTTTGCTAGAATCTCAGAGAATGCAATGAACTTGAAAAGGATTGTAGTGTACCCACTGATATCTAAGCTATTCTAAACAAATCTCTATTTCTCCTAATTTAATTAATTTCAAAAGACAGAAAGACTTCAACCACCCATTTTGGCTTATTCTAGTGTTTAATTTACTTAATCCCCCCCCCCCAAGTCTAGGCTAATTCTCTTGATACAGTACCTCCCAAAAGCATGATCTTTACAGTCTTTAATCCAAGTAAAGCAATATTATTAGCTTCTTCTCAAAGGATCTATTTTTCTTATCCTTAAATCAACTTAGATCCTCTTTCAAGCTTCGTTCTCATTCCTACACTGAAAAGAAAACAACAGAAACCAGTGCCAAGAATCAAGAATGGATGATCTTCTGAATACATTGAAATATTAATTTTTTGTGAAAGCTGCATTCTTGTCATGTTCTTAGTTGTGATTGATAAGACCCTCTTGGCTACATTTGTGTGGATTTTCTCCATCCTAGAGCTTGTCTGACTTAGTTTTAGTCCCTAAGTGAACTATTTTGCAGTTGGTCTATAAACCAATCTCAAATATATCAAGGAAACTGTAGAAGGTGTTATTTGCCCCAGCTAATTCGGTGTCATGAGCAGACATGATGAAATCTCAATTTCTTTATGAAGGTCAAGGCTATCAAATAAAATCAGCCTTTTGAGGGAGTCTGAGAAACAGTTCCTAACGGGTGATCTTTCAGCTTGTTACGCACCCACTAACAGTGGTTTGGTCTAGATTTAATCTTTTTAGCTTGTAGACAAGACTGTCAGGAGGTGAGTGAGTGGTGGTGGTGAGGGGACTCTAAAGCCTTATTAAAATCAGTTGGGGCACGCCTATTACTTCTCCTTGGTCTAAATGAGGATCACCCCTCACATAGCACGAATGCAATATTTTATAACATGACTCACTGCTCAAAGAACCATGTCTCTCACATGTAATACTTTGTGTTTTTTTTGCATCATTTGAGTGAATTATTTGATCTTTTTTGGTAATCTTTTAATATGGAAATTAAGAGCTTTTTCTATTCACTTTTGTCTCAGTCTAGAAAATCATATTTAAGAATATTCCTGTACACTGCAGCAAAGACTAAGAAGTTTACAAAATAGTGGTTGAAAGCACAAAGTGATAAATGACAACCACAAAAATCCCACATGTGAAGAAACATTCTGTTCTTTTAGGAAAAGGAAAAGCACTAAGGGAAGATTAGATCTAAAGTTTTCCCAAAGGCTTATACCCTGAAAATTGGAAAAAGACCAAACTCTGGAAACTGTTAAGATTTTTTTTTTTTTTAAGGGATTAGGCCTGAAAGCAGGCTGAGGGATAACTAAACTGGGAGATGGATAGTGCCCAATTGATATCAGATGTCTAAAGTTAAACACCAAGTAATCTTTCCATTTCACTTTTCATGATAGTGACAGGCAAATCAGAATCTATTTTTGATGCTCTTTCATGGCAGATACTGGAGAATCTGTCCTGCCTTTGCACATTTGGTGTTTATGACAGGTCATATTTTCTTTGAAAGCCATAGGAATTGAATATATACTAACCCAGAAAGTGGCATAAATGATCCGATAGAGATGTTACCAGTCCCCGAACTGTATCTATAGCTTTGAAATGCTGCCAAAGGAAGTTTAAAAAAAAAAAGGAATCCTTCAATACAGCTGCATTTTCACTTGAAATGAAAATAATATGTATTGTTTCACACATTGTAAAAATTACCTATATTCACTGTTCAATAAAAAGATCAAAAACAAGGAAAACTGCAAAGAATAAAGTAAAAATTATTTGACAGCCTTCCACTTAGATAACCACTTTTAACCTGTTTATAAGTGCCCTTCTATCTCTATGCATACATCAAAAAGAAAAAAACATTGCCGACAAGTTGATTCCAACTCATAGAAACCCTATAGGACAGAGTAGAACTGCCCCATAGGGTTTCCGAGGAGTGGCTCGTGGATTCGAACTGCTGGCCTTTTGGTTAGCAGCTCAATGCTTAACCACAGGGCCACCAGGGCCCTATGCATACATAAAAAAAAAATAAACAAGGGTAAAATTGTATACACAAATTTGTACATACAGAACCATATTGTACAATATATTTGCATTCCACAATATATTGTGAATATTTTCATGTCAATAAATACATTTTTTAAATGGCTGCATAGACTTCTTTTGGATGTTTGTATATTTAAGAAGTGGACATTTAGGCTGTTTTCCTTTTTTTGCTCCATAAGCAGCCTTCAGCATATGTCTTATCAGGTTTGTGCATTTGTCTCTTTAGGACAAATTATTAGATGTGGAATTTCTGAGACAAAAGGACGATTCTTTTAAGTTTTTGATACATATCACCTAACTGTTCTCGAAAAGAGTTTTATCAGCTTATACTCCAAAAAGAATGCATGATTGAGCTCATTTACTTTGCTAACACTAAGTTTACTGTTGCAAACACCACGTTCCATTGTTATCATTGCCAATATGATGGGTGGATATTTAATTGTTGTGTTTATATTAATTTATTTGATTAATAGTGAAGTTTAAAATTTTTTTGTGAATTGTTGGTTTTTGTCTTTGGTCATCTGTTTTTTTATTATTGATTTTTAAGAAAATTTTTTAAATATTAGGGATGTTCAAATATTTTCCTGGGTGTTTTTAGTTGTGCAAAATATTGTAACTGTAGCCAATTTTTTATGTAGTCAATTTTACATTTTTAATTGTCATATCATACTTAGAAAAATACCTGGCCTAATCATTTTATGATTTCACATTTTGCATTTAAAGTTTGTGATCCTTGTGGAATTTATATGAGGATAGAGACAGGGATTAAGATTTTTTAAATTTTTTTCGCACTATCCTTTATTTAAAACAAAAATTATAATTATTATTTTGCTCAGTGATGTAAAATGCCCTTCTTATTATATGCAAATTTTCATATATGCACAGGTCTCTTTTTTCAGCCTCTCTTCCCCTCAATTGGCCTGTTTCTTCCTAAGTAGTAGCACCAGCTTTAATTACTGCAGTTATGTTTTGTTATTTAGTGAAGAAGAACCCCTTTATTAAATTTTAAAGAATGTTTCTAGTTCTTTTTCTAATGTAATCTTCCATAGGAACTATGGAAACATTTAGTCAAGTTCCAAAATATTTCCTGGGCTTTAGACAAATTTAGACTTTTGCCCTCTGTGGTAGCTTTGTGATGTGGTAACTTGGCTAGGATGAACTACATTTCCCAGAATTCCCTCTCTGCACATTCAACCATTTTAAGAGGTAGCATAAATCAGGACCCTCCAGATCTTGGAGGAGATCTGGAGGGTCAAAGGGAAGCAGCAGCCATTTCGTAGTTCACACACTTTATTGCTTATCTGCTAATACATTTTGTTGGTATAAGGCGGCAGCTGGGCCTGTAACTGTACTAACTTTTCCTGGATGCTCCTTCAGTTTCTCTGACTTCTGGGCCAGGTATGTGTGACTCTAGGGCCATGGCAAAGGGCCCTAGCTTCTGCAGAACACCACACCACCAAGATCTGAAGCAGAGCCAGGACCAAGATAAGGAAAACAAGGCACCTAGGGCGCAAAGAGAGACCAGCTGGCACAGTGGTTAAGAGTACGACTGCTGGCCAATAGGTCAGCAGTTCCAATCTACCATGCTTTCCTTGGAAACCCTATGGGGCAGTTCTACTCTGTCCTATTGGGCCACTATGAGTTTGAATCGACTAGACGGGGCAGCGGGTTTAGGGCAGAAAGGTTAAGAAGGCACTCACTTGCAGATTCGTGCAAGAATTGTGCCACATTTGTACAAACCTGAGAGTGTGCACTTACTTAAATTTGTTCCATAGGAGGCTTGCCTGCCTCACACTAGTTCTAGTCCTATATCAGATAACAAGAGCTGACCTGGTTTTGCTTAGTCCTCATGGGCTTCAGGTCATGCTTGTGGATTCAGCTTGATTTTGCTCTCCCCCATGCTGTGTCTATCCTCTCATCTCAATTGTCTGCCTTGTGAATTCCAACCTCCAGCATAGCTTGCAAAGACAGCAGCTTTCCAGAGATTATTTAACAAGCTCCCACAATTGTATAAGATAAAATCCCTTTAACAAATTCATTCACACATACATATGAGGAAAATATTTGAAATAACCATAGCAGACAAAAATCAAAAAGCCTCTAGTATACATAAAATGCTCTTAAAAATCAGTAATAGAAAAATAGATAACTAAGGGTATAATAAACCAACAATTCACAAAATAATGAAAAATTCAAATAACTATTTTAAGCATCACTATTAATCAAAGAGAGGAGCCCTGGTAGCGCAGTGGTTAACTGCTCGGCTGTTAACCAAGAAGTAAGTGGTTCAAACCCACCAACCTCTCTGTAGGAGGAAGATGTGGCAGTCTGCTTCCCTAAAGATTTCCAGCCTTGAAAACCTCTGAGTCCATTCTGCTCTGAAAGAACTGAAGGAAAAAACTCAAGCCTCGAGTTGCAATATTGAAAGATTTTATGGGGAAAATAATCAGTGATACAGGAAGCATCAAAAGAAGATGGAAGGAATACACAGAGCCACTATATCAAAAAGAACTGGCCAATGTTCAAGCATTTCAGGAGGTAGCATATGATCAGGAATGGATGGTACTGAAGGAAGAAGTCCAAGCAGCCCTGAAGGCATTGGCAAAAAAAGAGGCTCCAGGAATTGATGGAATACCAATTGCGACGTTTCAACAAATGGATGCAGCACTGGAAGCACTCATCTGTCTATAGCAAGAAATTTGGAAGATAGCTACCTGGCCAACCAACTGGAACAGGTTTATATTTATGACTGTTCCAAAGAAAGATGACCCAACAGAATGAGGAAATTATCACAAAATACTATTAATATCACAAAATAAAATTTCACTGAAGGTCATTCAAAAGCTGCTGCAGCAGTATATAGACAGGGAACTGCCAGAAACTCAAGCCAGATTCAGAAGAGGACATGGAACAAGGGATATATCATTGGTGATGTCAGATAGATCCTGGCTGAAAGCAGAGAATACCAGAAAGATGTTTACCTGTGTTTTATTCACTATGGAAAGGCATTCAACTGTGTGGACCATAACAAATTATGAGTAACATTGTGAAGAATAGATATTCCAGAACACTTAATTGTGCTCATGAGTAACCTGTACATAGATCAAGAGGCAGTCGTTGGAACAGAACAAGAGGATACTGTGTGGTTTAATGTCAGGTGTATGTCAGGGTTATATCCTTTCACCATACCTACTCAATCCATATGCTGAGCAAATAATCTGAGAAGCTGGACTATATGAAGAACAACAGGGCATCAGGATTGGAGGAAGACTCACTAACAACCTGAGTTATGCAGATGACACAACCTTGCTTGCTGAAAGTGAAGAGAACTTGAAGCACTTATTGATGAAGATCAGAGACTACAGCCTTCGGTATGGATTACACCTCAACATAAAGAAAACAAAAATCCTCACAAATGGACCAATAAGCAATATCATGATAAATGGAGAAAAGACTGAAAGTTGTAAAGGATTTCATTTTACTTGGATCCACAATTAACACCCATGGAAGCAGCAGTCAAGAAATCAAATGACACATTGCATTGGGCAAACCTGCTGCAAAATATCTCTTTAAAGTATTGAAAAGCAAAGACATACCTTGAAGACTAAGGTGCACCTTACCCAAGCCATGGTGTTTTCAACTGCCTCATATACATGTAAGACCTGGACAATGAATAAGGAAGATAGAAGAAGAATTGATGCTTTTGAATTGTCTTGTTGGAGAAGAATATTGAATATACCATGAACTGCCAAAAGAACGAACAAATCTGTCTTGGAAGAAGTACAACCAGAATGCCCCTTAGAAGCAAGGATGGCAAGGCTGTCTCATATGCTTTGGACAGGGTTATCAGGAGGGATCAGTCCCTGGAGAAGGACATCAGTCCCTGGAGAAGGACATCAGTGAAAAAGAGGAAGACCCTCAACTAGATGGACTGACACTGTGGCTGCAACAATGGGCTCAAACATAACAATGATTGTGAGGATGGTTCAGGAACAGGCGGTGTTTTGTTCTTTTGTACGCGTGGGCTCTATGAGTTGGAACCAACTCGACAGCACCTAACAACAGTTCTACTCTGTCCTATAGTGTTGCTGTGGGTTGAAATCTTTTTGATGGTAGTGGGTTTGGCTTTTTTTTTTTAATCAAATAAATGAATATAAACACAGCAATGAAATGCATTTTCACCAATCATATTGGCAATGATGATATGTTCTCCTAGCTCTATTCTTTCTTCCTCCTCTCCCAACAGCTCCAAATCCTTTGATGTGTGTTATGTAAATAGATACCATTCACTATTCCATCTTGCTATAGTCACCTATAGAACTCTAATCACTCCTTTTAAGTCACGAATATTTTATCTCCTGACTCACCATCTTCTCTACCACTAATTTTGTCATCATGCTTGATGACATCTCATAAATTATCTATTCAACACCCAGGACTCTCAGTCCCTTGAAGTCTTTACTCTCAAGGATCTTGCCCTCCACCTCACCTCAGCCACTCTCTCCCATGGTCACATCTTAGACTGTGCTATCACTGGACACTGTGCCATGTCAGAAATCTTGATGTCAAGCATCCCACTGTCACTAAAGGAGTAGTCAATTAGATGTATAAAAATTAGAGAAAGATGTATAAAAAATTAAAAACCTAAGTTAACATGGTATAAAGAACTTTGATTAAATCAGTAATTAATTTTTTTATATTAGAACAAAATAAAAAGAAGTAATGTCCTCACAACAGCAGCATTTTACATACTACCAGCTTTCATTTATAACAATCTGTTATGCATCCCAGCACCTAAGTTTAGTCTCCAATACCATTCTCCATTCAAAGAAACCTGGGCGTCACCCCCTCCACATTCTCACATCTCTCCTTCCTGGCTTAGAGTCCATGATCCATCACTATTACTGCTCCTTTGCAAACATACTTCATTTCCTTGTTCTTCTCTTTCAACACATACTCAAACTGGCAAAACACAAGTCCAAGTTCACCCCAGTTGTTCACATATTCCATGGCTTACCATAACTGACTGACAGGTCAAACTTTAAATTTGTCACAACTTTCAAGGGCGCCTTTAACATTGCTCTGCAATCCTAGAAAATTCAAATTCTCTCTAAGGTGACAATTTTATACTTTCTTCTCTGTTTCAATTTTTCCCCTCTCCTCCCTTCTCCATTTCAGCTGATGACCTTGCTTTTGATTTCACTCAAAAATTAAAAGCAAATAGAAAGAAACTACATCTTTCCACAGTAAATCTGCCAACTTAACCATTTATGAAGCCATAAACTCTGTCTTCCTCCTATTGCTACAGGGATGACCACTATCTCCATTTATGTATTGGATTTCATCTTCTCTTGCTTATTTAAGGACTTTGTTCCTGCAATTACCTGCACTTTCTTCTATTATTGCTTGATTTTTTTCCTAGAAGGATAAAAATCACTTTATTTATATTAAAATAATAATAATAACTATATTGACTCCAAGCTCTATTTCTCTGTCTGTTTTCCCAACGAAACTCATGAGGGTTTTCTATACTAGCTATGTTTCTTAGTTTCATTCTCTCCATTTATTTAATCCAAATCGTTTCACTAGGAGGGTTCATGCCAAGGCCAACAAGGATTTTCTTGCCAGATTTAATGGTTAGTCTTCTGTCTCTAACTTTTTGGCATGAGAAATTAATCGTACTTTTCTCTTGGCTTTCCTTGCTTGGCTCTCAGAATGCGATAGTCTCCTGCTTTACCTCCTGACTAATACTGGTCCTTATCAGATTCCTTTGCAGGCCTCTTGGCTCAGTTCTAGAACAACTTCTCTTCTCCACAGAGCAGCCAGAGTGATTTGAGAGAATGACCATATATCTGTGAGGGAAAAGAGCAGTCCTGGCATAAGGAGCAGGAAGTAAAAGGTCCTGAGATGGGTTTGAGCCTGATCGTACAACATGGAAGCCAGTGTAGCTGACATGGTGTAAGCAAGGGGGAGAGTGGTAGGGGATGATTTCAGAGGTAACAGTGGCCTAATTATGAAGGGTCTTATAGGCTATTGACAAAACTTAGACTTTTACTCTGAGTTAGAGGAAAAGCTATTAGGAGATTTTGAACAGAGGAGTAACATAATCTGACTTACATTTTTGACAGAATCACTTTGGTTGTTGTGTTGAGTGTAGACTGAAGGGACAAGGTACAAAGCAGGGAGATCAGTTAGGAAGCTCCTGCAGGAATCCAGGTGAGAGATTATGGGGGTTTCCACCAATATGGAGGCAGTGAAGGTGGTGAGAGGTGGCTGGATTCTCAATATATTTTGAGAGTATGACCTCCAAGATTTCCTAAGAGATTAGATGTGGAATGTGACAGAAAGTAAAGATTCAAGGAGTACTCCAAGATTTTGAGTTTGAGAAACTAGAAAATGGAGATGGGATCATCCAAGATAGAAAAGACAATGGAAGCACCAGAGTTTGCCTGGAACAGTTAAGTCTGAGATTCTATTAGACACCCAGGTGAAGATGTTCAGTAAGAAGTTAGATAAGAGTCTGGTGTTCAGAGGAAATGTTTGAGCTAGAAATAAAAATTTGGAGTCATGTGATTATAGATGGTAACGAAAGCCGTGAAACTAGGTAAGATCACACAGGAAGAGGTATACAGAGAAGAGATGAGGTGCAGGAACGAAGCCCTGGGCTACTCCAAAATTAAAAGGCCAGGAAGATAAGAGGAAATAAGCAAAGGAGCCTGAGAAGCAGGAAGAGAGAAATGGGAAAATCAGGAGAAATTTTGTTCTAGAAGAAAAGTGAAGAAAGTGTTTCAAGGACAAGGAGTCAAATGCTAGTAAAAGATCAAATGAAATGAACTTCAAGATTTGACAAATATATTTAGATGAACTTTAAGATTTGACAAATATATTTAGCAATATGTGAGTTGACAGTGACCTGAACAAGTACAGTGTGGTTGGGTGGGCAGGACAAAACACTTTAAATGTTCAACAATTTATGGAAAAAGAGGAATTGGAGATAGCAAGTATAGACATTCCTTGCAAGGAATTTTGTTGTAAAGGGAAGAAGAGAAATGAGATGGTGGCTGGAAGGGAAGTAAGATCAAGAAAAAGCTGTTGTTTTTTGTTTTTAAGATGGCAAAAATAACAGCAGAATTATGTGCTGATTAGAATGTTTAGTAGAAAGAGAGAAATTGAAACTGTAGAAGAAAAAGGAAAGAATTGTTTGAGTTGGGGATCAGATATTGAATTCAAGTACTCAAATGGAGGGGCTGTCCTTGGGAATGGAATGACTTAACTGATTGATGAATTTTTTGGAAAAAACTGGGCATGCAAAGCCTATTTTCTTCCTTAGCAAGCCAATTTCCTAGCACAGTCCATGTAGTCTAAGTGGCTCTAGAACATGTGATAAGCTTACAAATCGAGTTCCTGCCCTGCGATAATCTAGCGCTGCCTGGGCTTAGGAGGGAAAGTCTGCCTGGATCTGGGATTCACATTTACAAAGCCCAATATCCCAAAGATATAACCAACCTTCCCCAATACCAACTTTAACAGTAATAAAGGTTATATTTTGGCTTCCCAGCTTCCCTACTCCTTGTCTATCATTTAAATAGTTCCAAATTCAGATGGGCCCTTTTAAACTACTGGACCCCTTTAAATTCCCAGTCCCTAGGTAGCACAAATAGTTAAGTGCTTGGCTACAAATCTAAAGTTTGGTGATTTGAATCCACCCAGAGGTATCTTGGAAGAAAGCCCTGGTGATTTAATTCCAAAGGATCACAGCCACAGAAAACCAATGTCCTCACAACAACAGCATTCAACATACTACCAGCTTTCATTTTTAACAATCTGTTATGTGTTCTACTCTGATACACATGGGGTCACCATGAGCCAGAATCAACTCCAAGGCAACTGCTTTGGATTGGGTTTTAAATTCTTAACACCAGCAATTTCACTCATAAATGCTCAGAACAAAGGCTATGGCTATTCTTACTTAGGCAGATTTAGATATAAATGCATATAAAAGTATGAGAATTCCATCTATTTTCATTGCTTTTACATTCGCATTGCATATGTGTACATATATTTGATTATTATTGTTGTCTTTTAAAATTAGTCCACAAAAAATTAGTTCCACTCAAATAGAAAGAGAGCAACAAAAGAAACCCTCAGGCAACAGAAGAAAGCAAATAATAAAAATTAGAGCAGAATTAAATGAAATAAAAAAAAAAACAGAAAAACAATTGAAAGAGTTGACAAGACCAAAAGCTGATCCTTTGAAAAAAATTAATAAAATTGATAAACCATTGGCCAAAATGACAAAAGAAAGACAGGAAAGGAAGCAAATAACCTGAATAAGAAATGAGGTGGGTCATATTACGATACATCCAAATGAAATTAAAAAAGAATCATATCAGATTACTATAAAAAATTGTACTTAACAAATTTGAAAACCTAGAAGAAATGGATGAATTTCTAGAAACACATTACCTACCTACACTAACACAAAGAGAGGTCAAAAAAAAGAACCAAACCCATTGCTGTCGAGTCAATTCTGACTCATAGAGACCCTATAGGACAGGGTAGAACGGCCCCATAGGGTTTCCAAGGAGCACCTGGTGGATTTGAACTGCTGACCTTTTGGTTAGCAGCCATAGATCCTAACCACTACACCACCAAGGTTTCCCAAACAGAGGTAGAACAACTAAATAAACCCATAACAAAAGAAGAGATTGAAAAGCTAATTTAAAAACTCACAACAACAACAACAAAAACCCTGGCGCAGACGGCTTCACTGCAGAGTTCTACCAAACTTTTAGAGAAGAGTTAACACTACCACTACTAAAGGTAGTTGAGAGCATAGAAAAGGATGGAATACTCCCAAATTCATTCTACGAATCCAGCATATCCCTGATACCAAAACCAGGTAAAGACATCACAAAAAAAGAAAATTACAAACCTATATCCCTCATGAACTTAGACGCCAAAATCCTCAACAAAATTCTAGCCAATACAATTCAACAATATATCAAAAAAAATAATTCACCATGACCAAGAGAGATTCATACCAGGTATGCAGGACTGGTTCAATATTAGAAAAACAATTTATGTAATCCATCATATAAATAAAACAAAAGACAAGAACCACATGATCTTATCAATTGATGCAGAAAAGGCATTTGACAAAGTTCAACACCCATTCATGATAAAAAAATCTCAGCAGAACAGGAATAGAAGGAAAATCCCTCCACATAATGAAGGGCATTTATACAAAACCAACAGCCAACATCATCCTAAAGTCTGAAAGCATTCCCCTTGAGACCAGGAACCAGACAAGGATGCCCTTTATCACCACTCTTATTCAACGTTGTGTTGGAGGTCCTAGCCAGAGATATTAGGGAAGATAAAGAAATAAAGGCATCCAGATTGGTAAGGAAGAAGTCAAAGTATCTCTATTTGCAGATGACATGATCTTATACACAAAAAACCCTAAAGAATCCTCAAGAAAACTACTGAAACTAATAGAAGAGTTCAGCAGATTATCAGGACACAAAATAAACATACAAAAATCAGTTGAATTCCTCTACACCAACAAAAAGAACATCAAAGAGGAAATCAAATCAATACCATTTACAGTAGCCCCCAAGAATATAAAATACTTAGGAATAAATCTAACCAGAGACGTAAAAGACATATACAAAGAAAACTACAAGACACTACTCAAGAAACCAAAAGAGAACTACATATGTGAAAAAACATACCTTGCTCATGGATAGGAAGATTTAACAATATAAAAATGTCTATTCTACCAAAAGTGATCTATAGATACAATGCAATTCTGATCCAAATTCCAACGACATTTTTTAATGAGATGGAGAGACAAATCACCAACTTCATATGGAAGGGAAAGAGGCCCCGGATAAGTAAAGCATTACTGAAAAAGAAGACCAAAGTGGGAGGCCTCACTCTACCTGATTTTAGAAACTATTATACTGCCACAGTAGTCAAAACAGCCTGATAATGGTAAAACAACAGATCCATAGACCAATGGAACAGAATTGAGAATCCAGACATAAATCCATCCATATACGAGCAGTTGATACTTGACAAAGGCCCAAAGTCAGTTAAATGGGGAAAGAGAGTCTTTTTAACAAATGGTGCTGGCATAACTGGATATCTATCCGCAAAAAAAAAGGAAACAACACCCATACATCACACCATGCACAAAAACTAACTCAAAACAGATAAAAGACCTAAAAATAAAATCTAAAACAATAAAGATCATGGAAGAAAAAATAGGGACAATGTTAGGAGCCCTAATACATGGCATAAACAGATACAAAACATTACTAACAATGCACAAATGCCAGAAAAGAAACTAGATAACTGGGAGCTCCTAAAAATCAAACACCTATGCTCATCCAAAGACTTTACCAAAAGAGTAAAAAGATTACCTACAGACTGGGAAAAAGTTTTTAGCTATGACATTTCCAGTCACCGTCTGATCTCTAAAGTCTACATGATAACGCAAAAACTCAACTACAAAAAGACAAATGACCCAATTAAAAAATGGGCAAAGGATATGAACAGGCACTTTACTAAAGAAGACATTCAGGTAGCTAACAGATACAGGAGGAAATGCTCACGATCATTAGCCTTTACAGAAATGCAAATCAAAACTACAATGAAATTTCATCTCATTCCAACAAGGCTGGCATTAATCCAATAAACCAAAATAATAAATGTTGGAGAGGCTGTGGAGAGACTGGAACACTTATACACTGCTGGTGGGAATGGGAAATGGTAGTGACCACTTTGGAAATCGATTTGGTGCTTCCTTAAAAAGCTAGAAATAGAACTACCATACAATCCAGCAATCCCACTCCTTGGAGTATATCCTAAAGAAATAAGAGCCTTTACACAAACAGATACATGCACACCCATGTTCATTGCAGCACTGTTTACAATAGCAAAAAGATGGAAGCAACCAAGGTGCCCATCAACAGATGAATAGATAAATAAATTATGGTATATTCACACAATGGAATACTATGCATCAATAAAGAACAGTGAGGAATCTGTGAAACATTTCATAACACGGAGGAACCTGGAAGGCATTATGCTGAGTGAAATTAGTCAGTTGCAAAAGGACAGATATTGTATGAGACCACTATTATAAGAACTCAAGAAATAGTTTAAACAGAGAATATTCTTCGAAGGTTATGGGAGTGGGGAGGGAGGGAGGCAGAGGGGTTTTCACTAATTAGATAGTAGATAAGAACTACTTTAGGCGAAGGGAAAGACAACACACAATACAGGCGAGGTCAGCACAACTGGACTAAACCAAAAGCAAAGAAGTGTCCTGAATAAACCGAACGCTTCGAAGGCCAGCATAGCAGCCTTGGGGCTTTGGGGGCCAGGATTTCAGGAGACATCTAGGTCAACTGGCATAATAAAATCTATTAAGAGAACATTCTGCATCCCACTTTGGAGAGTAGCGTCTGGGGTCTTAAATGCTAGCAAGCGGCTATCTAAGATGCATCAATTGATCTCCACCGACCTGGACCAAAGGAGAATGAAGAACACCAAAGACACAAGGTAATTATGAGCCCAAGAGGCAGAAAGGACCACATAAACCAGAGACTACATCAGCCTGAGACCAGAGGAACTAGATGGTACCCGGCTACAACCAATGACTGCGCTGACAGGGAACACAACAGAGAACCCCTGAGGGAGCAGGCGAGCAGTGGGATGCACACCTCAAATTCTTCTAAAAGGAACAGACTTAATGGTCTGACTGAGACTAAAAGGACCCTGGAAGCCATGGTCCCCAGACCTTCTGTTAGCCCAAGACTGGAACCATTCCCAAAGCCAGCTCCTCAGACAGGGATTGGACTGGACTATGGGTTAGAAAATGATACTGGTTAGGAGTGAGCTTCTTGGAGCAAGTAGACACATGAGACTAGGTGGACAGCTCCTGTCTGCAGGGGAGATGAGAGGGCAGAGGGGGTCAGAAGCTGGCTGAAAAAAAAAATGGATGAGAAAATAGAGAGTGGACAGAAGGAGTGTGCTGTCACATTAGGGGGAGGGCAACTAGGAGTACACAGCAAGGTGTACATAAATTTTTGTATGAGAGACTGACTAGATTTGTAAACTTTCACTTAAAGCACAATAAAATTAACAAAAAAAAATTAGTTCTACAGGTAACCCCCAACTTATGACCGGGTTTTTGTTCTGATGACTCTGGCATAAGGTGGTTCTGATGTAAACTGAATACCTTTTTTATTTTATTTTTTTTAGTTTTCATTACTGTTGCCTTTTATGATCAGTACCTTTATATATTTGATGGTTATTTGTCTTTGGGGTTGGGAAGCATTCCATATAAACTTACAGATCTATTTTAATACATACATTTTAAAAAATCATAAAAATTTGCTCCGATGCTGAAGAAGAGTTGGACAACATTGGCATTTTGTCAGTTGTGGTAATAGCTTCACTTGTGGAAGGTTCTGGATCATCTGAATTACGCTTGGGAATGCAGATGGAATTTCTAGTCAGAAAATTAGTGAGAGTTGTCTGTATGGTCCTTTTCTTTTTTTCTTCGTATATTTCCCAGTAACATCTCACTGCTTCCAGAATCTGCCTATCAATTTTAGAAAAATGATCAGGATCTGAGTCTATGTTTTCAAACAACTGGAGCTCCCGATTTAGTTTAGAAAAAACTCTAGCTAATCCTTTCACTGTACAAATTTTTGATAACTTCTCTCCCTCCTCTTTCTCATTATTTCTCTCTCCTATAGCATTTCTTTCCTCTTCAAAATCCATTAAGTCCTGACTTGTCAATTCCCATTCTTCATGATCTATGGGCTATCCCACATTGGTGATATCAAGTTCTAAATTCAGCATTCTTGCCATATGTACAGTTTTCCACTGATCTCTTTCATCATATTATCCTGATCAAAATCTTCGTGCATGTTCACATGACTCAGCAATTTTTTCCAAGTCCCTGGCATGCATTTTTCTGTACCTTCCTCCTAGCAAAATGCAATGTTCTGGATATACTGAACAATATCATAATTCTTCCAGAAATTGCATAATATTAGCTTACCTCCATGAGTTGCAGCTGTTGCCTGCGCAAAAATAGTACATAGGTAGCATGCCTTGAATGTGGCAATTGCACCTTGATCTATAGGCTGAATCACATTTGTCATTTTGATTTAGATTATCTACATGAGAAGGCCCCCACGTGTCTGTCAGTTTATCATACTGTGGGGGCTTGCATGTTACTGTGATGCTGGAAACTATGCCACTGGTATTCAGATACCACCAGGGTCACCCATGGAGGACAGGTTTCAGCTGAGCTTCCAGACTAAGACAGAATAGGAAGAAGGACCCGGCAGTCTACTTCTGAAAAGAATTACCAGTGAAAAACTTATGAATAGCAGCGGAATATTGTCTGATATAGTGCTGGAAGATGAGCCCCTCAGGTTGGAAGGCACTCAAAAGATGATCGGGGAAGAGCAGCCTCCTCAAAGTAGAGTTGACCTTAATGACTTGGATGGAGTAAAGCTTTCAGAACTTTCATTTGCTGATGTGGCACGACTCAAAAAGAGAAGGAACAGCTGCAAACATCCATTAATAATCGGAACCTGAAATGTATGAAGCATGAATCTAGGAAAATTGGAAATCGTCAAAAATGAAACAGAACGAATAAATATCGATATCCTGGGCATTAGTGAGCTGAAATGGGCTAGTACTGGCCATTTTGAATTGGACAATCATATAGTCTACTATGCTGGTAATGACAACTTGAAGAAGAGTGGTGTTGCATTCATCATCAAAAAGAACATTTCAAGATCTATCCTGAAGTACAACGCTGTCAGTGATACCCATACGCCTATAAGGAAGGCCAGTTAATATGAATATTATTCAGATTTACACACCAACGACTATGGCCAAAGATAAAGAAATGGAAGGTTTTTATCAGCTTTTGCAGTCTGAAATTGAACGAACATGCAATCAGAATGCATTGATAATTACTGGTGATTGAAAAGTGAAAGTTGGAAACAAAGAAGAAATATGGAACATATGGCCTTGGTGATAGAAACAATGCCGGAGATCAAGCGATAGAATTTTGCAAGACCAATGACTTCTTCATTGCAAATACCTTTCTTCATCAGCATAAACAGGAACTACACATGGACCACACCAGATGAAATATACAAGAATCAAATCTACTACATCTGTGGAAAAAGACAATGGAAAAGCTCAATGTCATCAGTCAGAACAAGGCCAGTGGCCGACTATGGAACAGACCATCAATTGCTCATATGCAAGTTCAATTTGAAACTGAAGAAAATCAGAGCAAGTCCACGAGAGCCAAAATACGATCTTAAGTATATCCCACCTGAATTTAGAGACTATCTCAAGAATAAATTTGACCCTTTGAACACTAATGACCGAAGATCAGACGAGTTGTGGAATGACATCAAGAACATCATACATGAAGAAAGCAAGAAGTTATCGAAAAGTCAGGAAAGAAAGAAAAGACCAAGATGGATGTCAGAGAAGACTCTGAAACTTGCTCTCAAACATCAAGCAGCTACAGCAAAAGGAAGAAATGATGAAGTAAAAGAACTGAACAGAAGATTTCAAAGTGTAGCTCGAGAAGACAAAGTAAAATGCTATAATGACATGTGCAAAGCAGAGACAGAAAACAAAAGGGAAGAATATGCTCAGCATTTCTCAAGCTGAAAGGACTGAAGAAAAAATTCAAGCCTCAAGTTGCAATAGAGAAGGATTCTATGGGGAAAATATTAAACAATGCAGGAAGCATCAAAAGAAGATGGAAGGAACACATAGAGTCATTATACCAAAAAGAATTAGTCGATGTTCAACCATTTCAAGAGGTAGGATATGATCAGGAACCGATGGTGCGGAGGGAGGAAGTCCAAGCTGCACTGAAGGCACTGGTAAAGAACAAGGCTCCAGGAATTGACAGAATATCAATTCAGATATTTCAAAAAATGGATGCAGTGCTGAATGTGCTCACTCATCTATGCCAAGAAATTTGGGAGACAACTATCTGGCCAACCGACTGGAAGAGATCCATATTTATGCCTATTCCCAAGAAATGTGATCTAACTGAGTGCAGAAATTATCGAACAATATCATGAATACCACATGCAGGCAAATTTTGCTGAAGATCATTCAAGAGCGGCTGCAGCAGTATTATCGACAGGGAACTGCTAGAAATTCAGTCTGGATTCAGTAGAGGACATGGAGCCAGTGATATCATTGCTGACGTCAGACGGATCCTGGCTGGAAGCAGAGAATACCAGAAAGATGTTTACCTGTGTTTTATTGACTATGCAAAGACATTCGACTCTGTGGGTCATAACAAATTGTGGATAACATTGGGAAGAATGGGAATCCCAGAACATTAAATTGTGCTCATGAGGAACCTGTACATAGATCAAGAGGCAGTTGTTGGGACAGAAAAAGGGGATACTGAGTGGTTTAAACTTGGAGAAGGTGTGCGTCAGGGTTGTATCCTTTCACCATACCTATTCAATCTGTATGCTGAGCGAATAATCCGAAAAATTGGACTGTATGAAGAAGAACGGGGCATCAGGATTGGAGGAAGGCTCATTTACAACCTGCGTTGCTAAAAGCGAAGAGGACTTGAAGCATTTACTGATGTAGATCAAAGACCACAGCCTTCAGTAGGGATTACACCTCAACATAAAGAAAACAAAAATCCTCACAACTGGACCAATATGCAATATCATGATAAATGGAGAAAAGATTAAAGTTGTCAAGAATTTCATTTTACTGGGATCCACAATCAACAGCCATGGAAGCAGCAGTCAAGAAATCAAAAGACGCATTGCGTTGGGCAAATCTGCTGCAAAGGACCTCTTCAAAGTGTTGAAGAGCAAAGATGTCACCTTAAAGACTAAGGTGAGCCTGACCCAAGACATGGTATTTTCAATCACATCATATGCATGTGAAAGCTGGACAATGAATAAGGAAGACGGAAGAATTGATGCCTTTGAATTGTGGTGTTGGCGAAGAATATTGAATACACTCCCAAAAGAACGAACAAATCTGTCTTGGAAGAAGTACAAGCAGAATGCTCCTTTGAAGCAAGAACAGTGAGACTTTGTCTTACATACTTTGGACATGTTATCAGGAGGAATCCGTCCCTGGAAAAGGACATCATGCTTGATAAAGGACAGGGTCAGCGGTCCCTTGACTAGAGGGAGTGACACAGTTGCTCCAACAATTGGCCTAAGCATAACAACGATGGCGCAGGACCGGGCAGTGTTTCATTCTGTGGTACACAGGGTCACTATGGGTCAGAACCTACTCGACAGCACCTAACAACAACAATAAAACATAAGGAGAATGTCCTGGGGCATTATCAAGCAACAGCAGAACCTTGAAAGGAATGTTCTTTTCAAGTCAGTAGGTGTGCATTCCTGGGATGAAACAATTTAAAAACCAGCCTTAGAATAATGCAATCATTACCCAGGCGGTCGTAAATGCGATTCATTTTAATTCGAATACATCATGAGCTGGGGACTACCTGTATACAGAAAGTAAAATTAGCATAGGATGCAGAGTAACACAATATGGCATAGCCTAACTATTTTATTACTGGTACTAAGTGTGAATATATTTCCTTCTGTCATGTTTTAAATCATGTTTAATTCTACTAATCTCTAGGATCTATTTACATGGATGATTATACATTAAAATTAAGCCTACAATATAAACCAGATTGAAAAAATTTAATCTTCTAGGCAAAGAATACAGTTATTTGGCATCTCACACAAGTCAACAAAAAATAGAAAAGCGGCTGTTGAATGAGGATTTGTTAATTTTAAAAATAATTAGATGCCAATCTAGTACACAGACACCAAGAAAGCTCTGCTCTTGACAATGGAGGATCACATACCAGCATCAATGGAAGCTTCAAAAAATACCCACTTCCTCACGTGGGCCCTTCCAGTCTGTCACAACTTAATGGTTTCACTAATGAAAAATCATACTTGAGCAGTAAGAGTTACTTACAAATGCAAATGTGCCTCCAAAATTAAGCTTATCTGAAAATAAATATTACAGCTTTTCTGAGAGAAGTTATATTAACCATTTGACTTGTAATCAATGATCAGTGTCTAATACCTAAAAATGTACAATTGTAAGCTTCACTTAGCATAACTTGTATTCAATTTTAGTGCCTTTTTTCTTTATTCATCACACACAGAAAATTGCTAATAGAATAGTCTACCATATACAGAAATTTCAGTTACATTTTTGATAACAGTCATTATGTATTTAAGTATTTATATCAGCTCTCACATGAAAAAGACAGTGGAACAATATTAAAAAAAAAAAGTGTATCTTGATTAGGCAATCACTAAGGTTAATATTTTGGAACTAAATTTAGAGACCCCATAATTTTATCAGATCTGTGATGTGGGGATATGAATTCATCATTTGGAAAGCCTAAACAATTTAACTAGCTAACAAATCAAAACAAATTAATTCTTTTCCACAGGGAGAACATCCGGCTGATTCCAAGCTAATAGTAATATTCTGATCCTTGACCTAAAAATTAAGCCATACTTAGATTATGCTTTCAGGAGTAATAGTAGCTGCCGTTTATTTAGACTGTTGTGTGCCAAACATATAATGAGATGCTTTACATATGTTATTTTATATCATTTAATTTCATCAATAATCCTGAAGTAGATAGCATTATTCTTGTTTTACAATTGTGAAAACTGAGTCTCTGAGAAGTTAAGTAATTTGATTAAGGTCATACAGCTTGTAGGTAGCAAAGCTGGGATTTAAATTCAGGAATATCTGCCTACAATGCTGTCCAGACAAGCTGTACAGTTTGCTGATCTTATACAGATATCAGTTAAGATCAATACTTTATGTGTATAGAGAAAAATTTAGTGACAATGAGACAAGCAGTTCATGCCTTCCTAACCAAAGGTCTTTTCAAGTAGAATTTCTTGACGTTAACACATACTGTGACATTTTCTGCCAATATATATAACTCAAATTTTTGTACACATATATTTCCCAATTCAGCCTTGGCTATAGCTCGAAGCTCCAAATAAGTATTGAATAAGAATAGCAAATAAATGAAAAGTGTTTGTAATAGAATTACTTTAATATTAAAAGTAAAATAAAAATAACATTAATGGCCCTGAATCTTATGGGACAATAGTTAGAAATAGCTGAACACCAAAACCAAGAGCTGATGGGAAAAGTCAGAAAGGTACAGCAGTTTGAGAGGGTGAATGGTAGTAATGGTGTCATGCAATCCTAACAACACTTCTCGTTCCACCTGGTTGCGCGCCTGTCCTAACTGCTGACTGGTGGTAGATTCAGGTTACCAATCCTTGAGTTCTAAAGATACTAAACATGCTAAACTTTCATTGCAGGCTCATATAACCCACCTCCATTAGGGAGAGTAATCCATGCTGATAGCAGCAGTAAATGTCAAATATCGGCACTCAGGAGCCCAATCAGGAGGTTCCAATGAGCCTATTTCTCAGAATCCTTCAAACCTGAATATGCGTGTTGCCCCTGATCCAGCGGTTCCACTCAAGGAAACTATCCCATATATATGCTTACACATATATATGAAGATATAGGAGATACAGGGACACTCATTGTAGCACTGTTTGTAATTGTGAAATGCTGGGGGGTGGAGGGTAGTTAAACCCTCATAAATAAAGGAGTAATTAAGTAAATTATCATTACTATGGAGCCATTCAAAAGGACAAGGTAAACTATTTTGTACTGATATAAAAACCCTCCAAGATGTATTGCATAAAAGAAAATGAGTTAAAGGATAATATGTATAGTATTATATCTTTTTTTAATAAAAAATGTTTATGTGCGTGTGTGTGTAAATGCATAAAAAAAGGGATTGGGTAAAGGTGGACCAAGTTTGGGGCATTAGGTGCTTCTAGGGAAGGGAGAGGAACTGGGAAGGAGGGTAAGTGAAGGGGAGCTTTTAAGTTTTTCTGAATATTGCTTGTATATACTTTAATGGAAATAAATTCTTATATTAATGCATATTATTTGTGTAACAAAAAGACAAAGAATTCAGTTATGATATTAGGACATTCATCTTTAATATCCACCATAATTAAAGGATATATGTGTTCGTGTGGTGTGTGTGTATGCATGTATACATAACAACTTCAAATTAACTTGACTCTGATCTGTAAAGATTACTCCATTTTTAAATCTAAGTGAAACTGAATATTCCCATCTGTTGAAATCACATAAACCATAAAAAAAAACATATTAAATCCATGTAACAAACCAAGCTAATCCAGACACCAATATCAGTATGTAAACATATTGCTAAATAGAGAATACCAGAACTGAATTTTTTTCCAAAACATATTTATTTTCTCATGATTGTATCTTAATTTTCAGCAATAATGCTTAGAGTCTTCCCACATCTGAACTGTTGAATAGAAGAGAGGGTTACCTGGAATGATAAAAACTGATGAGGTGGGGGAAGCCTCTGACATTGATTTCAATTTTAAGATTAGGCACAAAGCCCTCTTCCCAAGGGGTGGCACTCTGTCAGCAGATGCCATTTTCTACCCCATCATTCCTGCACGGCGTTGTGTAGCCTGATGATTGAACTTACCATTTCAACACTGCGGTGTGAACACGGCAGATAAGAATTTTCCCTTTTATTAATCTTATGTTTAAACTACCTAATTAAAATAAGAAACACTGTGCATTTACATTTCACAGTTTCTAATGAAGAAGCCATGATAATAGAAGAACTGCTAGATCTGAATATACTAAGAAATTAATTAACCTTAAATATTACAAATTATGCCTCAGTCTTTTTTTTTTTTTTTTTTTTTAAGGGCTAAGTGTGCTGTTTGTTTTAATTCTGCTTTTGGGAGGGGAAAAAAAGGAAGGAATTAACATACTGATTACCTACTACTTGTTAAAGAGAGCCCTGGTGGCACAGTGGTTAAGCACTTAGCTGCTAACTGAAAGATCAGTGGTTCAAACCCACCAGCTTTTGAATTTCAGGTAATACCAATTGTTGTATTAATTTAAAAAAAAAAAAAAAGTAATATATGCTATTGTAATAAATTTAATCAATACAAATCATAAAAAGTAAGAAGCGAAAGTGCCCTTCATACCCTCTCCCAGGACAGACACAATTAACTCCCAGAGGTAACCACTGTCAACTGTTTAATTGTTGTTTTTGTTATATGCCATCGAGTCAGTCCCAAATTATAGAGACCCTACATGACACGAGTAGAACTCCCCCATAGGATTTCCTAGGCTGTAAATCTTTATGGAAACAGATCACCAGGTGGGTTCTAACTGTCGACCTTATGGTTTCAGCCAAGCACTTAACCACTGGGCCACCAGGGCTTCTTCAACTATTTAGTAGTATCTGTCAACACCATAAAAATACAGTTCTGAAACTTGCTTTTTTTTCTACTTGATTTTTTTCTTTCCTTGTGAGTACATGCAAATTCTCATAAGTTGTGTAACATTCTCTCTCTCTATATATATACGTATGTGTGTGTATATACATATGTGTGTGTGTATATATATACTTTTTTTATATATATATACGTATGGAGACAGAGAGCAAGAAAATCAATTCCAACTCATAGCGACCCTATAGGACAGAGTAGAACTGCCCCATAGGATTTCCAAGAAGCAGCTGATAGATTTGAATTGCCGACCTTTTGGTTAGCAGCTAAGCTCTTAAACGCTGCACCACCAGGGCTCCATGTATGTATCAATTATGCATGAATATTTTTTTAACTTTTCCCCTATGGATGAATCTTTAGATTATCTCCAATTGTACTGCTGTCATAAACAAGCTGTGTATATATAGAAATTTGATTATGTCATTAGAAAAAAAAAATCATAAAGTATAATCTTACCAGTTTTCTTCAAGGCTATCATTAGGGTTAAATCTTTTGTATTTTGGCACCGTTTAATAAACATACTGACGTAAGATAGTCATTTACAGTGTTTAAATGGCACACAAGGGAGGCTTTTAATATGTGTGCATGTGAGTAAGAAAAGAAACTTACACATGGGAATCATTAGAGAATCATTAGTGTAGATTTGTGGAAGAAATGGCTGACACTGCTTTATTCAGGTCTTGGGAAAGGGAGGCTCTATGTGGATTTTGGTGTTCCTTTCCTAAAGAAACCAAACCAAACCCATTGCCGTTGAGTTGATTCCAACTCATAGAAACCCTTTAGAACAGAGTAGAACTGCCCCATAGGATTTCCAGTGAGCAGCTGGTGGATTTGAACTGCTGAGCTTTTGGCTAGCAGCCGAGCTCTTAACCATTGCACCACCACAGCTATTTTTTGAGAATTACATGTTTCTCAAAAAAAAAAAAAAGAAGGCATAGTTACTAATGCTTTAGACGCAAATACTAGTTTTTTTGATAGAATGGAATTAATTTTCTTTTAAAATGAAAGAGCATTAACAAATTTGCTTTTGTACATAGATGCTTGCAGAAGGGCTTTTTAAGAATCCTAGCACATTACAGTAGAACTGTCCCATAGGGTTTCCAAGGCTGTAATCTTTACAGACTGCCACATCTTTCTCTCACGGAGCAGCTGGTGAGTTCAGACTACCAACCTTTCAGTTAACAGCTGAGCTCTTAACCATTGTGCCACCAAGGCTTCAGTATGGATTAAACCTCAAACGTAAAGAAAACAAAAATCCTTACAGCTGAACCAATAAGCAACATCACGATAAACAGAGAAAAGATCAAAGTTGTAAAGAATTTCATATTACTTGGGTCCACAATCGATGCCCATGGAAGCAGCAGTCAAGAAATCAAAAGTCACGTTGCATTGGGCAAACCTGTTGCTAAAGACCTCTTTAAAGTATTGAAAAGCAAAAATGCCATGGTATTTTCAATCACCTCATATGCATGTGAAAGCTGGACAATGAATAAGGAAGACCAAAGAATTAATGCCTTTGAATTTTGGTGTTGGCGAAGAATATTGAATATACCATGGACTGCCCAAAGGAACGAACAAATCTGTCTTGGAGGAAATACAGTCAGAATGCTCCTTCGAAGTGAAGATGGCTAGACTTCATCTCACTTACTTTGAACTTATTATCAGGGGGACCAGTCCCTGGAGAAGGACATAATGCTTTGTAAAGTAGAGGGAAATAGAAAAAGAGGAAGACCCTCACAGAGATGGATTGACACAGTGGCTACAACAATGAGCTCAAACATAGTAATGATTGTGAGGATAGTACAGGACTGGGCAACATTTCGTTCTGTTATACATGGAATAGGGTCATGGATTGAATAGTGTCCCCCAAAAATATGTGTCAACTTGGCTCGACCATGATTCCTAGTTTTGTGTGGTTGCCCTCCATCTTGTGATCTAATGTAATTGTCCTGTGTGTTGTAAATCCTAATCTCTGCCTGTGGTTAATGAGGCAAGATTGTTGTTGTTAGGTGCCGTCGAGTTGGTTCTGACTCATAGCAACCCTTTACACAACAGAATGAAACACTGCCCGGTCCTGCGACATCCTTATAATTGTTGTTATGCTTGAGCTCATTGTTGCAGCCACTGTGTCAATCCACCTCGTTGGGGGTCTTCCCCTATTCCCCTGACCCTGTACTCTGCCAAGCATGATGTCCTTCTCCAGGGACTCATCCCTCCTGACAACATGTCCAAAGTATGTAAGACGCAGTCTCGCCATCCTTGCCTCTAAGGAGCATTCTGGCCGCACTTCGTCCAAGACAGATTTGTTCGTTCTTTTGGCAATCTTTGGTATATTCGATATTCTTCGCCAACACCACAATTCGAGTCAACTCTTCTTCGGTCTTCCTTATTCATTGTCCAGTTTTCGCATATGATGTGATTGAAAATACCATATCTTGGGTCAAGCGTACCTTAGTCTTCAAGGTGACATCTTTGCTCTTCAACACTTTGAAGACGTCCTTTGCAGCAGATTTGCCCAATGCAATGCATCTTTTGATTTCTTCACTGCTACTTCCATGGCTGTTGATTGTGGATCCAAGTAAAATGAAATCCTTGACAACTTCAACCTTTTCTCTGTTTATCATGATGTTGCTCATTGGTCCAGTTGTGAGGATTTTTGTTTTCTTTATGTTGAGGTGAAGTCCATACTGAAGGCTGTGGTCTTTGATCTTCATCAGTAAGTGCTTCAGGTCCTCTTCACTTTCAGCAAGCAAGGTTGTGTCATCTGCATAACTCAGGCTGTTAATGAGTCTTCCACCAATCCTGATGCCCCATTCTCCTTCATATAGTCCAGCTTCTCGTGTTATTTGTTCAGCATACAGATTAAACAGGTATGGTGAAAGGATACAACCCTGACGCACACCTTTCCTGACTTTAAACCAAGCAGTATCCTCTTGTTCTGTCTGAACAACTGTCTCTTGATCTATGTAAAGGTTCCTCCTGAGCTCAATTAAGTGTTCTGGAATTCCCATTCTTCACAATGTTATCCATAGTTTGTTATGATCCACACAGTCAAATGCCTTTTCATAGTCAATAAAACACAGGTAAACATCCTTCTGGTATTCTCTGCTCTCAGCCAGGATCCATCTGACATCATCAATGATATTCCTGGTTCCACGTCCTTTTCTGAAACCAGCCTGAATTTCTGGCAGTTTCCTGTCAATGTACTGCTGCAGCCACGAGGCAAGATTAGGTTATGTTAAAGGGGATTAAAGTGGGATGCAACACCCTTACTTAACTCAAAGCCCTGGTTCAATGTAAGGAGAGTTTCCTTGGGGTGTGGCCTGCATCACCTTTCATCTTATGAGAGATAAAAGGAGAGAGAAGCGAGCAGCAAGATAGGAATCTCTACCACCAAGAAAGGAAAGCTAGGAACAGAGTGTATCCTTTGGACCTGGAGCCCCTGCGCTGAGAAACTCCTAGACCCAGGAGAAGACTGATGACAAGGACCTTCCCCCAGAGACAACAGAGAGAGAAATACTTCCCATGGAGCTGGTGTCCTGAATTTGGACTTCTAGCCTCCTAAACTGTGAGAGAATAAATTTATATTTTTTAAAGCAGTATTTCTGTTACAGCAGCACTAGATAACTAAGACAGGACACTATGAGTCAGAGCCGACTCAAGGGCACCTAACAACAGCACATTACACATTAGAACACAAAGAAACAGCAGAGGCCATTTAGTCCTTATATTATAGAACAAATGAGGTCCAGAGAGGTTAAATGACTTGCCCAAGGCCACTTAGCCAGTGAGTGGCAGAGATAGCACCAGAATTCACACATGTGCCCAGCCCATTGTTCTTTTCACCGTACCATCTGCATGAAAATTATAATCGATAAAAATAAGTCAATTAACCGTTGTTAGTTTCTTTGCACCTTAGAGTCAGAAGTGAAGAAGAAAGTTTGTATATCTTTCACTTGTATGATTAAGAGTGAGAGACCCAGTCCTGTGAAGGTCTGAATGATCCTGATTTGGAACTGATCAAAGAGGCTGCCCTACCTAGCATGCACTTTGCATCAGCACCCGGCTCAGGGGACAGGCACAGCTGGAAAGTGCCGTTGCCTCCTTACCATTGCATGCAGCTAAGCAGAATTAGCAGCAGTCCAAATAACAATTAATTATTAATTAACAAGCAGGCTTTATGAGAGATGACCTGAGAAAAAAATAAAATCTTAGTCATTTGTGACCCTTGTCATGTTGAATGTAGTTCTGCCTGACTAGATTTTCTGTCCATAGCATAAGATAGTGTTTGGTAGTTCCAACAAGATTCCAGAATAATTTGTCTTTAAAATGGTGAAACCAAAAATATGCCATGAAGTCTTCATTAAAGCAAACAATAGTTTAGCTTAATTTGTAAAGAATGTCTGCTTGAGCACTGTGCTCTTTTAAAGAACTATCCTTATGGGATCAAATTGACAACAAGTGAAAAAGTTAGATACGAAGCATAGGGGACAGTGAGTTTATGTTAAATGTGGAGGAATAATTCAGAAAAGGAGGGTGAGAAATGGTTGCACACCTTGAAGAATGTAATCAAGGCCATTGAATTGTACATGTAGAGCTTGTTGCATTGGTGTATGTTTTGCTGTGTAAGTTTTCAACAATAAAAATAAAATATATTATTTTTTAAAACCATTTAAAAGAGACAGCTTAATGATGTAAATCATCCTATAGCCAGTTGCTGTCAAGTCAATTCCAATTTATGGCGACCCCATGTGTGCCAGAATAGGACAATGCTCCCTAGGGTTTTCTTTTTTTAATAATATTTTATTGTGTTTTCGGTGATAGTTTACAAAACAAATTAGGTTCCCATTTGACAATCTACAAAAATTGTTCGGTGATGTTAGTTACATTTTTTACAATCATAGGGTTTTCAATGGTTGATTTTTTGGAAGTAGATGACTCGGACTTTCTTCTAAGGTGCCTCTAAGTGAACTTGAACCTCTAACCTTTTGGTTAGCAGCTGAGTGTTAACTGTTTGTACCACCCAGGGACAAATCACTCTGTGTATCCATTTTTAAGTCATTCTATAGGCAACCACAATTCCTCCCAGATCCCTCACTTAATTTCTGGGTCCTCCTTCTCAACCTGAGGTAACAAATTTCCACATTACTTCAGTTTCCACTCACATTCACAAAATGACAAGTGAAGGGCCCCAGGGCATTTAGAGTGGTGTTTCCTAACTCACATCAAACTCTACTCTCTACTATCAAATGCATCTGCTGTTAAGTTCCAGAAATGAGGAGAGAAAGAGAGAGGAAAAGAGGAGGTGAAGTATATGGAATTCTTTTTCTGGGAAATAGCAGTAAAATCTCCATTCATCAAAAGAAATCTTATTCATTTTTCAATGTGGAATTCAAATGTCACCTATTAGGTGACAAGTCCTTAAGCTTCTACTGTCCAGGGGTTATATTAATCACTTTTTACACTGATTGTCATTGTATGTGTATGTCTGTTAGGGCCTTATTATATTTTTATAATAAGAGCCCTGGTGGCACAGTGGTTAAATGCCACAGCTGCCAACCAAAAGGTCAGCAGTTCTAATCCACCAGCTGCCCCTTGGAAACCCTTTAGGGGCAGCTCTACTCTGTCCTATAGGGTTTCCAAGAGTCAGAATTGACTCAACAGCAATGGGTTATAGTTCAATATTGTGAATTTCTGGAGAAGAACAAATTATATTCATCTTTATTTTCCCAGAAGGTATCACACTGTAGGTAATCTGTGAATATGTGTTAAATTTTGGCAATGACTGTTGTGTCGTCTGGTTTGGTCAGAAAGGATAGTTAGCTAAATATTCTAAGAGAGAATATACTCTACGTAAATGTCCAATTTTAATAGAATTTAACACAACAAAATGCACTTAGAACTTGAATTCTACTAACATGATTTCGTTTTTCTTTGATAATTCACACAGCATTTCATAATTTTACAGTGCCTCAGGATCATTATAAATGTCAATTACTGCTGTGTAACATACAAACATGCCAGTTAGTGTAAATCTCTGGTTGATGGAGTATCAGATAAACCACTTGTCACTTTACTTGTTCTCTCTTAAGAAGCCCTGGTGGTGCAGTGGTTAAAGCACTCGGCTGCTAACCAAAAAGTTGGTGGTTCGAACCCACGAGCCACTGAGGGAGAAAGATGTGACAGTCTGTTTCTGTAAAGATTTTCAGCCTTGAAAACCCTATGGGGCCGTTGTAATCTCTCCTATACAGTCGATACAAGTCGAAATCAATTCGATGGCAATGGGTAGGTTTTTATATAAGGCATCACTTAAGTATCCACTTGGATACTTCTCAGAGTTACCCATGAGTGATTTATCTGTGTGCTCCTTCAATTCTTATGTCTAAGAATCTATGCTGGGTGTATACAGGATTTTCTTATCTCCCTTTCTGACTCCACATGCACCCTCCCCAGTGCACATCAGGTGTGTGTGCAAACACACACACACACTCCTCATCCCATTTTAATATCCACATTCAGCTCTGCAGTGGGTCATTAGGTAGACGTGAGAGTAAAATTAGCCAGTCAGAGCTCTCTCAATGCTACTCAGTTTATGTAATTAAAAAAAAAAACTAAAGGTTTCTTCAAGCACTGTCTCTGGTAATTCTCAGAAGATGTTAATTTGTATACCATTACGAAGGCCATCTAGGAAACCCTGGTGGCCTAGTTGTTAAGTGCTACAGCTGCTAACCAAAAGGCTGGCAGTTCAAATCCACCAAGCATTCTACTCTGACCTATAGGGTCACTATAAGTTGGAATTGACTCCACGGCAATAGGTTTGGTTTGGTTTTGGTTTAAGACGGCACTGGGTTTTTTTATATCTATATATACAGTGGAAACCCTGGTGGCATAGTGGTTAAGTGCTACGGCTGTTAACCAAGAAGCCGGCAGTTTGAATCCGCCAGGCGCTCCTTGGAAACTCTACGGGGCAGTTCTACTCTGTCCTATAGGGTTGCTGTGAGTCAGAATCAACTCGAGGGCAGTGGGTTTGGTTTTGGGTTTATACATACACTAGAACAATAATCTGATTTTGGATTCACTAAAATAGTGGCAATTACACAGGATTCAAAATTTCAGATTTCTGTCTTTCTTGATTTTATTTTCCAAAAACGGAGAAATACTAGGAATTATAACACAAAATTATAATACAAAAAATTGAGGGAGGGGAAGTAGAGGGCTCTGAACTTGAAAAAGAGCCATCTGATCCCTACCTTGCCAGGTATTTAGTAACTACTGGGTATAACGTTTTCTGAGTCTTTAATTAAATGAACAGTTCTGACTTTTCAAAAAAATAGATGATCTACTTGTGACATGCCATAGTTACAGATTATGTGAGCTCCAAAGGACAAAGAATCAACTTTATAAATTCATAAATTGGTGATAATCATCAACTTTTATTATAATTGTAGACTTAGTAACAGCCTTCAGATTCAGAAAAGCTATTCCTCTTAGAAGACATGTGTGTGATAAAAATATCCTTGCAGGGACGGATTACTCGATAAGTAAGGTACACAGGGGCTTACTTGTGCTTACTAGCCTGTAGTTCACAATTTCACAGATTGCTTACTGTAAACTGGTGCATACCATGCTTACTTGAAGCCCTGGCAGTGCAGTGGTCAAGTGTTCAGCTGCTAACCAGAAAGTTGGCAGTTTGAATCTACCAGCGCTCCTTGGAAACCCTATGGGGCAATTCTACTCTGCCCTATAGTGTCCCTGGGAGTTGGAATCGACTTGACGGCAATGGGTTTGGCTTTTTGACCCTGTTTTCAAGGTATATATAAATTAGGATTGCCAGATTTAGCAAATAAAAATCCATGCAATATTTGGAGCACACTTCTGGTAAAAAGTTATTTGTTGTTTATCTGAAATTCAAAATTAACTGGGCAGCCTATATTTTCTATGGCAACCCTAATATACACCTATTAAAGAGGCAATTTACCCAGCAAGTTTCGTGTCAGAGAAGGAAAAAAAAAAAAAAAAAAAGCCCCCAAATCTGGCTTTACTTAAATCTATCACTCATTCCTAAAAATAGGAATGGAAATAAAAGAGAAGTAAATCTATTCAGAAGTTTGTGCTTTTTTAAGTCCAGATAAGCTTTAGTAACACTTGGTAGGTTTTTGTCAGTCTTTGCATTACAAGCCTTAATATAGTTCCTAAAGAGCTACTGTGTGATCACTGTATGAACCAAAAGACCTGCAACGACTGAATCGCCCTCTTGAAACAGTGGCATAGACCCTCGCTCATTCCCACCGTGAAGACCCCCAGCAACTGATTTCTGATTGTCCTGGAATTCAGTGCCTGGGGAAATCATGAAAGATGGTTTACTTTGGATATTTACTGCTGCAATTTATGCAGTCTTCTAACACCTCCGTGCAGGTATTCTGACCTGCTGCCAACCTGGAATTAGAGAGAGGACAGAGGAATTAATTACTAGGGTTCAAAGGGCAATACGGCTGCTGAATAACCTTTCTACCTAGTGTCAGCGATGTTCTTGTTTTCCGCCGAATATCATCCACCGTGTTATCAAAAGCATCAATGCTGAACATTTCTTCAAAAGCGTCCCACTATTTCCCCCCAGAATTTTTCCTAAGCTGCTAGTCACTAAGAAATGTGTTCAGATGATTGAGTCAAAGATAAAATATTGGCTCATTGATTTTATTACACTTGCGCATTTTCAAGTTGGTAGGTAAATGCAACGTGTGATTAAATCTTAACGTTTTTACTTGCATTCATGAAGTAAATGTCTAGAAAATTCCTACAAGAAAAAAAAATGTATTTTTAGTGCTTAAAAATGTCGACTTATATACTTTTCCTCTCACATATTTTTCAACTTTCAGACAATTTTGAAAAAAGAAATCGAGAGATTTTTTTTTTCCTCAACTAATTTTCACATCCTCACTTAACCTTTGTAGAAGCAGACTGCCGCATCTTCTGCAAAGCAGCTGGTGGGTTTGAACCGCCAACCTTTCGCCAAGGAGCCAAACGCTTTAACCATGGTCCCACGAAAGCTGCTCTCACTTATTTTTATGTTTTGGAATAGCAACTGCTAACATCAAAAAGGGTGTTATTCTAAGGAGAATAAATTTTCTTTATCCAGACACATAAGCTAAATTTAAGAGCAGCTCAGTGATTGCCATTAGTCGAGGTTGCTGGGTGGTACAGTTTGTTCAGATTCACTTTTCAAAGTCTCTTTATTTATTAATTTTTCTTCTACCTTCCTCTGCTGTACAGGGCTATAGGCCTAGCTACACTATTAACTCTCCTCAACCAAATTTCGTGAATGAGGACACGGCAGGTGTCTACTCTCACTTCCCCAGACCACAGATATTTAATCCATAAATATAAAAAAGGGAAAGAGAGTCTCTAAAGGTGTATCACATGGCAATCACCTGCAAATTGTCCTTTCAAAACACACATAGGCTTGCTTAAAGTGGCATTTTGTTTTTAGGACCAAGTTATAATTATTCATTAAGAGAACTAGATTCAAATGAGTTACCCTGATTTCCATAAAATTTATAAAGTTGCAATTATTTTCTAAAAGGCTATGAAAGATAAATTAAGCTATAAAGGATATTGTTAGGCTTAATCCAGGGGATTGTCTAACACTCACATTTATTTAAAAAGAAAATAGGGAAAATGTTACCAGTAACTATAGCAAATGCTTTTCTAAGCTGGACAAAAAAAAAAAAAAATCATAGAAGCTTTATTGTTTCAACAGAAAAGTCTAGGTATATATAGGATCAATGTCCTCTTATGAAAAGTGAGCAGACTAACAACTAACTCATTTACTCATAAGGTTGCTACGTTTATAGTAAAACAAAAACAAAACACCAGGATGCACAGTTAAATTTGAATTTTACATAAGCAGATTTTTAAAGTAAAAGTATGTTCCAAATTTATACTAAATAATAATTCATTATTGATCTAAAATTCAAATTTAACTAGATATCCTGTATTTTATCTGGCAACAAAAAAACTTTATGAAGTCAGCTTTATCACCCACATTTACAAGTAAGAAAATTGAATTCTCAGAATTTAAGTTGTTCCCTCAAGACAACACATCTAGGAGGTGCCAGAACCCATATTAGAATTCAGGTCATGTGAATCCAAAGCCCATGTTTCAATCCTACATTATTCTGTTTATGTACTAACTGAAATTATAGTTGATGTATTTAACAAACTTAGGCACAATTATAAGTGCTTTATACAAATTAGCACAGTTAATTTTCATTACAATCCTATAATATAACGTCTTACCTACCTAGTGTTGCCATAACAAAGAAATACTGCAAGTGGCAGCTGTAACAAACAGACGTTTATTTTCTCACAGTTCAGGAAGCCAGAAATTAAAATTCAGGGAGTAGCTGGCTCTATGGGGAGGTTCTTCCTTGTCAGTAATCCCTTGAGTTACTTTGAGTTCCTTGGCTTTCCTTCGAGTCTGTCTTCTCCCTATGTGCCTCTGTGTCTACTCTGCTCTCTGCTCTTTTTATAACTTAGAAATGATTAGGTTTAGGACCCATCCTGCTCTGGTATGATCTCATTAACATAATAAAAACTCTATTTCCAAACAGGATCACAACCACCAGTAGAGGGGCCAGGACTTCAATACATATTTCTGGAGAACAAAACTCAATTTATAAAAGATAGATACTATTATTATTATTCCCTTTTTATAATAAGAAAACTGAGGCACAGGTTGGTTAAACAACTTTTGGGCTATTAAGTGACAGAGGCAGGTTTTAAACCCAGGCAGTCTTGCTCCAGATCCTGCCCTCTTCTCTCCATCACTATGTTGTGTTACCTTTAAATACACAATTTCATTTTTAATTTTTTGATAAAAGATGTGCGAAATAGGCATTGAAACAAGACTTAGAATGTGTTTTCGCAATCACAATTAAAGAAACCTGGTTACAAGAAAATCTTTCCAGTATTCTCTGCTTTTAGCCAAGATCCATCTGACATCAGCAATGATATCCCTTGTTCCTTGTGCTCTGTGAATCTGGCTTGAATTTCTGGAAGTTCCTTGTTGATGTACTGCTGCAACCATTTTTTATTATCTCCAGCAAAATTTTATTCGTGTGTGGTATTAATGATACTGTTTGATAATTTCCACATTCTATTGGATCACCTTTCTTTGCAGTGGGCACAAATGTAGATCTCTTCTAGTCAATTGGCCAGGTAGCTGTCTTTCAAATTTCTTGGCATAGATGAATGAGAGTTTCCAGCATTGCACGTTTGTTGAAACATCTGAATTATTATTCTGTCAATTACTGGAACCTTGTTTTTTGCCAATGCCTTCACTGTGGCTTGGACTTCTTCCTTCAATACCATCAATTCTTGATCATATGCTCCCTCCTGAAATGGTTGAACATGACCAATTGAAGTTGTCAAGGATTTCATTTTACTTGAATCCACAACCAACATCATGGGAGCAGCAGTCAAGAAATCAAACTACGTATTGCATTGGGCAAATCTGCTGCAAAAGAACTCTTTAAAGTGTTAAGAAGCAAAGCTATTACTTTGAGGACTAAGGTGTGCCTGACTCAAGACACAGTATTTTCAATCATCTCATATGCATGGGAAAGCTGGACAATGAATAAGGAAGACTGAAGAAGAAATGATGCCTTTGAATTATGGTGTTGGTGGAGAATATTGAATACGCCACGGACTGCAAGAAGAATGAACAAATCTATCTTGGAAGAAGTGCAGCCAGAATGTTCCTTGGAAATGAGGATGGCGAGACTAATCTCACATACTTTGGATGTACTGTCAGGAGAGACCAGTCCCTGGAGAATGATACCATGTTTGGTAAAGTAGAGGGTCAGGGAAAAAGAGGAAAATCCTCAATGAAATGAATTGCCACTATGGCTGCAAAAATGGGTTTAAAAATAGCATCGATTGTGAGGATAGTGCAGGACTGGGTAGTGTTTCATTTTGTTATGCATTGGGATGCCGTGAGTTGGAACAGAGTCGATGGCACCTAACAACAACAACAGTTACAGGAAAAGTGTAATTCTCTAGGTGATATACGAAGTCAATGACATGAGTAGAGATTAAAAATATTAGGGACCTGAGTTTTACATTTTAAAAGATCAAGGAATATTAAGGGTTTAAATATGACTAATTTTTTCATTACCGAAACAATCTAACAAATATTGAATATGATTACGTTTCATATAAATTCTAAGGCAAAACTTACTTGAAGGAAAATATTTTCCATGAGGTTTTTCTTACTCATTCGCAAGTGTAAAGTTAAGTGAATATATCTTAAATACCCATCCCCTTTCCTACTTTTACCCTAGACATAACTCCAGTTGCCCATGGTTCCCTCATTGTTCCTGCTTACCGTCTCCAACACCCTCAGAGCTCTACTCGTGGGCTCTCATAAAGCAAGGCTACTTGGTTCATCCCTTAAGTGACATATATGTATCTGAATAGAAGCATTTAGAAATAATGCTTTGAACCTAAAAGGAGCTTAATTTTAATGTCGATCATTTTAGGCATAACAGAAAGTTATTAAGGGAGAAACTTTTAGATTAATCCGTTTTTCCAACTTCTCAAGTCACAGCCCTGATGTGATATATTAGTTAAAATTACATTTAGCAACATGCAACGAAAAGAAAAAACAAATTATAGTAGCTTAAATAAGAGAGTTTATTTCATTCTAATCTAAATGACATTCAGAAATAGGGAGTCCAGTGTTGGTCTGGCACCTTCACTATGTTGTGAAGAGCCCAGATTCCAATCTTTAATCTCCTCCAAATTCTGTACATGGCTTTCGTATTCAAGGTCCTCTTATGGCTCAAGATAGTTGTTAGAGTTCCAGCATTTATGTCTATATTTCAGAGCAGCACTGTTATGGTTCGATATGTGTCCCGCAAAAATATGTGTTGTAAATCCTAACATCTATACCTGTAGAGGAAACTCTGGTGGTGTAGTGGTTAAGAGTTTGGCTTCTAACCAAAAGGTCGGCAGCTCGAATCCACCAGGCCCTCTTTGGAAACCCTATGGGGCAATTCTACTGTGTCCTGTGGGATCACTATGAGTTGTAATCCACTCGACAGCAACGGGTTGGTTTTGGTTTATGCCTGTAGTTATAATACTATTTGGGAATGGGTTGTCTTTGTTGTGCTAACAAGACAGGATTAATGTATGATGTGTCTTAAGTCAATCTCCTTTGAAATATAGAAGAGATTAAACAAGCAAGTGAAAGAAGCAGAGATGGGGGAGAGAGATGCCATGCTACGTGAAAATTGCCCAGGAGCAGAGGCTCAGAAGAGACAATGACCTTCCTCCAGAGTCAACAGAGAGAAAAAGCTTTCCCCTAGAGCTGGCACCATGAATTCAGATTTCTAGCCTTCTAAACTGGGTGAGAATAAATTTCTGTTTATTAAAGCCACCCACTTGTGGTATTTCTGTAGCACTAGATAACTAAGACAGAATTTGGTACCAGAAGAGTGGGGTGCTAGTCTAACAAATACCTGCAATGTGGAAGTGGTTTTAGAATTGGGTAATGAATGAAAGCTAGAAGAGTTTAAAAGCGCTTAAAAGTAAAAGCCTACATTGCCTTGAAAAGACTGTTGGTAGAATTATGGACATCAGAGACAATTCCGGTAAGGGCTCTGAAGTAAGTAAGGACAGCCATAGAGAAAGTCTGTCATCTTAGAGAGTACATATGGTGCAAGCAACAGAATGTTGCTAGAAATGGTACATTAAAATATGCTTATAGTGAGGCTTTAAAAGAAAATGATGAATGTGTGATTGGAAAATGGAGGAAGGATGATGCTTTTTATGCAATGGCAAAGAACTTCTCCGAATTATATTAAAATATTTTATGGAGGTAAACTTGTAAATGATGAATTCATAATTGATGAAATTGGATATTTGGCCAAGAAGATTTCTAAGAAAGATTGTAAAGGGGCTATATGGTTTTTCCTTGCCACTTATACAATAAAATACAAGAGGAAAGTGATGGACTTAAAAATGAACTGTGCAAAATAAAAACAGAACTTAAAAATTTGGAAAATTCTGTTGTACAGACTAAGGACATGTGTCCTAGAATGTTCACCGAAGACATGGCTACACAATCTTTTTTTAAAAGAGATTAAGCCTATGACTGATGGATATAACCAACTACCACAGCAGAAAATCCACCAGCTTGGACTGAAGGAAACAGAGAAAGAATGAAACGAAAGAAAGCTGTCTGCCTCTTGGAATTCTAAAGGCAGGAAACAGCCAAAGGAGCTACATCTGATGTCCTTCAAGAAAAGAAAAGGATCATCCTTGGAACAGCTCAGAGATCAGCAGAACTGTTGGAAGGAGCATAGGAAGCCGGGTCTTCTCAGTTTCAAAAGGTGGGGCCACAGCCTCCTAAGTTTCAAACAGTCAGATCTTCACCAACTTGGTTCCAGAGTATGGAGCTGCTGTAAATGTGTGTCAGGGGGATGGGACTGCTGCCCAAAGCTGAGGGGACAGGGCTGCCACACCCTAAGGGCAGAAGAACAAGGTCTACCAGGACCAAGGGGGCAGGCTCGCCACTCAGATGGAATAGGAGAATGGGGCCACCCAAAGCCGAGAGAGCAGAGTTGCTATCCCAGTGGGCCTGGAATGTGGAGCTGAGGCCTGGGGCCAAGAGGCTTCCACCCAGAATCTAGACAGCATGACCAACTCCCAGAGTCTGGAGGGCAGGGGGATTGCCCAGATGGTCTCAGAGAACAGAAGATTATTTTCAAGCCTTGAGAGCTAATGTAATGTGTTTTGCTGGATTTTGGACTTGCTTGGTGACCATTATCCCTTATTTTCCTCCAATTTATCCCATTTGTAATGGAAATATATATATTGTGCCTGTTCCACCACTGTATTTTGGAAGCAGAAAACTTGTATTCTAGATTTCACAGGTTCTCAGATGAAGGAAAATTTTGCCCCAAGATGGAATATACCTAATGTCACGCCCATATTTGAGTTAGATGATTCAATAGATGAGATTTTAGACTTAGAGTTGATTTCAGATTTTTGGGATGATGTGATGGGGTGAATGTGTTTTGCATGTGGCAAGGACATGAATTTTTGGGAGCCAAAGGGTGGAATACTACAGACTGAATTGTGTCACCCCAAAATATGTGTTGTAAATCCTAACCTTTATGCCTGTGGTTATAATCCCATTTGGGAATGGGTTGTCTTTGTCATGTTAACACAACAGAATTAGTGTGTCTTAAGTCAGTCTCTTTTGAGATATAGAAGAAATTAAGCAAGTAAGCAAAAGAAACAGAGTCAGAGGAAGAGAGATGGCAAGCTACGTGAAGATTGTCCAGGAGCAGAAGCTCAGAAAAGACAACGACTTTTCTTCAGAGTCAACACAGAAAGCCTTCCCCTAGAGCTGGCACCCTGAATTCAGACATTTAGCCTCCTAAACTGTGAGAAAATAAATTCGGTTTGTTAAAGCCACCCACATGTGGTATTTGTGTTATAGCAGCACTAGATAACTAAGACAAGCACTCTCCCATTTAAAGGTCCTTTCCTGAAGTCTCATACGCTTCCACTTATGTCTCATCACCTAGATTTAATCACATAGCCACATGTGGCTGAAAGTGACTCTAGGAAATAAGCCTTTTAGCTTAGCCACATTTTTTAAGGTTATTTTATGAAAGGAGAATGGATATTAGGAAGCAACTACTGATCCCTTCGGTGTGGGACCAGCTATTGCACCTCCCAGTGGAGGTGAACTTCCTATGAGAATCAGAAGTCTAAGGTCAGCTAGAAAAAAATGTCTTCCTCAAACCCAGACAACCTCCAAGCTTTAAAGTCCTACAATCCCTAACTATCAAAAAGCACTGTATGATGGTCATTGAACAAAAACACATACTTTTAGATTTTTGTTTTGAGAATAGGTACAAGGGTTTTTATGTAAAATAGGTGATTTTAGCTCATGCTGTGTACAGAGGCTTACTTGACAATAATTAAGCATTGGAATGGAATTTCTCAAAGGATCTATAACATACTATTCTTGAGAGATGGTTAAACATAGCAGAGACATTCATCATGCTAGAAAGGATTAGGTGAAGAGTCTGGGGCTAATTGGGGTAAAGACATGACTTGGCAAAGTTCCTTTCAGTTTTATGATTGTACATGCAGATTCCAAGTGGATGGCTGAAATGTTTTTTTAAATAAACATAATTTATGTTCAAAATCTATGACACAAAGACATTTACTATAACCCAGGCTTTTTTAGGTTTAAAACCCAGTGTTTTTGGTTTAGAACTGATAAAACTTAAGAGACCCCTGCTCTCACTGCCACATTCTAGAGCCTCAATATAAATCTATATGCTTTATAAGTTCAATGTAAAATGAGCATGGGATTACCCTTATTTTGAAGGCTTTATATTATTATATTTTAATCTTGGTTTTAGCTCCTTTCTCCAACCATACTCTGATGATGATTGACATCTCAAATGCCTAGGCCACCTGTGAGCAGAGTTTTAAATATCACCCTCTTTAATTAAGTATGCATAAAGCTCAAAATAGGTTTCAAAGGCACCTACTGAAGCAGAGTTCAGTGAGAAAGGAGTTGTGATGGCCACAAAAAATGTGTTTATCTTTTATATAACAGGCAATTATCAGCAGTTTTTACTACCAACAAAAAATTGTGATATGCACAATTAAATTCACATATTTTGTACTAAATATATCAGTTCATGAAATGATAATGTATAAATATCAAGATAACTAAATGTATAAAAATAACACATTTTACACTCATGAAGAGAGTTGTTAGGCAATATCTTTTTTCCCCCCCACCAGCAAGTTATTCCAGTACTTTCTAACTCTAGGCCCTCTGAGAAAATGCATATTAAATAGAAGACATGGTCCTTACTCTCAGGAAACCAGAAATGTGCTGATGTAGAAACTAAACATTAAAGAAATTCAAACATACAAACAGTAAATAATTAATTTAAATCCAATTCATTCATGTTTTGAGGAAATCCAGATAACAGTATAACAACTTTTTTGAAAGAATGTGTTCATTTGGATTCATAATTTTGATATATCATCTTCTGTAGTGTTACCATGAACTTATTTGATGTCACTGAATTTTATCTTAGTTTTAACATAGACTTTTATTACTTGACATCACACTACTTTGGAAATAGTTTGTAGTTATATTTTTCATGTTTTTGGACAGAATCTTGTCCCCTCTCCCAATATACACACTTTATTCAGGCATTCATTCAACATATATTTATTGAACTTACTGTATGTAAGGCACTGTTCTAAAAACAAAAATTAATTAGGTTTTATTTTATGTTCTGCCCCATATGTAGGACACATACATATCCAGTTGAATCATTAATGAACCATCTTCAAACCCCAAGAAATGTGTAAGTTATCCATTTACTTACTTCTTTCCATTTCTCATTCCTTCCTATTGCTTCACATTTTTCCTCTAGGAAAATGACCCCTGGTTCTTTTCTTCATCCTTGATATGCTACCTTAATTTTATTCTCATGTTGCCAAATATGTGCAAAATACTTCCATTTAGATACCATCAAACCCACTGCCGTCGAGTCAATTCCAACTCATAGCGACCCGATAGGACAGAGTAGAACTGCCTGATAGAGTTTCCAAGGAGCACCTGATGGATCCAAACTGCCAACCTCTTGGTTAGCAGCCGTAGCACTTAAACACTACACCACCAGGGTTTCCTCCATTTTAGCCTTCCCTAAACTGATCCTCTTCCAGACCATCTTTGCCATCCTTTGCAGCCATCCTTGACTCTTCACTTTTCTTCTGTCCTTAGGCATAACCCTACAACCACATTTTACATGCTGTGCCATAGGACCCCTCTGGTCCACAGATATAGCCTTTGCTCTGTACAGTTCATAAGCCGTGCTCATGCTGTCTCTCTCCTTCCTTTGTTCCTTCCTTTCTTCAAACGTTTAATGAACATGTTATGTCCCAGTCATTCTTCCAAATGCTTGCTTTAAAAAAACAAAGATCCCTGTCTGCCTGGAGCTCACATTATAGTGGAATTTTGACACTCCCCCTGGCTGAATTAATAATAGCAATAGCTAATATTTATAGTATGTGATTATGTGCCAGACACTCTGCTAATTTGTTTGCATTCAATGTAATTCAACAAATATTTTTCAAAGGGCCTAGAATATTCCAGAACATCCTAGTTGCTTGAGATTACAACAGTGAACTAAACTTTTTCTTCTGGAGAGAGATGGACAATAAATAATGGTCATAATCAGTAAGTTATGAAATATACTAGAAGGTTATGGGAGAAAAATGAGTAGAGCAAGATAAGCTACAATAGGAAGAACAGGGGGCTTCACAATGTTAAATAGGGTTGTCAGGGTAATTGTCACTGAAAAGGTAATCGTTAAGTAAAGACATAAAGGAGGTGAGGGAAGTAACAGTGTAGGTATCTGGGAGAAGAGCATACAAGGAAGAGAGCGTACAGCCTAAAAAAGATTCTAAGGAGATAGCCTGCCTGGCATGTTCCAGGAAGAAAAAGGAGGTCAAAGTGTCTGCAGCTGAGTGACAGAAGGTGGAAAGGGTAGATGAGGTTCAAAGGTAATGGGATGTAGAACACATAGGGTCTTTCATACCAGTGTAAGGTCTTTGATTTTGACTCTAAGTGAAATAAGCAACCTTGGAAGGTTTTGAGCAGAGGAGGGACAGGATCTGCCTTAGGTTTTAAAAGTTTCACTCCAGCTGCTGTGTTGGGGAATAGATCATGAGGGGACAATAATGAAAGGAAGAAAATCTGTGAAGAAGGAGCCCACTGCAAAAATCCAGAGAGATATGGCAGCTTGCACCAAGGTGTTGCAGGGTCAGTTCTACAGGTTGAAGAAATGAAGCCTTAGAAAGCTGAAGTGACTTTTCCTGAAGGCCGACTATAGAGGCTGAGCTCTTAACTACTGTTTGTCCTTTCTCCCACTGATCCCTTTTAAGCTCAAAAAAGTATCTAATGAAGTAAGGGCGAACTGTAACTTGAAAATAGTTGATTCATTTCATGAAATGAGCCTTCAAATTGTTAAAGGGAGAACTACTTTTACCAAAAAAGTTCAAGTCCTGCCCATCTTTAAAGCCCATATCAAGTGCAGAGAGTTACTCGGGCCTTACCTAAAATCCTATACATTATATTTATGCCACATGCTTTCTCTCATAGCTTTGTTTAGGATTTTATGGTTCCTTAACTGTGCTGTGAATCCTTAAGTGAAGGGAACAAGATTGTATCTTTATCTTCAACATTGTCTGGAGCAGAGTAGAGGAACTGATATTTTAAAACATTGATTATTGATTGCTTGATTGATTTGGAATGGCATCACACTTTGAAAGTGGTTTACAAGTATTGCAAATGTCAAGTTATTTTAAAATTCTGATACAGAACAGAGAGAAGATAAAATGCCTGTGCTATTTATGTAAACCTCAACAGTAATATATTATACTTGGGTAAAAATTTATTATGAAAGAGCACAGTTCCTCGTTTTTTTGTAGCACATTATCATTTACTTAGTTCTTTTAGCCAAGTTATTTAATTTGGTCATGGAAGCGCTCCCATGATTTAGTCTCATGCTGATACTTTTTGAAAAGACCAAAATTATCAAAAAATGTTTGATGAGAGGTACATAATGTAGCAAGGGAAAAGTCAATCCAAAGTTAAATTTAAGAACTTGTGAAAAGCAGAAAAGATAATTAATCAAGAGTACAGTCTGCCAGCCTGAAAGTAGTGCCAGATCTATTGTAAATATTTCTACTTTCTTCAAATATGTCCCACACTCAGATCCGCACACATTTCCTTTCATAGGTGAATAAGGCACATACTTGAAACTGACCTCTCTGTCCTCTTTCAGCACCTCACCATTTGATGTGGGTTTTAAATGTCACCTACTCTTTTTATCCCAACCACACAAAGACCATGCTCATCTGCATGCAACATTGCACGGAGTTATACTAACTCCTATGCATGTCTTCAGCTTCTATCACTCTTATCTAGGCTCTCGATCCTTCTTCAGATTTTCACCAGGCATTTCCTTCCATGAACTCTAAATACCCTAATACAGCTCCTTTTCTATTATCTGTGCTAATGGCACACTAGGGTAAGTGAGAGCCACAGAAAATATGTAACCCCAATTTAGCCTTTGATCCTCCCCCTTACTGCCCTTTACATGAGTTGCTAATGAGCAGTGAAGTTGACAGATTGAAATGTCACTTCTTTCTGCCCTCTGAAGTAAGTGTTAATGAAAATGAATATGACAAGCGGCTGACAGGACATTAGGAAAGGAAAAGTGAGAGCCTGGCTGACCTAGATGACAGCTAGCTCTCCCTGATAATTGAGTTTATTTTAGTTATTTCTTTCACAATAAGCCTGTGATTTGAGGTTGAATATTGTATTCTTATCTCTGACTTTCTGACCAAGAAAGTCACGGAGTACTTCAAATCACAGACTTTTTCATTTCAGGTGAGTCAACTAAAATATTTAGGGCAGTTTCATAAATCAAAAGTATAGAACATAGCTTTCCATTTCAGATTTGGTCTCTTCCAATTTCTCACTAATAAATCCACAGCAACACAGAAAAGGATTACAAGTCATTATAGAAAATCACGACTCAAGGCCATGTTCATCCCAGGAAATGAAAGCATTTTCTGCTAACTGCAAGATCTATGGAGCTGACTTCAGAATCCCACATGGAGGCTTGTGTATATTTACGGCAGTTGTATGTGAGTTACGGCTGTGGTGAATGGGACATACCTACCAGGCTGAAAACAAATCGTGGGAAAGATTGAACTGTCATAACTTCCTGACTCCCTCATAGAGACCCAGAGGCCATAAAAAAAAAATCCAGCAGCAGTCCTTCAGCATAGGATAGTTTTGGAAACTATCTTTTTTTTTTCTACTTGTCTTCAGAGACCGTAACTTCTGGAAACCAACAAAGTAAGAAATAGGAGGTGGAGACAGCTAGCGATGATACGTTACCACTTTAGAGCTCCAGCATTTTATTTGTTGGAGTCATAACAAAAACAACTTTTTTTTTTTTCATAAAAGGGAAGAGCCTACCAATAGCATAATCTGAGATAAAAAGTTATTGGGCCTCTCTCAGGGATAAATACCACTAAATCCAAAGAGTCACCTGAAAGAAGTGCCTGCTACATATTGGAATTTGAAAAGAAGCTGTAAAACATCAATTTGTCTTCCAGTGAAAGATCTGAGAAGAGAATTTTACCAATGTCTAAGTAGTCAAAGAGCCAGATGAAGTCACTTACCCTACCTCTTGGCAGATATCAGGATTGGAGAAAACTCATTTCCGGGTGAGTAAATGGAAAGAAAATAATATAGAAACATGAAAATATGGAGCAGCAAGAGGAATGGAAGATCATCCTGAAAGTTTAGAATAAAAGCATACTTTTCAAAATTATTTACTACAGTAACCAAAAGGCACTTCCGAAACAGGTGAAGAAAGTCATGAAGAGAGAACATGTAGATAAAATAAGAAAACGATAAGTTATAAAAACAATATGCAGATATGAAAAGGAATCTGAGTAGATAAGGAAGAATTAAAAGGAACTAAAAATACAAAATGAGAAAGAAGGTGATACTAACGAGAACAGACAACAGAGATCTAGCCCCCAAGTGCTGGGTATTCCCAACAAAGAAATCAGAGACATTGGAACAATAATGAAAGACAAAATAGAAGAAGAAATTTCTGAAACTAAAAAGAATTAGCTGACTGTGCCAATTAAAATGATTCACTTTATTCCTTGAAAAATTATTGAGAGTAGACACATCCATATTTAGACACATGGATTATTTTATTTTTAAACAAAATCTTTCAAATATATAAAAAACTAGATCGTATTATAATGAATATGCCAGTACTCACCATATAGATTTAGCAAAAGTAAGTGGGTTTTTTATTTGTATAAATCTTTTCCTTTAAGAAGTAAAACTTTATGCGGTTAAAGCTTTCCAAACTTGCTTCTCTTCTCCCCAAAAGTAACAACTATGCTGAAACTACTATGTATCTTTCTTGTTTGTTTTTATATTTTACTGTATTTTTATGAATCCATAAATTGTATATAATGATGTTTGTAATTAAAGGGACAACTTTCCCACAAACTCCTTAATCAACAGAATCTGATAACATCAATGTTATCATGTAAAATGTAACTAGGAGAAAGATTATCTACATCAATGTATAAAAACTATCACTATGTATACATATATATACTCGACGGCACTGGGTTTTATATATATATAAACTTTCTATATTACTCAAAATCTTCATTCTACATGTGGTAGGAAGGATTGATGGGAGGCAAGGACTGATGCTAACTGTAGCGATTAATGAGTTTGTGGGAAAGTCACCCTTTTAAATTACATAAATTATTATATCTAAAAACATATTACACATAGAGGCAATTCTTGTTGTTGTTGTTGTTAGGTGCCATCGAGTTGGTTCTGGCTCATAGCGACAATATGTACAACAGAACAAAACATTGCCCGGTGCTGCACCATCCTCACAATCATTGTTACACTTGCGTCCATCTTTGCAGCCACTGTGTGAATCCATCTCATTGAGGGTCTTTCCCTTTTTCGCTGACCGCCTGCTTTACCAAGCATGATGTCCTTCTCCAGGGACCAATCCCTCCTGACAACATGTCCAAAGTATGTGAGACGTCATCTCACCATCCTTGTTTCTGAGGAGTATTCTGGTTGTACTTCTTCCAAGACAGATTTGTTCATTTTTTTGGCAGTTCTTGGTGTATTCAATATTCTCCTCCAACACGACAATTCAAAGGCATCAATTCTTCTTCGGTCTTCTTTATTCATCATCCATAGCTTTCACATGCATAGGAAGCGATTGAAAACACCTTGGCTTGGGTCAGGAGCATCTTAGTCTTCAAGGTGACATCTTTGCTTTTCAGCACTTTAAAGAGATCTTTTGTAGCAAATTTGCCCAATGCAATGTGCCATTTGATTTCTTGACTGCTGCTTCCGTGGGTGTTAATTGTGGATCTAAGTAAAATGAAATCCTGGACAACTTCAATATTTTCCCCTTTTATCATGATGTGATTTATTGGTCCAGTTGTGAGGATTTTTGTTTTCTTTATGTTAAGGTGTAATTCATACTGAAGGCTGTGGTCTTTGATCTTCATCGGTGTTTCAAGTCCTCCTCATTTTCAGCAAACAAGGTTGTATCATTGGCATAACACAGGTTGGTAATGAGTCTTCCTCCAATCCTGATGCTGTTTCTTCTTCATATAGTCCAGCTTCTCAGATTATTTGCTTAGCATACAGATTGAATACACATGCTGAAAGGATACAACCCTGACACATACCTTTCCTGATTTTAAACCACACAGTATCCCCTTGTTCTGTTCCAACAACTGCCTCTTGATCTATGTACAGATTCCTCATGAGCACAATTAAGTGTTCTGAAATTCCCATTCTTCACAATGTTATCCATAATCTGTTATGATCCACACAGTCGAATGCCTTTGCATAGTCAATAAAACACAGGTAAACATCTTTGTTATTCTCTGCTTCCAGCCAGGATCCATCTGACGTCAGCAATGATATCCCTGGTTCCACATCCTCTTTTGAATTTCTGGCAGTTCCTTGTCAGTACACTGCTGCAGCCACTTTTGAATGATCTTCAGCAAAATTTTACTTGCATGTGATATTAATGATATTGTTTGATAATTTTCACATTTGATGGGATCACCTTTCTTGGGAATAGGCATAAATATAGATCTCTTCCAGTCAATTGGCCAGGTAGCTATCTTCCAAATTTCTTGGCATAGACAAGTGAGTACTTCCAGCACCACACCTGTTTGTTGAAACATCTCAGTTGGTGTTCTGTCAATTCCTGGAGCCTTGTTTTTCACCAATGTCTTCAGTGCAGCTTGGACTTCTTCCTTCAGTACTTTCATATGGTACCCCCTGAAATGGTTGAACGTTTTTTGTTGCATTTGTCATACTCTTTTCCTGGTATTTTCAAATTCTGAATTATTTCATAAAGATGTATAGCCCTTCCCAGTAAACTACTCTTAGTCTTATATTTTAAATAATATTTTCATTAATATATCTATTCAATGGATTTGCATGTTAACCAGTTCTCTCAGGAGTTGGCTGACAAAATTTTTTTTTTTATTGTGTTTTAGGTGAAAGTTTACAGTGCAAATTAGTTTCTCATTCAAAAGTTTATACACAAATTATTTTGCAACATTGGTCGCAACCCCCACAATGGGTCAGCACTCTTCCCCTTTCCCTTTACATACTGGGATCCCCATGTTCATTCATCTAGGTTTCCTGTCCCTTCCTGCCTTCTTGTCTTTGCTTTTGGGAAAGTGTTACCCATTTGATCTCTTATATTTGATTGAACTAAGAAGCACGTTCCTCACATATGTTATTGTTTGTTTTATAGGCTGAAAGGTGGACTTTGGGAGTGGCTTCAGTTCTGAGTTAGCAGGGTGTCTGGGGGCCGTAGTCTCGGGTGTTCCTTCAGTTTCTGTCAGACCAGCAAGTCTGGTCCAAACAACATTTTTTAATTTATGAAATTTTATGATTAACATTAATTGAAATTATTTCAACATTGTCCCATGTTTACCTCATTAACATTGCTCTTCTATATCTGCCCATGAAGATGCTGAGCCTGAGTAGCCAAAAACACGAATAGCAAGATCCTTGGGGAATTACTGTCGGATTTCTCACCTTGTTAATCTGGTTCAATAGTCAAGATATACTCAGAGTAAAGGAAGAAAAAATATTCTCATGACTCCCTTTCACTTCTCTAGAGAACCCAGGCCAAGACTGTCGCTCTGTATTCCTAGCTCCATCTTCCTCAGCTTAGAGGGAACTACCAGGATCCATTTGATTCCCCCTCCCTGTGCCATGGCCTGGAAACTCTCCTGGCAGTAAGCTGGGGCAATTGTGCCTCTTTTGTTTCCTGTCTCTTTGCAATACCATTCTTCATTGTCTGAAGTCCAGAGTCTTAAAAACTATTGTTTCATGTTTTGTTCAGTTTTTCAGTTGTTTTAAACGGGAAGAAAACCCAGTTTCTATTACTCCATCTTGGACAGAGGTGGAAGTCCTCATGGCTTTTAAGCACTACTTTTAAAACAAGTTTGTTTGTTGGCTAAAAAGTCTTATATAAAGAATTATCAACTTTTTTTTAGATTCTATTTCTTTAAAATATAATACAAATTACTTTTCCCATCTGATGGCTCAAAAAAAAAAAAAACTACAGAAAATAAGTGGCGGGAGCCATTATAATTTTTTTTTTCAAATCATTTTTATTTAAATGTCAATCTGAGGACATTAACTTTCCTTCTGATAAGTACAGGAGAATTACACATATTCAATTACCAATATTTTAAAAAGTTCAATTCAAACAGTATTTCCAAACTCAATGGAGAGAATAAGTGGTAGTCTCAGTATTTCAAAACAAGTGCTACTGGTCCTTGTCCTTTGACCACAGCCTTCACGATGAGAGACCACACTAATTTATCTCAAAGACAAATTGTTCTTTACCTTTAGATGCCTTCTCCCACCACAATGAGAGCATGCATTGCCTTTTCCAAGGCTATTAGATTGAAGGAGGAACACTGGTAGTGCAGTGGTTAAGTGCTCAGCTGCTAACCGAAAAGTTGGCAGTTGGAACCAACCAGCAGCTTCACAGGAGAAAGATGTGGCAGTCAGCTTCCATAAAGGTTAATGAAACCAAAACCAAACCCATTGCTGTTGAGTCTATTCTGGCTTATAATGACCATATAGGCCAGGATAGAACTGCCCTGTAGAGTTTCCAAGGTTATCATCTTTACAGAAGCAGGCTGCCACATCTTTCTCCTGTAGAGCAGCTGGTGGGTTCAAACCACTGACCTTTCAGCTTAACTACTGTGCCACCGGGGCTCCAGCCTTGGAAATCCTATGGGGAGGTTATACCCTGCCCTACACAATCACTATGAGTAGGAATCAACTTGATAGCAGTGGGTTTGGTTTGGTTTATTAGACTGAACTAGCTGCAACTCTAAACAAAGGACAGCTTCAAAGTTTCAAAGCAATGCCAGCCTCAAAGCAATTGTTGACTTCACCGACAATTCAAACATTTTGTGTATCACTCCTCTAAGATTCCAGAGTGCACTGGAACTTAGAAAATACAGATGTAATCTGTCTCTGGAAAATGGCAGGTGTGTATACGATAATATAATATTCAAAAATAAAAAAATACTTGTTGTTACGTGCTGTTGAGTCAGTTCCAACTCTTAGGGACCTTATTTACAACAGAATGAAACACTGCCCCATCAGGTACCATACTTACAATTATTGTTATATTTGAGCCCATTGTTGCAGCCACTGTATCAATCCATTTCTATCAGTTCATCTCACTGAGGGTCTTCCTCTTTTTCACTGACCCTCTACTTTACCAAGCATGATGTTATCAGGAGGGATCAGTCCCTTCTCCAGGAATAGGTCCCTGCTGATATCAGTGATATTATCAGGAGGCACCAATCCCTGGAGAAGAGACTGGTGCTTCCTGATAACATATCCAAAGTATGTGAGATGAAGTCTCACCATTATCACTTCTAAGGAGCATTCTGGCTATACTTCCTCAAAGACAGATTGGTTTGTTCTCCTAGCCAACCCCTGGCAGTCCATGGTATATTCAATATTATTCGCCAACATCATAATTCAATTTTATCAATTCTTCTTCAGCCTTCCTTTTACATTACCCAGTTTTAGCATACCTGAGGTGATTGAAAATACCATAGCTTGGATCAGGCACACCTTAGTCCTTCAGGTGACATTTTTTTTTTTTTTTAAATACTTTAAAGAGGTCTTTTGCAGCAGATTTACCCAATGCAATATGTTTTTTAATTTCTTGACTGCTGCTTCAATGGGCATTGATTGTGGATCCAAGTAAAATAAAATCCTTGACAACTTCAATCTTTTCTCCGTTTATTATGATGTTGCTTATTGGTCCAGTTGTGAGGATTTTTGTTTTATGTTGAGGTATAATCCATATTGAAGGCTGCGGCCTTTGATCTTCATCAGTAAGAGCTTCAAGTCCTCTTCGCTTTCAGCAATGAAGATTGTGTCATCTGCATATCTCAGGTTGTTAATGAGTTTTCCTCCAATCCTGATGCTGTGTTTTTCTTCATTAAGTCCTGTTTCTCGGATTATTTGCAATGTATACGGATTGAATAAGTATAGTGAAAGGATACAACCCTGACACACACTCTTCCTGATTTTAAACCATGAAGTAGCCTCTTGTTCTGTTCCAACAACTGCTTCTTGGTCTCTGTACAGGTTCCATATAAGCACAATTAAATGTTCTGGAATTCTTATTTTTTGCAATGTTATTATAATCATGATTTGTTATGCCCCACACAGTCAAATGCCTTTGCATTGTAAATAAAACACAGGTACACATCTTTTAGGTATTCTCTGCTGTCAGTCGAGATCCATCTGACATCGGCAATGATATATAGCCCTCATTCCGTGCCCTCTTCTGAATCTGGCTTGAATTTCTGGTAGTTACCTGTCATGTACGGCTGCAGCCATTTTTTAATTATCTTCAGCAAAATTTTACTTGCTTGTGATATTAATGATTTTATTTGATAATTTCTGCTTCCCATTGAACCACCTTTCTTTGGAAGGGGCACAAATATGAATCTCTTCCAGTTGGTTGGCCAGTTAGCTATCTTCGAAATTTCTTGGCATAGATGAGTGGGCACTTCCAGAGTTCCGTCCATTTTATGAAACATCTCAATTGATATTCCATCAATTCCTGGAACCTTATTTTTCACCAATGCCTTCAGTGCAGATTGGACTTCTTCCTTCAGTATCATTGGTTCTTTATTGTATCTTATCTCCTAAAATGTTTGAATGTTGGTCAATTCCTTTTGGTACAGTGACTTTGTGTATTCCTTCATTCTTCTTTTGATGTTTCCTGCATGGTCCAATATTTTGCTCATAGAATCCTTCAGTATTGCAAGTCTCGGCTTGAATTTTCTGTTTAGTTCTTCTCTTTTGGTTTTCTAAATCCAGGTCTCTGCACATTTCATTATATTTTACCTTGTTTTCTGGACCTGCCCTTTGAAATTTTCTGTTCAGCTCTTTTACTTCCTCATTCTGTTTGCTTTAGCTACTCTGCACTTCAGAACAACCATTTTGGTCTTTTCTTTCTTTCCTTCCTTTTTAATGGCCTTTTATTTTCTTCATGTATAATGTCCTTGATGTCATCTGACAACTCTTCTGGTCTTCAATGATCAGTTTTTAGTGCATCAAATCTTTCTTGAGATGGTTGCTAAATTCAGGCAGGATATAGTCAAGGTTGTACTTTGGATCCCTTGGACTTGCTTTGATTTCCTTCAGCTTCAACTTGAACTTGCATGTAAGGAATTCATGGCCTGTTCCACAGTCAGCCCCTGCTTTTATCTTGACTGATAATACTGAGCTTCTGCATCATCTCTTTCCATAGATGTAGTTGATTTGATTCCTTTGTATTCTACCCAGCAAGGTCTTGTGTATAGTCATCACTTGTGTTGTTGAAAAAAGATATTTCTGACAAATAAGTTGTTGGTCTTGCAGAATTCTGGCATGTGCTCTCCAACATTGTTTCTATCACCAAGGTCATATTTTCCAACTACTGATCTTTCTTTGTTTCAGAAAGATTTCACTCAAATTATGCTATCATAGCTGTAACATTCTGAAAAACATACAAGCAACACCAGAACTCAAGTGCTAGGAAAGCATGATTTATGTAACACACAGTTTATCACACTGGAGGCCCATTAAAGACAAAAGTAGGTGTTCAATGGTATCTGCTAAATTATGCAATTAATGTCAATAATTTAATGCTTTATTTTTTACCTGGTTATTGGTGTCATGTAGACACTGAATTATATTAATGTAAGGAAGGAATTAAGGAATTTTATAAAATTCTAGTTGAAATCTAACACTAAAAATGGCTTACTCTAATTAAAGCTTGATGATATGTTTCAAAGTCTCCACAAACACTGGCACATTGTAGGAAATGTTTAGAACATTGCTATTTACAGTTACATCTGTAATTAAGCTGCAGGTTACACTGTATTTATTAAATATGGTTTTTTTCCAAGTAATATGGAAAACAGATTTTTTTAAGACATTAATGTCTTCCAATTGAACTCTTTGGCCTTTTAAATTACTTGGCATTTCCAGTCTCTAGTGACTATATTCAACAAACAATTAGTTAGACCTAGAGTATCATATATTTATTTTCTACAGTAATAATTTTTTTATATTCATTAGAAGTAATATCTGCTTCTTTAGTCTCCCTAAGATGCCAATTCCAATTTCAATCGATCTCATTTGGCTTCTGTATATTATGCTAGCCATTAATTTCTCATTAAACATTTCATGAAAGCTACAACTTCCTGTGTATCTTAGCTCTCAAGGACACTATGAAATAAGCACACACCTCACTTCAGCCTTATTTGCCCCCTAATTTACAAATGGATCATAAATGGGGCTAAGATTGTTTCAGGTCATCCAGGACTCAGAGTTTCCATGCCCAAGTATTCCCTCTGTAATTAATACAGTGCCTTGTATTTTCTGTATGTTCAATCAATGTCTGCTGACTGAATTAAAAGGAAACACATGTTTCTCTCATAAAGCAATATGCAGAATTATACAACATGAAGAAATGCAAATATAAAATTTAATTTAATGCAAATATAAAAGCAACATGCAAAAATAAATATGTGCTTTTTTCTTAGGATACCTGAGAATACTATTACCTTAATACTTAAGGAATGAAAGTGGGTAAGCTTGAGAATAAAATTTCTATTATGAGGATGTTTAAATAAATTCAAGATACTTTCTGGAAAACAAATATACAGGTAAGTTTATCAATATTGAATTTTTCACTATGTGCTTCCCTGAAACTGTGATGCATCTATAAAACAATATTCTGTGAATATAAAATCTTATGCTCTTAGCATACATATAAGATTATTAAATGTACCTAGTGCTGCTTAAGTGGCTTGTAATACTGTTTTTTATATACAGCTTGAGCTATCTATGTTTATATGTGTTACAGATCTTAAAAAGTCAGTAGGAAAAATAACTTGTTGATATTGTGATTGATATTAATAGCCTCTGCCATAAATAATTAAGGTCCCTAGGTAGTAAAAAACAGTTTGCACTCTTCTATTCACCTAAAGGTTGACAGTTCAAACCAAGAAAGAAAAACCCATCCACAGAAGAAAAGCCTGGAGATCTGCTTCCATAAAAATTACAGCCGAGAAAATCCCATGGAGTAGTTCTACTCTGTAACACATGGGGTCGCCATGAGTCAAAATCAACTTGATGGCAACAGTATGATTGGTTAACCATAAATAATACACTTATTAAAGTTAATACTATTTCCATTTGGGCTTTTTAGTAGCATATAAGCAATAAGTCATTGGCACACCACCTTGTTTATAAATTTACTCTCAAACAGAGCCTTAAGAGAGTTAGAAACATAGAAGCAGTTGAAAGTGTTCTTGGCCATTTTTTGTTTCAAAAATGTGTAAACTGAAAATCAGAGAAGTGAGTCTCTTGCCAGGGTCACCCAGGAGGTGGATGGCGGGATCCTCAGGAGGTGGATGGCGGGATCCTCAGCCATTGGTGATGGCTCTTTCCAATCATGTAAAAGTATTGTGGAGAGCTGGGAGATTTAAGGTAATGGCGCTTTCGCTAGCCTGTTCCCCCAAGCTTTGATTAATCTAAATCATGGTACTAAAGTCCTTCATGTAAAGGATTTCACTTCTGTTATTTTAGATATCAAAATAAATGGCAGAAGTATTTAAAAGGAAACCCCAGACAAAAAGATATTCCTGAGGTTTACTATCAAAAGAAAGATCTGAATTTTTTCAATTCTAAATTACTAGTCAACTCACTGGCACAGCAGTTAAGAGCTCAACTGCTAGCCAAAAGTCAGCAATTCAAATCCATCAGCTGCTCCTTGGAAACCCTATGGTGCAGTTCTATTCTGTGTTGTAGGGTCACTATGAGTTGGGATCAACTTGACAGCAACAGTTTTGGTTTGGTTTCCTAAATGGCAGCATTCCATTTGATGAAGTTAGCCTTCCCACCCCCTGCCCTGCTTCTAGTTTTCTCAGTTGCACATTGCAATATAAATCCTCTGTGGTCTAAGAGACAGTGCTTTCTAAACTGAGAGCTTCTCCACAATGTCATCTCCCATTAATCTCTGGTCTACACCAACTCCATGCATGAGTGACAGCCAACAGAAAGGTAGGTCTGGTGATCGAATAGGAAGTGTAGCTGAATTGTTATTTGCCTTCGTTTTATGTACAGGGCTAACAGAAAATGTAGCTGTCCTATCTCTTTGATTTGCATCTTTCTACAAATGAAGTGTTCCTTCATTCTGTAACCCACTTTCCTATATTAACTGGTTCTTTATCCTTCTGTCTTCTTTAACTACAGCATACCCCAGAGGAGAATGGTTGAGCTGAAGTGGGATCAGCTACAATCCATTCTGGCTCTTCCACATCAGGCTGGAGGAAAAAAAAAGAGAAACAAACTCTTGAGGAAGGCCTTGAGTGTTTTGGGTGTGGTAGTGAATGGGAGGAAGACTTTGACTTTCTCTACGCAAGAGACAAAGTCCACAGGAGCCCAGCTAGTGAATAGGGAAAAACAACAGGAACCTCAACACCAAGACAGTAGCTGTAGTAAGAACAAGCTGGTAGCAGCCTCATGATTCACAACAGTCCAGTGATTTGGCAGTTTTGGTTCAGATTATAGCCAGTGACTAGTGTGCAGGAAACATATCTAGACCAGGGGTGAGAACCAAAAAAGCAATCCTGCTATCTGACGTGGGCATGGGCCTTGAAATGCTCCAGTGGCACCATTCAAGTTAAAACTTATGCACTTGAGCTTACACCAGCCAAACTGAGGTTGATCCTACTGAAGAAAGATGTTTCTCAAGGAAATGGACAAGTAGAGAAGAAATAGGTTTCTGATATTCTCTAACTCAGACATTCAGGATACTAGATTTGCACCAAAATGTTGGAAATTGTGGAACTTAGGGTCTAGAAAACTGGATTCGAGGTAAATATCTATCAAAAGTTAAAAAATAAACACGATATGTTCATGCGATAGAGTATTTTGGAGCTATTAAAAACATTTATATCAATCTATATTTACTGGGTCTTACTAATTCAACAAATATTTATTTAGCACCTACTGGAATTCTGGTGGCATAGTGGTTAAGTGTTCAACTGCTAACCGCAAGGTCAGCAGTTCACATCCACCAGCCGATCCTTGGAAACCCTATGGGGCAGTTCTAATCTGTCCTATGGCATGGCGATGAGTCAGAATTGACTCATGCAATGAGTTTGTTTTTGTTTTTGTCCTTTAGGATTCTGGTGGCACCATGATTAAGTGGTTTGAACCCATCTAGTGGCTCCACGAGAGGAAGAACTGGAAATCTGCTTCCATAAAGATTATAGCCAAGAAAACCCTATGGAACAGTCCTTTTCTGTTGCATGGGCTCCCTATAAGTCAGAATTAACTCAATGGCACCCAACAACAATAACATGATTCTGGAGTCCCTGGGCAGTACAAATGGTTAAGCACGTGGCTACAAACCAAAAGGTTGTCAGTTTGAACCTACCCAGAGATGCCTTGGAAGAAAGGCCTGGCAATCTGCTTCTGAGAGTTTACAGCCTTGAAAACCCTATACAGCACATGTCTACTCTGCAACATCTGGGGTCACCATGAGTCAGCATTGACTAGATGGCAGTTGGTTTGTTTTTTAGGGTTGTTTTTTTTTTTTTTTTTAACTATGATTCCAGAGAAGAGTATTGGTGGTTCAGTGGTAGAATTCTCACCTTCCATGCAGGAGATCCAGGTTCAATTCCCGGCCACCATTCATCTGTCAGTAGAGTCTTGAGTGTTGCTATGATGCTGAACAGATTTCAGCAGAGCTTCCAAACTAAGACAAACTAGGAAGAAAGGCCTGGAGACTTAATTCTGAAAATTAGCCAGTGAAAACCTTATGGATCACAGTGGTCTGATCTGCAGCCAGTTGCAACCAATCACAGGGACAGCACAGGACAAGGCAGCATTTTGTTCTATTGTGCGTGGGGTTGCCAATAGTTGGGGGCTGACTTGGCTGGACCTAACAACAACAACATGATTCTAGGAACTATTCTAGACATGAGATACAGCATAAAGAAAACAGATAAGGTCATTTTTCATTTGAAGCTTATATCTTAGTGGGAAAACACTGAGAAATGACATATGGTATCAGCAGTTTGAAACTACCAGCAGCTCTGTGGGAAAAAGATGTGGCAGTCTGCTTCCTTAGAGATTTACAGCCTCAGAAACCCTATGGGGTAACTATGAGTTGGAATCGACTAGATGGTAGTGGGTTTTTTGTTTGTTTGTTTTGGCGATATGATGGTTAAGGTTGCCTGTAAACTTGGCTGGGCCATGATTCTCAGTGGTTTGGCAGTTATGTAATTATGTAGTTTGTCAGTTATGGAATAACGTAGTTATCCTCCAGTTTTTAACATAATGTAATCACCTACATGACATGATCTGATGTAATCAGCCAATCAGTTGTAAGGGGCATTTCCTCAGGGGTGTGGCCTGAAAACAATGTATATGGAAGTTCTGGTAAAGCTCATTGGCTTTTGCTCCCTCTGGATCCTGCATCTGGCTCATCATTGTCTGACCTCCGGTTCTTGGGACTTGAGCCAGCGGCCTGCATATTGCCACCCAATCGTGGATTCGTCAGCCTCTGCAGCCTGCCATCTGACCTGCTGATCTTGGATATGTCAACCCCTTCAGATACATGGATCAGGAGAAGCCTCCAACCTGACACCTTACCCACAGACTTGGGACTTTCCAGACTGTACAACCAAGTGAGCACTTTCCTTGAGATAAATCTCTTTCTCTCTCAGTAGATCACTGTCTCTCAACTTTCTCTCTATGTTGTTGCTGCTAGGTGACGTCATGTTAGTTCTGACTCATAGCTACTCCCTGTACTACAGAACAAAACACTGCCCAGTCCTGCGCCATCCTTATAACTGTTTTTATGCTTAAGCCCATTGTTGAAGCCACTGTGTCAATCCATTTTATTGAGGGTATTCCTCTTTTTCATTGACCCTGTACTTTACCAAGCGTGATGCCCTTCTCCAGGGACTGGTCCCAAGTAATAACATGTCCAAAGTAAGTGAGATGCAGTCTCACCATTCTGATTCTAATGAGCATTCTGGCCATACATCTTCCAAGACGGATTTGTTTGTTCTTCTGACAGTCTATGGTATATTCAATATTCTTTGCCGACACCCTAATTCAAAGGCATCAATTCTTTGGTCTTCCTTATTCATTGTTTAGCTTTCACATGTGTATGAGGTGATTGAAAACACCATGGCTTGGGTCAGGCACACCTTAGTCCTTAAAGTGACATTTTTGCTTTTTAGCTTTTTAAAGAGGTCTTTTGCAGCAGATTTGCCCAATGCAGTGCATCTTGTGATATTCTGACTGCTTCTTCCATAGGCGTTCATTGTGGAGCCAAGTAAAATGAAATCCTTGAGAACTTCAATATTCTTTCAGTTTATCATGATATTGCTTATTCATCCAGTTGTGAGGACTTTTGTTTTCTTTATGTTGAGGTGTAATCCATACTGAAGGTTATGGTCTTTGATCTTCACAAATAAGTGCTTCAAGTCTTCCACTTTCAGCAAGCAAAGTATGACATTTGCATATCGTAGGTTGTTAATGAGTCTTCCTCCACTCCGATGCCCTGTTCTTCTTCATATAGTCCAGATTCTCACATCATCTGATCAGCAAACAGACTGAATAAGTACGGTGAAAGGATACAACCCTGACACACACCTTTCTCAACTTCGAACTATTCAGTATCTTGGTGCATGTACGAGTTCCTCTTGAGCACAAATAAGTGGTGTGGAATTCTCATTCTTTGCAATGTTATGCATAATTTGTTATGGTCCATACAGTCAAATGCCTTTCCATAGTCAATAAAACACAGGTAAACATCTTTCTGCTGTTCTCTACCTTCAGCCAGTATTCATCTGACATCAGCAATGATATCCCTCATTTCACATCCTCTTCTGAATGCAGCTTCAATTTCTGGCAATTCCTTGTCGATATACTGCTGCAATGGCTTTTGAATGATCTTCAGCCAATTTTACTTGTGTGTGATATTAATGATATTGTTTGATAATATCCACAGTCTGTTGGATCATCTTTCTTTTGAATGAGTACAAATATGGATTTCTTTCAGTTGGTTGGCCAAGTAGCTGTCTTCCAAATTTCTCGACATAGACAAGTGAGCACTTTTCGTGCTGCATCCATCTGTTGAAACATCTCAATTGGTATTCTGTCAATTACTGGAGCCTTGTTTTTTTGCCAATGTCTTCAGTGCAGCTTGGACCTCTTCTTTCAATACCATTGGTTCTGGATCTTACACTACCTCTTGAAATGGTTGAACCTTATCCAATTCTTTTTGGTATAGTGACTCTGTGTATTCCTTCCATCTTCTTTTCATGCTTCAAGGGTTATTTAATATTTTCCCTGTCAAATCTTTCAATATGGCAACTCAAGGCTTGAATTTTTACTTCCGTTCTTCCAGCTTGAGAAATGCTGAGTGTGTTCTTCCCTTTTGCTTTTCTATCTCCAGGTCTTTGCACATTTCATTATAAAACTTTTTCTTCTTAAGCCACCCTTTGAAATCACCTATTCAGGTCTTTTACTTCATCATTTCTTTCTTTTGCTTTAGCTACTCTGTGTTCAAGAGCAAGTTTCAGAGTCTCTTCTGACATTTATTTTGGTCTGTTCTTTCTTTTCTGACTTTTCAATGACCTCACCTCTTGCTTTCTTCATATATGATGTTCTTGATATGATTCCAAAACTCATTTGGTCTTCAGTCATTAGTGTTCAACACATCAAATCTATTCTTGAGATGCTTTCTAAATTCAGTTGAGGTATACTCAAGGTCATACTTTGGCTCTTGTAGACTTGTTGTAATTTTCTTCACCTTCAACTTCAACTTGCATATGAGCAATTGATGGCCTATTCTGCGGTCTGCCCCTGGCCTTGTTCTGACTGATGATATTGAACTTTTCCATAGTCTCTTTCCATAGACATAGTTGATTTGATTCCTGTGTATTCCGTCTGGTGAGGTCCAGGTGTATAGCCACCATTCATGTTCTTGTAAAAAGATATTTACAGTGAAGAAATCGTTGGTCTTGTGAAATTCTGTCATATGATCTCAGGCATTGTTTCTATCACCAAGGCCATATTTTCTAACTACTATTCCTTCTTTTGGAAACCCTGGTAGTGTAGTGGTTAAGTGCTACAGCTGCTAACCAAAGGGTCGGCAGTTCGAATCTGCCAGGCGCTCCTTGGAAACTCTATGGGGCAGTTCTACTCTGTCCTATAGGGTCACTATGAGTCGGAATTGACTCAAGGCGCTGGGTTTTTACTGGGTTTATTCCTTCTTTGTTTCCATCTTTCACATTCCAGTCACCAGTAATTATCAGTGCATCTTGACTGCATGTTTAATCAATTTCAGGCTGCAGAAGCTGGTAAAAATCTACTATTTCTTCATCTTTGGCCTTAGTGGCTGGTGCGTAAATTTGAATAATAGTCATATTAACTGGTCTTCCTTGTAGGTGTATGGATATTATCCTATCACTGACAGTGTTGTACTTTAGGATAGATCTTGAAATGTTCTTCTTGACAATTGAACATGACGCCATTCCTCTGCAATTTGTCATTCCCATAATAGTAAACTATATGATCGTCTATTTCAAAATGGCCAATACCAGTCTATCTCAAATTTTTTTTTTTAATGCCTAGGATATCGATCTTCACATGTTCCACTTCATTTTTTACGACTTCCAATTTTCCCAGATTCATACTTCATACATTCCACATTCCAATTATTAATGGATGTTTGCAGCTGTTTCTTCTCATTTTCAGTTGTGCCACAAGAGCAAATGAAGGTCCCGAAATCTTGACTTCATCCACATCATTAAGGTTGACTCTTCTTTGAGGTGGTATCTCTTCCCCGGTCATATTTTCAGTACCTTCCAACCTGAAGCAGCCATAGGACTTAACCACTACACCACCAGGGTTTCCAGAACTACCATATAACCCCACAATTCCACTTCTCCGTATGTACCCAAAAGACTTCAAAGCAGAGACACAGAGACTTGTACACCAATGTTCATTGCAAAACTATTCACAATAGCCAAAAGGCAGAAACAACCTAAATGCCAATCAATAAATAAATGGATAAACAAAATGTGGTACACACATACAAGGCAATACTACGCAGCCAGTAGGAGAAACGAAGTCTTGATACATGCTACAAAATGGATGGGACTTGAAGACACTACGCTGAATGAAATAAGTCAATCACAAAAGGACAAATATTGTATGAAGAGAAAAGGTAAATGTACAGAAACAAAAGTTTATTAGTGGTTACCAGGGGTGGGAGGGAGGGTGAAAGGGAGAGTTAACCTTGATGGAAAAATCACATTGATTACAGGCAGGATTGCACAGCTGATTATTGTAAGCACTGTCAATAATTTGTACACCTGTACAAAGTTGAATTGGCAAAATGTTATGTCATAGATATTAGTTATCTAGTACTGCTATAACAAAAATACCACAAGTGAGTTGCTTTAACAAAGAGGAATTTATTTTCTCACAGTTTAGAAGACTAGAAGTCCAAATTCAGAGCACTAGCTCTAGGGGATGTCTTTCGCCCTCTCTTGGCTCTGAAGGAAGGCCCTTGTCTCTTCAGCATCTACTTCCTGGTTCCTTGGAGATCTCTATGTGTCTTGGCACTTATCTTACCCCATCTCTCTTCTGTCCACTTGTTTAATCTCTTTTATGTCTCAAAAGAGATCCACACAAGATACACCATACACTCCCAGCAACACCCAGTGCCATCCACACCATACACTAATCCTGCCTTATTAACATAACAAAGACAATCCTTTCTCAAATGGGATTAAAACCACAGACATAGAGGTTAGAATTTATAACACATATTTTGGAGTGACATAATTCAATCCATAATAGATATATTTACAAAAATATATATATATATACAGTAGCTTTTTTTTCTGATGCTGCTTGTGTACAACCAAAAACCTGGTTTGGTTGGTTTGGAGGTTTAGGGTCACGGTTTCGTGGGACATCCCAATTAATTGGCCTAATATTACTTTTAGTGCTTCTGTTCTATCTCCTAGTTCACTGCATAATGCCTGGGGTCTTAAGAGTTTGCAAGTTTCCAAGGTACAACAATTGGTCTCTATTTGCCTGGAGCAGTAGAGAAAGAAGGAAAGTCAAGAATAGGAAGAGAATATGGAATGTGTGGCCAATTACCTTTATGAACAACTGCTTTCTTTGTCATGAGACCAGAAAAAGTGGATGGTGCACAGCTACCATTACTGAACACTTTGGTCAAAGATTCTATAGAAGGATCCTGCTCAAAAGGGAGAAATGCAGAACAAAATTTCAAATTCTCATGGACTCCAGATTTTCTGGAGCCATAGGGGCTGGATGAACCCCTGAAACTATTGCCCTGAGATAATCTTTAAAACTTAAACCAAAAATATTTCCTGAAGTCTTCTTAAAACCAAACAATAGTCTATTTAAAAAAAAAAAAAAAAAAAAACCTGCCTCAAGCATTATGCTCTTCTAAGAACTATCTTTACAGGATCAAAGTGTCAACAACTCTTGAAAGATTAGATAGGAACCTTAGGATGCAGTGAGCTTATGTTAATGGAGGAGGAACAACTCAAAAAAAGAGGAGGAGAATGGTTGCATATGTAATCAGTGTCACTGAATTGCATATGTAGAAACAGTTGAATTGGTGCATGCCTTGCTGTGTTTATTCTCAACAACAAAATTAATTAAAAACAAATAAAACCTTATGGAGCACAGTTTACTCTGACACGTAGGGTTACCATGAATTGGAGTCAACTCAGTGGCAACTGGTAAGATAAATGTTATGACCATTCCAAAAATGATGAAACTAGGTTTTGTCAAGTGGAGGTTTGTAGCTAAGGAAATTAGAATTTCTGGAAGTCCACCATGGGTTGGTTTACATATCATGGGTATCACCACCACCAGAATAATGCTAAGATTGTTATACAAATAAGAAAAATGAGACATAGAAAGATTCGGTCTTGTACAAGATCACACACCAAATGAGGGATGGAGTCAGAATTATATCCCTGTTTTTTTTTTTTTTTTTTCTGGATTCTGGTACAAGATCACACATCAAATGAGGGATGGAGTCAGAATTCTATCCCTGTTTTTTTTTTTTTCTGGATTCTGGTCTTTTCACTATAGTGTCTTCCTAAGCAGGACTGCCTATGACAGACTCAGATGGGCAATGCTGACCTGGGCTGTGGTGAACGTAGACAGAGTGAGAAAGCTCTTCTGAGAAGCCACCAAAAGTGCCCTCTTTCCTAACTTTAGAGAAAGCCCCCCAGACCTTTCTTGGGAACTTTTCTAACCCCAAAGAACAAAACTCATCCTTCGTCACCCCAACCAGTCTCTTTTCCTCACCACAACCCTTCACAGTAGTCTCTGCCCAAATGTCTTGAAGACCCTACCCCAGATTCGTACATGGGCTGTACACATACATACGGGACTTGGAAGTTGGGGGCATGAGGTGGAGGTAATAGTAATAGTAGTAATCACCCATTTTGTGGAACTTTCTTACCCATTCATTCCCCCTTTTGACTTTTTAGCAACTCAGAGATAAACAAAGAAACTGGTGGCACAAACGATCAGCTGCTAACTAAAAGGTTGGCGGTTCAAACTTACCCAGTGGTTCCTCAGGAGAAAGACCTGGTGATCTGCTAACCTACAGATTATATCCAAAAAAACTCTATGGAGCAATTCTACTCTGTTACATGGGGTCGCTGTGAGTTGGAATCAATTCAAGGGCACCAAACACCACCAAGAGATAAACATAGTAGATAGTTTTATTCCTTCTCTCCTTGTTGTTGTTAGGTGCCCTTGAGTCGGTTCTGACTCATAGCGACCCTATGCACAACAGAACGAAACACTGCCCAGTCCTGCGCCATCCTTACAATCGTTGTTATGCTTGAGCCCTTTGCTGCAGCCACTGTGTCAATCCACCTCGTTGAGGGTCTTCCTCTTTTCCACTGACCCTGTACTCTGCCAAGCATGATGTCCTTCTGCAGGGACTGGTCCCTCCTGACAACATATCCAAAGTATGTAAGACGCAGTCTCGCCATCCTTGCTTCTAAGGAGCATTCTGGTTGTATGTCTTCCAAGACAGATTTGTTCATTCTTTTGGCAGTCCATGGTATATTCAATATTATTCTTCATGAACACCACAATTCAAAGGTGTCAATTCTTCTTCGGTCTTCCTTATTCATTGTCCAGCTTTCACATGCATATGATGCGATTGAAAATACCATGGCTTGGGTCAGGCACACCTTAGTCTTCAGGGTGACAGTTTTGCTTTTTAAACTTTTTAAAGAGGTCCTTTGCAGCAGATTTACCCAAGGCAATGCGTCTTTTGATTTCTTGACTGCTGCTTCCATGGCTGTTGATTATGGATCCAAGTAAAATGAAATCCTTGACAACTTCAATCTTTTCTCCATTTATCTTGATGTTGCTCATTGGTCCAGTTGTGAGGATTTTTGTTTTCTTGATGTTGAGGTGCAATCCATACTGAAGGCTGTGGTCTTTGATCTTCATTAGTAAGTGCTTCAAATCGTCTTCACTTTCAGCAAGCAAGGTTGTGTCATCTGCCTAACGCAGGTTGTTAATGAGTCTTCCTCCAATCCTGATGCCCCATTCTTCTTCATATAGTCCAGCTTCTCGGATTATTTGCTCAGCATACAGATTGACTAGGTATGGTGAAAGAATACAACCCTGGCGCACACCTTTCCTGACTTTAAACCAGTCAGTATCCCCTTGTTCTGTCTGAACAAGTGCCTCTTGATCTATGTAAAGTTTCCTCACAAGCACAATTAAGTGTTCTGGAATTCCCATTCTTCGCAATGTTATCCGTAATTTGTTATGATCCACACAGTCGAATGCCTTTGCATAGTCAAAGGCACATGAAACACATCATAGAGACCCTATAGGACAGAGTAGAACTGCCCTGTAGAGCTTCCAAGGAGCACCGGGCAGATTTGAACTGCCAACTTTTTGGATAGTAGCTGTAGCACTTAACCACTACGCCACCAGGGTTTCCCTTTAGAGGGTGTTTATGATAATTATAATGCCACTAAAACTACGGCTGCTAACCAAATGTCGGCAGTTCAAATCTGCCAGGCTCTCCTTGGAAACTGTACAGGGCAGTTCTACTCTGTCCCATAGGGTCGTTATGAGTCAGAATCGACTCAACGGCAATGAGTTTGATTTTTTGGTTTTACTCTCTAAAGATCCCCAGATTTCCCATCTGCTGGCAACATTGGAGGAAGCAGCACTTTGATACAATGGCTTCGAATGCTAATGTAGTTATTGTTTTCTACTCCCTTGTATATCCCAGACCCACTTCCCCAAGTGTGGAAGTGCTGGGGAGGCTGTGTGAGCCACTCACTCCTGCTATGTTTCAGGATCAACCTTAAGGTCATGTTATTCTCCACCAGGCTGGTGCAGCTTCGATTCTCACCCTGCAGGGACCCACGCTGATATCTGTCAAGAGCTTCCTCCAAATTTCAATGCAGATGAAATTCATCCAGGCCATGTGTGACAGCAATTTGGGAAAATAGCAATATGCACAAAAAAAAATTGAGTTCATTTGCACAAAAGGCCTTTATTGAGCTCCTAAAGTTTTCTGCACAGGATGCTGAAAGACTGTTGATTTAAGGCCATGGATAATGAAGCATTTAAAGTTTAATATCCCCGAAGTTTATATATATATATATATATGTATATATATACATATGCACTGCCAAAAGTAGAAAATGGAAAAACATGTATCAGTGTGTTTCTCTTATTAGAAGATAAACTCTTCAAAGCAGGGACTATACCTGCTATGTTTTCTTTATCTTTTTTCACCACCTAGCACAATAAAGCCAAATAAATGTTATTCACTGATTCAATATAGCAAATCAGTCTGTTTAAATGAAAGGAGAATTGGTTTGGAATGATGCCTATGCCTGCTTTATTCCGTGCCAAAAACTGCACAGATAATTCCCTACCAAGTGTGACAAAAAAATGATATTGTATGGGAAAATTGAATAAAAGAAAAAATAACTCTTTAGCACCCTTCTTGACTATATATTAACAGAAATAATAATTAACTTGTAATGACTTTATTCCACATGTGCTCATGTGGAATGTTTGTTGAAAGTCTAACTAAAAACATCATTCTTTAAATGCATAAAATATTTATTTTCGAATGTAGCTACCGTGTTTCAGAAGTTATTTAATGGAAATATTACCTAATGTTTTTGAAAAGGGGAAATTACCAACAAATTCTAAATGATCACTTCTCCATCAAAATGGTTGTTTTTTTCCTTGACCATAAAGGAAGGAGACCTTCTGTCCTGTATGTTAGATAAAATTCTTCCTCTTTTCTCTGAGTGGCTTGTACGTCTAAAAGGCTGGTTGCTTAAAACATCCTTGTCTAATAAAAGAGACTTTGGCCACATGTTCTTAATTCACCTTATAACACTTTAAAAGTTGAGGAGTAGACAAATAAAAGAGACATAGGCAAATGCAGTGCAGGAAACTCCATTAGATACAGCTGTAAAATAAGACACTTGTGGGACAACTGGAGAAATTTAAGTGCATGTTCAACGATAGGGGATCATTAGTTTCCTTAAATGATAGGAATATGGGTTTTCACTATGTTGTCCTTTCAAGTTGAATAAATAGGAACCCAAGGAGGAGTGAATAACACAGTCAGAAAGACTCTCCACAGCACAGCACCAAGACAGGATTTAATGTTCATACACTGCCAACAGGGAAAGGGTTGAGGTTAGGCTTTGCTACAACTTATATTTTCATTATTGGCAGCACCACTGAATGCTCCATAGGCTGTACTTTTATATTTGGTCATTATCCCAATCCTTCAATAAGCATGTACTAAATGTCTGCCATGTGGCAGGCCCCACTCTAGATACTGAGAATACAATTGATAGCCAGCAGCCAGGAGCTGCTTGGCCATTATCAAAGAAAGCCTTCAGTGATAGCACTGGGTGTGGCTCAATTGGGAGCTGCTCAGACAAAGGGGAATCTGCCCCCTCCTATCCATTGTCCTCAAAGCCTGCTTGAAGCTCAAGACAGTCACACCCAGTTTACTAGCCTACATGCCAAAGGAAAAAGATGCAATTTGTCTTACTGTACCTGTGTGCCATAGTAACCTACGTAGTGCATAATGTTTGTATTACTTCCTCATGAGAGATGGCATAAAAGGTTCTGCCTCTCTTTGTTTGGGGAGTTTGATTTGAGATATACATCTCCTTGCTCCTTGCCTGTGCGCCTGCAGTAAATGCTCTTCCACCCTCCTCATCTTAGTGTGTTTTTATTGACTAGAAGCTATACCTGGCAGGACCTGCTTTGGGTAACACACCAAAGCCAAGACTTTGGTTATCTTCATTCTACCTTGCTCCAGACAGGGTGGGACCAGTGGAGTATCTTAGACGGCCGTTCACAAGCTTTTAAGACCCCAGACGCTACTCACCAAAGTAGGTTGTTGAATATTTTCTTTATAAACTATGTTATGCCAGTTCAGCTGGATATCCCCCCAGGCCATGGTTCCCAGCCCTCAGCCCAGTAATTCAGTCCCTCAGGGAGTTTGGATGTGTCTGTGAAGGTTCCACAACCTTGCCTTGGTCAAGTTGTGCTAACTTTCCTAACATTGTGTGCTGCCTTACCCTTCACCAAAGTTAGCACTCATCTATTGTCTAGTGTTTTTTCCTCCCCACATTTCTCCTCTCTAGTAACCATCAAAGATTGTTTCTGTGTGGAAACTTTTTCATGAGTTTTTATAATAGTGGTCGCATACAGGATTTGTCCTTTTGTGATTGATTTATTTCACTCAGCATAATGCCCTCTGGATTCATCCATATTGTGAGATGTTTCTCAGGTTCATCATTGTTCTTTATTGTTGGATTGTATTCCATTGTGTATATGTACCATAGTTTGTTTATCCATCCGTTTGTTGGTGGGCACTTAGGTTGTTTCCATCTTCTTGCAATTGTGAATAATGTTGCAATGAATATAGGTGTACATACGTCTATTCGTCTGATGGCTCTTATTTCTCTAGGATATATTCAATGTAACAAAATCCTCAGAACTGGACCAATAAGTGACATCATGCTATATGGAAAAAAGATTGAAATTGTCAAGGATTTCATTTTACTTGAAACCTCAATCATCACCCCTGTAAGCAGCAGCCAAGAAATCAAAAGACACATTACATTGGGCAAATCTGCTGCAAAAGACCTCTTTAAAGCATTGAAAACCAAAGATGTCACCTTGAAGACTGACATGTGCCTGACCCAAGCCATGATGTCTTCAGTCGCCTGATATGCATGTGAAAGCTTGATGATGAATAAGGAAGACCAAAGAAGAATTGACACCTTTGAAATGTGGTATTGACGAAGAATATTGAATATACCATGGACTGCCAGGAGAATGAACAAATCTGTCTTGGACGAAGTACAACCAGAACACTCCTTAGATGCAAGGATGGTGAGATTATGCCTCACATACTTTGGACATGTTATCAGGAGGTATCAGTCCCTGGAGAAGGACATCACTCTTCCCAAAGTAGAGGTCGGTGAAAAAGAGGAAGACCCCCCAACAAAATGGATTGACGCAATGGCTTCAACAATGGGCTCAAGCATAACAATGATTGTGAGGATGGTGCAGGATGGGGCAGTGTTTTGTTCTGTTCTACTCAGGGTGACAATGAATCAGAACCAACTAGATGGCACCTAACAACAACAATATTCCTAGGCTTGGGATTGCTGGGTCAGAAGACATTTCTATTTCTAGCTTTTTTTTTTTTTTTTCGATTCCAATTCTTAGTGACCCTATAGTACAGAGTAGAACTGCCCCATAGGGTTTTTTTTTTTTTTATTAACTTTTATTAAGCTTCAAGTGAACGTTTACAAATCCAATCAGTCTGTCACATATAAGTTTACATACATCTTACTCCGTACTCCCACCTGCTCTCCCCTTATTGAGTCAGCCCTTTCAGTCTCTCCTTTCGTGACAATTTTGCCAGCTTCCCTCTCTCTCTATCCTCCCATCCCCCCTCCAGACAAGAGATGCCAACACAATCTCAAGTGTCCACCTGATATAATTAGCTCACTCTTCATCAGCATCTCTCTCCCACCCACTGACCAGTCCCTTTCATGTCTGATGAGCTGCCTTTGGGGATGGTTCCTGTCCTGTGCCAACAGGTCTGGGGACCATGGCCGCCGGGATTCCCCTAGTCTCAGTCAGACCATTAAGTATGGTCTTTTTATGAGAATTTGGGGTCTGCATCCCACTGATCTCCTGCTCCCTCAGGAGTTCTCTGTTGTGCTCCCTGTCAGGGCAGTCATCGGTTGTGGCCGGGCACCAACTAGTTCTTCTGGTCTCAGGATGATGTAGGTCTCTGGATCACGTGGCCCTTTCTGTCTCTTGGGCTCTTAGTTGTCGTGTGACCTTGGTGTTCTTCATTTTCCTTTGCTCCAGGTGGGTTGAGACCAACTGATGCATCTTAGATGGCCGCTTGTTAGCATTTAAGACCCCAGACACCACATTTCAAAGTGCGATGCAGAATGTTTTCATAATAGAATTATTTTGCCAATTGACTTAGAAGTCCCTTCAAACCATGGTCCCCAGACCCCCGCCCTTGCTTCGCTGACCTTTGAAGCATTCATTTTATCCCAGAAACTTCTTTGCTTTTGGTCCAGTCCAATTGAGCTGACCTTCCATGTATTGAGTGTTGTCCTTCTCTTCACCCAAAGCAGTTCTTATCTACTGATTAATCAATAAAAAACCCTCTCCCTCCCTCCCCCCCTCCCCCCCTCGTAACCACAAAAGTATGTGTTCTTCTCAGTTTTTACTATTTCTCAAGATCTTATAATAGTGGTCTTATACAATATTTGTCCTTTTGCCTCTAATTTCGCTCAGCATAATGCCTTCCAGTTTCCTCCATGTTACGAAATGTTTCACAGATTCGTCACTGTTCTTTATTGATGCGTAGTATTCCATTGTGTGAATATACCACAATTTATTTACCCATTCATCCATTGATGGACACCTTGGTTGCTTCCAGCTTTTTGCTATTGTAAACAGAGCTGCAATAAACATGGGTGTGCATATATCTGTTTGTGTGAAGGCTCTTGTTTCTCTAGGGTATATTCCGAGGAGTGGGATTTCTGGGTTGTATGGTAGTTCTATTTCTAACTGTTTAAGATAACGCCAGACGGATTTCCAAAGTGGTTGTACCATTTTACATTCCCACCAGCAGTGTATGAGAGTTCCAATCTCTCCGCAGCCTCTCCAACATTTATTATTTTGTGTTTTTTGGATTAATGCCAGCCTTGTTGGTGTGAGATGGAATCTCATCGTAGTTTTAATTTGCATTTCTCTAATGGCTAATGATCGAGAGCATTTTCTCATGTATCTGTTGGCTGCCTGAATATCTTCTTAAGTGAAATGTGTGTTCATATCCTTTGCCCACTTCTTGATTGGGTTGTTTGTCTTTTTGTGGTTGAGTTTTGACAGAATCATGTAGATTTTAGAGATCAGGCACTGGTCGGAGATGTCATAGCTGAAAATTCTTTCCCAGTCTGTAGGTGGTCTTTTTACTCTTTTGGTGAAGTCTTTAGATGAACATAGGTGTTTGATTTTTAGGAGCTCCCAGTTATCGGGTTTCTCTTCATCATTTTTGGTAATGTTTTATATTCTGTTTATGCCTTGTATTAGGGCTCCTAAAGTTGTCCCTATTTTTCTTCCACGATCTTTATCGTTTTAGTCTTTATGTTTAGGTCTTTGATCCACTTGGAGTTAGTTTTTGTGCATGGTGTAAGGTATGGGACCTGTTTCATTTTTTTTGCAAATGGATATCCAGTTATGCCAGCACCATTTGTTAAAAAGACTACCTTTTTCCCAATTAACTGACACTGGTCCTTTGTCAAATATCAGCTGCTCATACATGGATGGATTTATATCTGGATTCTCAATTCTGTTCCATTGGTCTATGTGCCTGTTGTTGTACCAGTACCAGGCTGTTTTGACTACTGTGGCTGTATAATAGCTTCTGAAATCAGGTAGAGTGAGGCCTCCCACTTTCTTCTTCTTTTTCAGTAATGCTTTGCTTATCCGGGCGTTCTTTCCCTTCCATATGAAATTGGTGATTTGTTTCTCTATCCCCTTAAAATATGACATTGGAATTTGGATCGGAAGTGCGTTATATGTATAGATGGCTTTTGGTAGAATAGACATTTTTACTATGTTAAGTCTTCCTATCCATGAGCAAGGTATGTTTTTCCACTTAAGTATGTCCTTTTAAATTTCTTGTAATAGAGCTTTGTAGTTTTCTTTGTATAGGTCTTTTACATCCTTGATAAGATTTATTCCTAAGTATTTTATCTTCTTGGGGGCTACTGTGAATGGTATTGATTTGGTTATTTCCTCTTTGGTGTTCTTTTTGTTGATGTAGAGGAATCCAAGTGATTTTTGTATGTTTATTTTATAACCTGAGACTCTGCCAGACTCTTCTATTAGTTTCAGTAGTTTTCTGCAGGATTCCTTAGGGTTTTCTGTGTATAAGATCATGTCATCTGCAAATACTGATAACTTTACTTCCTCCCTGCTAATCCGGACACCTTTTATTTCTTTGTCTAGCCTAATTGCCCTGGCTAGGACTTCAAGCACGATGTTGAATAAGAGCGGTGATGAAGGGCATCTTTGTCTGGTTCCTGTTCTCAAGGGAAATGCTTTCAGGTTCTCTCCATTTAGAGTGATATTGGCTGTTGGCTTTGCATAGATGCCCTTTATTATGTTGAGGAATTTTCCTTCAATTCCTATTTTGGTAAGAGTTTTTATCATAAATGGGTGTTGGACTTTGTCAAATGCCTTTTCTGCATCTATTGATAAGATCATGTGGTTTTTATCTTTTGTTTTATTTATGTCATGGAGTACATTAATGGTTTTTCTGATATTAAACCAGCCTTGCATACCTGGTATAAATCCCACTTGATCAGGGTGAATTATTTTTTTGATGTGTTGTTGGATTCTATTGGCTAGAATTTTGTTGAGGATTTTTGCATCAATGTTCATGAGGGATATAGGTCTATAATTTTCTTTTTTTGTAATGTCTTTACCTGGTTTTGGTATCAGGGAGATGGTGGCTTCATAGAATGAGTTGGGTAGTATTCCATCATTTTCTATGCTTTGGAATACCTTCAGAAGTAGTGGTGTTAACTCTTCTCTGAAAGTTTGATAGAACTCTGCAGTGAAGCCGTCCGGGCCAGGGCTTTTTTTTGTTGGGAGTTTTTTGATTACCGTTTCAATCTCTTTTTTTGTTATGGGTCTATTTAGTTGTTCTACTTCTGAATGTGTTAGTTTAGGTAGGTAGTGTTTTTCCAGGAATTCATCCATTTCTTCTAGGTTTTCAAATTTGTTAGAGTACAATTTTTCATAATAATCTGAAATGATTCTTTTAATTTCATTGGGTTCTGTTGTGATGTGGTCCTTCTCGTTTCTTATTTGGGTTATTTGTTTCCTTTCCCGTATTTCTTTAGTCAGTCTAGCCAATGGTTTATCAATTTTGTTAATTTTTTCAAAGAACCAGCTTTTGGCTTTGTTAATTCTTTCAATTGTTTTTCTGTTCTCTAATTCACTTAGTTCAGCTCTAATTTTTATTATTTGTTTTCTTCTGGTACCTGATGGATTCTTTTGTTGCTCAGTTTCTATTTGTTCAAGTTGTAGGGACAGTTCTCTGATTTTGGCTCTTTCTGCTTGTTGTATGTGTGCATTTATCGATATAAATTGGCCTCTGAGCACTGCTTTTGCTGTGTCCCAGAGGTTTTGATAGGAAGTATTTTCATTCTCGTTGCATTCTATGAATTTCCTTATTCCCTCCTTGATGTCTTCTATAACCCAGTCTTTTTTCAGGAGGGTATTGTTCATTTTCCAAGTATTTGATTTCTTTTCCCTAGTTTTTCTGTTATTGATTTCTAGTTTTATTGCCTTGTGGTCTGAGAAGACGCTTTGTAATATTTCGATGTTTTGGATTCTGCAAAGGTTTGTTTTATGACCTAATATGTGGTCTATTCTAGAGAATGTTCCATGTGTGCTAGAAAAAAAAGTATATTTTGCAGCAGTTGGGTGGAGAGTTCTGTATAAGTCAATGAGGTCAAGTTGGTTGATTGTTGTAAGTAGGTCTTCCGTGTCTCTATTGAACTTCTTACTGGATGTCCTGTCCTTCTCCGAAAGTGGTGTGTTGAAGTCTCCTACTATAATTGTGGAGGTGTCTATCTCACTTTTCAATTCTGTTAAAATTTGATTTATGTATCTTGCAGCCCTGTCATTGGGTGCATAAATATTTAATATGGTTATGTCTTCCTGATCAATTGTCCCTTTTATCATTATATAGTGTCCTTCTTTATCCTTTGTGGTGGATTTAAGTCTAAAGTCTATTTTGTCAGAAATTAATATTGCTACTCCTCTTCTTTTTTGCTTATTGTTTGCTTGATATATTTTTTTCCATCCTTTGAGTTTTAGTTTGTTTGTGTCTCTAAGTCTAAGGTGTGTCTCTTGTAGGCGGCATATAGATGGATCGTGTTTCTTTATCCAGTCCGTGACTCTCTGTCTCTTTATTGGTGCATTTAGTCCATTTACATTCAGGGTAATTATAGATAAATAAGTTTTTAGTGCTGTCATTTTGATGCCTTTTTATGTGTGTTGTTGACAATTTCATTTTTCCACATACTTTTTTGTGCTGAGGCGTTTTTCTTAGTAAATTGTGAGATCCTCATTTTCGTAGTGTTTGACTTTATGTTAGTTGAGTCGTTACGTTTTTCTTGGCTTTTATCTTGAGTTATGGAGTTGTTATACCTTTTTGTGGTTACCTTATTATTTACCCCTATTTTTCTAAGTAAAAACCTAACTTGTATCGTTCTATATTGCCTTGTATCACTCTCCATCTGGCAGTTCAATGCCTCCTGTATTTAGTCCCTCTTTTTGATTATTGTGATCTTTTACCTATTGACTTCCATGATTCCCTGTTATGTGTATTTTTTTTTAATTAATCTTAATTTGTTTGTTTTTGTGATTTCCCTATTTGAGTTGATATCAGGACGTTCTGTTTTGTGATCTTGTGTTGTGCTGGTATCTGATATTATTGGTTTTCTGACCAAACAATATCCTTCAGTATTTCTTGTAGCTTTGGTTTGGTTTTTGCAAATTCTCTAAACTTGTGTTTATCTGTAAATATCTTAATTTCGCCTTCATATTTCAGAGAGAGTTTTGCTGGATATATGATCCTTGGCTGGCAGTTTTTCTCCTTCAGTGCTCTGTATATGTCGTCCCATTCCCTTCTTGCCTGCATGGTTTCTGCTGAGTAGTCTGAACTTATTCTTATTGATTCCCTCTTGAAGGAAACCTTTCTTTTCTCCCTGGCTGCTTTTAAAATTTTCTGTTTATCTTTGGTTTTGGCAAGTTTGATGATAATATGTCTTGGTGTTTTTCTTTTTGGATCAATCTTAAATGGGGTTCGATGAGCATCTTGGATAGATATCCTTTCGTCTTTCATGATGTCAGGGAAGTTTTGTGTCAGGAGTTCTTCAACTATTTTCTCTGTGTTTTCTGTCCCCCATCCCTGTTCTGGGACTCCTATCACCCGCTATTTCTAGCTTTTTAAGGAAGCACCATATCATTCCCAAAATGGATGTACCATTTTACATTCCCACCAGCAGTGCATCTAAGAGTTCCAAGGTCCCAAGGCCTCTCCAACTTTTGTTATTTTCTGTTGGGTTTTTTTTTTTTTTTTGATTCCTGCCAATAATGTTGGAGTGAGATAGTATGTCATTGTAGTTTTGATGGCTAAATCTCTATTGGCTAGTGATCTCAAGCATTTCCTCACATGTCTGTTAGCCTCCTGAATGTCTTCTTCGGTGAAGTGTCTCTTTATATCCTTTGCCCACTTTTTAATTGGATTATTTGTCTTTTTGTTGTAGAGGGGTTGGACTTTCTTGTAGATTTTAGAGATTAGACCTTTGTCTGATTTGTAATAGCCAAATTTTTTTTCCCAGTCTGTAGGTGCTCTTTTTACTCTTTTAGTGAAGTCTTTTGATGAGCATAAATGTTTAATTTTTTAGAGATTCCAGTTATCTAGCTTATTCTCTGGAGCTTGTGTTGTTGGTTGTGGTTTGTATCCTGTTAATGCTATGTATTAGGGCCTTTAGCATTGATCCTGTTTTTTCTTCTGTGAACTTCATGGTTTTGGCTTTATATTTAGGTCTTTGATCCATTTTCAGTTAGTGTTTGTATGTGGTGTGAGGTATGGGTCCATTTCATTTTTTTGCAGATGGACATCCAGTTTTGCCAGCACCATTTGTTAAAAAGACTGTCTTTTCCCCATTCGATGGACTTTGGGCCCATGCCGAAGATCAAGTGACCATAGGTGGGTGGATTAACATCTGCATTCTCAATTCCGTTCCATTGGTCAAATTGTACCAGTATCAGGCTGTTTTGACTACCGTAGCTGTAAGTAGTGTGAGTCCTTCTACTTTATTCTTCTTCTTCAATAGTGCTTTACTTATCTGGGGCTTCTTCCTTTTCTATATAAAGTTAATGATAAGTTTTTCCATCTCTGTAAAGAATGTTTTTGGTATTTGGATCAGTACTGCGTTGTGTTTGTAAGTTGCTTTGGGTAGAATTGTCATTTTTACATTGTTGAGTCTACCTATCCATGTGCATAGTATGTTTTTGCATTTACGTAGGTCTCTTGGTTTTTTACAGTAGTGTTTTGTAGTTTTCTTTGTACACGTCTTTTACATCCCTGGTTTGATTTATTTCTAAGTATTTTATTTTTTTAGGAGCTATTATAAATGGTATTGTTTTCCTTGATTTTCTTTTCTTAGGTCTCTTTATTGGTGTTTAGGAATCCAACTGATTTTTGTATGTTGGTCTTGTATCCTGCTGCTCTGCCGAATCTTTCTATTAGTTCCAGTAGTTTTCTCACGGAGTCTTTCGGGTTTTCTACGTACAGTGTCATATCATCCACGAATTGGGACAGTTTAACTTCTTCATTACCAATTCGGATGTCCTTTATTTCTTTTTCTTGTCTTATTGCTCTAGCTGGGACTTCCAGTACAATGTTAAATAGGAGTGGTGATAAAGGGCATCCTTGTCTTGTTCCTGTTCTCAAGGGGAATGTTTTCAGCCTCTCTCTGCTAAGAATGATGTTGGCTATTGATTTTTTAAAATTATGTTGCCCTTTTTTATGATGCCCTGTATTATGTTGAGAAATTTGTTGGAGGAATGTCCCTTCTATACCTATTTTATTGAGAGTTTTTATCAGGTATTGGTGTTGGACTTTATCAGAAGAATTTTATGCATCAATTGAAATGATCATGTGATTCTTTTATTTTATTTATGTGGTGGTTTAATTTGATTGATTTTCTAATGTTGAATTATCTTTGCATACCTGGTATGATTCCCACTTGGGTTTTTTTTTTTTTTATATGATGTTGAGTTCTATTGGCTAGAATTTTATTGAGAATTTTTGCATCTATATTCATAAGAGATATTGGTCTATAATTTTCTTTTCTTGTGGTGTCTGCCTGGTTTTGGTGTCAGGGATATACTGGCTTCATAGAATGAATTTGGCAGTATCCTTTCCTCTTCTATGTTCTGAGACAGTTTGAGTAGTGCTGGTGTAAGCTTTTCTCTGAATGTTTGTTACAATTCTTCAGTGATGCCATTTTGGCCACTGCTTTTTTTTTGTTGGGACTTTTTTAAAATTACCTTTTCAATTTCTTGTTATAGATCTCTTCAGATTTTCAACTTCAGTTTGTTAGTTTAGACAGGTAGTGTGTTTCTAGAAATTTGTCCATTTCCTCTAGGTTTTGGAATTTGTTGGAATATAGTTTTTTATAGTACTGTTTATGATCCTTTTTATTTCAGTTGGGTCTGTTGTAATGTCCCCCATTTCATTTCTTATTTGAGTCATTTGCATCCTTTTTTTTTTGTCAGTTTGGCCAATGGCTTGTCAATTTTGTTGATCCTTTCAGAGAACTGACTTTTGGTTTTATTGCCTCTTTCTATGGTTTTTCTATTCTCTATTTCATTTATTTCTACTCTAATCTGAATTATTTCCTTTCTTCTGGTGGCTGTGGGCTTCTTTTGCTGTTCTCTTTCTGTTTGTTTCAGTTGTATCACTAATGTTTTGACTTTGACCCTTTCTTCTTTTTTGATGTGTGCATCTATTGCTATAAATTGACCTCTGAGTACTGCCTTTGCTGTGTCCCAGAGGTTTTGATATGATGTGCTTTTATTCACTTTTGATTCTAGGAATTTTTTAATTCCATCTTTGATTTCTTCTATTATTCAGTGCTTTTTAAGCAAGGTTTCATTCAATTTCTGTGTATTTGACTTTTTTCCCTTGCTCTTGCTGTTATTAATTTCTACTTTTATGAAATTGTGATCAGAAAAGATGGTTTGTATTACTTCAATGTTTTGGATTTTGTTAAAGGTTTCTCTGTGGCCTAAGAAATGGGTTATTCTGGAGGACATTCCATGTGCATTGGAAAAGAATGTATACTTTTCTACTCTTGGGTGCAGTGTTCTCTACATGTCTATGAGGTCAATTTGATTGATTGTGGCCTTTAGATCTTCTGTATCTTTCTTGTCTTTCTTTCTAGATGTTCTGTTCTTACCAAGAGTGGTGTGTTGAAATCTCCTACTATTACAATGGAACTGTCAATATCTCTTTTCAGTGCTGTTAGAGGTTTGTTTTATGTATTTTAGAGCCCTATCATTGGGTGCATAGTTGTTTATTATGGTTATGTCCTCATGGTGGATTGTCCCTTTAATCATTATATAGTGTCCTTCCTTGTCCTTTACGGTGGTTTTTGTTTTAAAGTCTGTTTTATCTGAGATTAGCATCGCCACTCTTGCTTTTTTGGTTGCTGTTTGCTTAATATATATTTTTTCATCCTTTGATGTTTAATTTATTTATGTCTTTGTTTCTAAGGTGTGTATCTTGTACACAGCATATTGCTGGGTCCTGTTTTTTTGCCCATTCTGTCACTCTCTGTCCCTTTACTGGTGCGTTTAAGCTCTATTTACGTTCAGTGTGACTACTGATTGGTGTGAGTTTATCGCTGTCATTTTGTGGTGCTTTTTTTTGTTATGCTGATGTTTTCTTTGTTCTTTTTACTCTCCTGTGCTGAATTTCTTTAGTTCGTGGATTTTTTGTTTCTTTCTTTCTTTTATATTTGTAGATTTTGTGTTTTCTGACTTTAGGTTTTTCTTTACTTTGATGAGTAGGTTTGTTAACTTTCTTTGTGGTTACCTTGAAATTTATCCTTATCTTCCTAAGTTTAAACCAGTCTTTTATTACTAGATCTCACCTTGACTTCCCCTCCATGAAAGTTCTATACCTACACCATTTATTCCCTCTTTACTCGATGGCAACAGGTTTTTTATTGTCCTGATGTCACTGTTATTTACAGATTGACTTCTCTGGTTCCCTGTTATAAATCTTTTGGTTTTGTTTTATCCTTGAGAGTTCATTATCTAGGTTGGTACCTGGCTGATGCTGTGCTGTGTCCTAGATTTAGGTTGTTGTCTGATGTTGTTGGTTCTCTAACCAATAAAAAAATGAACTCCTGTTAATAATTCTTGTAAGTATGGTTTGGTTTTTACATATTCCCTTTAATTCTGCTTACCCAGAAATGTCCTAATTTTGCTGTCATAGTTGAGTGAGAGTTTTGCATGATACATTATTCTTGTTGGCGATTTTTTTTCTTTCTTCCTGTCTTCCGTTCTTTCAAATTTGCTTCTAAGACCTCTATTGCACTGTCCATTTCTGAAATCTTGTTATTTATCTTTTGATTTTCTAATTGCTGTTTTTGCAAGGTTTCTAGTTATTTATTTTGACATTTTGTTCTTGTATTGTTTTCCTGAATTCTTCCATTGTTTTGTCTGTTTTTCTTGATTTTGTCTGTATTTTCCTTGATTTTGTCTACTTTTTCCTTATTTTTGTCTGCATTTTCCTTCATCTCTTGGAGAACTCTGAATATTAGAGTTTTGAATTCCCTATAAGGTAGTTTCAGTGCTTTTTCTTCTACTGGAAGGTCTTCTGGTGTTTTGTTTTGGTCGCTTTCTGGAGCTATCCTGTCCTGCTTTTTATATGTTTTGATATTGTCTGCTGTCTCTGGAACATTCAGTAATTATTTTCGTTGCTTATTGACTGTAGATTTATTTGTTTTGTCCTGCTTTTTTGTTTTATTTGGTTATCGGGGCAGATGGGCTGGGAGTGTTTTGTTGCTTGCTCGCCTGTGGGCATGATATTTCTCACCACCTTGTCCAGGTTGGCATGGCTGGTCACTCAGCTATGGTGCAGCAGGGCAGGTCCAGCAGGGTGTGGAGGAGCAGGGATGTGTAGTTTGCAGCACAACTGGGGTCAACAGGGTGGGGCTGGGAGGCAGTGCAGGCAGGGTCCAAGGGACCACGTTGGTGACGCTGGGGGGAGGCTTGGCCCTCAGTGCACAGCACAAAGAGGCAAGAGGTAAGGGAGAGGATGTGATGCACAGAGCTAAGTGGGTGAATGAAAGGTGACAAAGAAGAGAGAGAAACAAAAAAAAAGTGTAAAAAGAAAAAATGAAGTAAAAAGATAAAAGGAAAAAAGTAAATAAAATGGCAGCATGGTAGGATTCAGTGGGTGGTTGCAGGGCAGACCCAGCCAGGTTTTCTAGCTGAGCAGTGTGATTTGGCCTTTTGAGAGTGGGTGTGGACAGCACCTGGGGCAAGGTGGGCAGGAGAAAGGAAAAGAAAGGGGAAAGGGAGAAAAGAAGCCAACTAACAAACAAAAATAATTTAGAAAAAAAAATATATATATAGTGGTGGGGGAGTCAGTCATTGGGGGTGGGGCAGGATTGGGGTGGTGGCAACTTGATGTCTCTCCCACTGGGCAGCACAACACAATCTGTCAGGAAGGGGCGGAAGCAGCACAGGGCTTAGGTGCAAGGGAGAAGGGAAAAGATTAAGAAAATTTTTTTAAATATTATGCTGGGGGAGCTAGCTTGTGGGGGCAGCACAGACCCATGAAGGCTGTGTGGCAGAGGCTCTCCAGTTGAGCAGTACAACAGAGCCTAACAAGAAGGTGTGAGGGGGACAGCTCATGGAGCTAGGCAAGTGGGAGAAAGGAAGGAGAGGGAGAGAAGAAACAACAACCAAATAAATAAATAAATAAAATGGCACTGAGGGAGCCAGTCAATGATGATAGTGCAGACCCAGGAAGGCCATGTGCAGTGACTTTTCAGTGGAGCACAGCAGCACGGTCCCTCAAGAAGGGACAGGGATGATGCACAGGTTTGGGGGTACATGAGAAAGTAAAGGAGAGAGAAGAAACAAAACAAAAGAAAAGGAAAAAGAACAAAGAAACAAAAAAAATCACAACCTGTCAAGAAGGGGAGAGTATGACTCACGGGTTAGCTGGGTGGGAGAAAGGAAACGAAGGAAGGCAGAGATAGAGAAGCAACAAAAAAAAAGACGATAACACAAACACAAACCAGAAAAACAAACAAAACGAAAAATGGGGGCAGGGAAGACCTGAGCGGCAGTGTGCTAGTGTCCCTCCAGCCAAGCCATCATGGCCTGTTGGAAAGTGGCAGAGGCCTCATATGGGTAAGAAGGGTGGGGGGTGGGAAATCACGTATCCCTGGTTACCGGGTGCTCTGTCTACTGTTGGCAGCTCTGTGAAGTTGCCTTCCTGAACTCCCTGTCTGCATTCCTTGGCGACTATAGTCCAAGATAGCAAATCCATGCCATGTTAGCTGATAGGGGACCTCCACTCTGTAGTTCTCTATCGGATTTTTACTCCATTCAGTGCTTGATCAGATTCTTTATTCCTTCATTTGATGCTTAGGGATCCAGGATTAATGTTTGCATCTGTTTTACTTAGTTTTTTGGGTCTTTGTTGCAGAAGGATGCATGGGGCTTCTGTCTATAGCTCCATGTTGGCTCCACCCTATTGTTAATATCTTATACAACTAAGAAACTAATATTGTTACATCACTATTAAATGAACTCCACCCATTGTTCATATTTCATTAATTTTTCCCTCATGTCTTTTTAGTGTTGTTGTTCCTGGATCCCATCTAAAATACCACGTTACACTTAGTAACTATGCCTCCTTAGTTTTCCGTGATCTGTGACGATCTCTTGGTCTTTTCTTCTTTTTGATGACTTTGGCAGTTTAAGGAGCTCTAGTTAGATACTTTATAATCTCTTTCAACTTGGGTTTGTCTGCTGCTTTTCTTATGATTAGACTGGATTTGGGGTTTTGAGAAGACTATCGCAGAGGTGAAGTGCCTTTCATTTAAGAGTATCAGAGGGTACATGATATCAACATGACATCACTAGTGATGTTAACCCTGATCACTTGGTTAGGACAGCATTTGCTAGGTTTCTTCACTGTAAAGTTACTAATTCTCCCTTTCCGCATTCTATTCTTTGTAAACAAGTCACTAAGTGCAACCCACCCTCGAGGAGATTAAGCTCCAACTCCTGGGGGAGAAGGTTTATCTATATATATTATTTGGAATTCCTCTGTAAGGAATTTTTGTCCCTTCGTCTTCATTTATTTATTCTCAAATTACGTATATGTGTGTATATATATTTTATTGTATTTATACGTTGCGTATATTCAGTACAGACTCATCTATATCCATTTTATACTTTTAGTGATAATCCAAAACTGTATTATTTATTTTGGTTTTTGAGTTGTTCCAGCTTTGGCTATTGAAAACTCTTTCAAGTTGGTTCCTTTGTCCCTTTGATGTGCCCCCATCCTTTTACTATATTAGCACTTCTTTACTTTCTGGCAGCACAAAGACTTCAAGCTCAGCTTGTATTTTCCCTCCCCCAGCTCTAGAATCAGCCATTTCTTCAAGGACCCCTGGTTCCTTTTATTGGAGAATGGTGTTTTGTAACCAAATTTTGGTGGCTGGATGCAGACTCTTTAATAATTGCAACTCTTAATACTTCCGAAGCTGACAGTTTTGAGGCTACATTCATAGAATAGTTCAATGAGATTTCCAGCTGATTTTTAAAAAAGTGTTTATAATAATGATACTGAGACCTATATTTTCAGATTCCTCTAAGTACATAGGAAATTTCACAAAGGAGATGTTTCAACAAAAGGATGCACCCAGAAGTGCTCACTTGTTTATGCCAGGAAATTTGGAAGACAGCTACCTGGCCAACAAACTGGAAGAGATCTATATTTGCACCCATTTCAAAGAAAGGTTATCCAACAGAATGCAGAAATTATCGAACAATATTATTAATATCACACAGGTAAAATTTTGTTGAAGCTAATTCAAAAGCAGTTGCAGCAGTACATCAACAGGGAACTGCCAGAAATTTAAGCTGGATTCAGAAGAGGACATGGAACAAGGGATATCATTCTGGATGTCAGATGGATCCTGGCTGAAAGCAGAGAATACAAGATAGGTGTTTACCTGTTTTTTGTTGACTATGCAAAGGCATTAGACTGTGTGGATCATAACAAATTACAGACAACATTGAGAAGAATGGGAATTCCAGGACACTTAAGTGTGCTCATGAGGAAACTGTACATAGACCAAGAGGCAGTTGTTCAAACAGAACAAGGAAATACTGTGTGGTTTAAAGTCAAGAAAGGTGTACATCAGTATGGTATCCTTTCACCATACTTATTCAATCCATATGCTGAGGAAATAATCTGAGAAACTGGATTACATAAGGAAGAACTCAGCATCAGGATTGGAGGAAGACTCATTAACAACCTGCAATATGCAGATGACACAACCTTAGTTGCTAAAGCTGAAGAGGACTTGAAGCACTAATTTGTGAAGATCAAAGACCACACAGCCTTCAGTATGGATTATACCTCAACATAAGGATAACAAAAATCCTCACAACTGAACCAATAAGCAACAGCGTGATAAATGGAGAAAAGATTGAAGTTGTAAAGGATTTCATTTTACTTGGATCCACAATCAACGCCCATGGAAGCAGCAGTCAAGAAATCAATGATATCTTGAAGACTAAGGTGTGCATGACCCAAGCCATGATATTTTCAATCGCCTCATATGCATGTGAAAACTGGACAATAAATAAGGAAGACCAAAGAAGAACTGATGCCTTTGAATTATGGTGTTGACAAAAAATATTGAATATACCATGGAACAAATCTGTCTTGGAAGAAGTACAGCCGGAGTGTTTCTTAGAAGTGAGGATGGTGAGACTCTGTCTCATCAGGAGGGACCAGTGCCTGGAGAAGGACATCATGCTTGGTAAAGTAGAGGGTCAACAAAAAAGAAAAAAGATCCTCAGTGAGATGGATTTGCACAGTGGCTGCAACAATGCAGCAATGACTGGGAGGATGGTGCAGAACCGGGCAGTGTTTTGTTCTGTTGTACATAGGGTTGCTATGAGTCATAAACAAATGGACCACACCTAACAATAACAATATGGATGATGCTGGCCACAGAAGATTCACTGGGATGGTGGGGCACAAAAGTCAGAGTACAGGGGTTTAAGGAGTCATGAATGAGAAGTGAGAAAATATAGACAGCCCATGTAGATAAGGCTTTCAAGAAGCATGGCTGTGAAATAAAGAGGATAGGGCAGTAGCTTGATGGGGTCAAAGAAAAATTTTGTGTAGTTGTTGTTGTTTTAAAATGAGAGACCACCTCTTGTAGGTCCTAAATTTAAAAGAATAAAGAGAAGTTGGAGATCATGTACCTGTGAGCCGTGACCTCTTGGGTTGGCACTGCCACCAAGTGGCTAGTGGTGAGAACTGCATTTGGTGCTAGGACTAATTGCCAGTGATGCATTTGCCTCACAGCTTTTCTAAGATCACGATCTCCAGTTGTGGAGGTCTACCCACTCTCCTGGGTAATATTTATGTAATATCTCCCCAGTGGATTATGCAACGTGACAGTCAATTAAATAAAAATCACCTAAAAGATGTAGTCTGATGGATAATCTAGTCTGGTATATTCACATTTCATCTTTGACATTTTTCATAAAAAAAATTGCACAGTTACAAAAAAACAAACTCCCAAACACTGAAAAATAGAAAAAGAAAGAACGTTTGAAGAGACCACCTCTAAAGACAGACCTGAGTCTTCAGATCTTTGCATACTTCTCAAGAGCTTTGAATGGCATTGCAACATAGCAGATGACATGGCTCTACACAGGGAAAGTATCAGGAGCGTAGCCTGCTCATACACCTCTTGCCTTTTTCCTGTACAATGAAGCCATTTTTGCTCAATGTACAAGGCACCATGTACTTTTGAAATACCCATTTGGAAGACAAAGAGGTGAAATTGCTTAGGATTGAGAAGCAAAGTGTACAACATGGGTCCTCTGCAATCTCCCCTTGGATTTATTATGTCTTTTCACTAAAACTAGGAGAAAAAGGAAGATTGGCGGCTGAACAGATACCTTCATTCATTCAACAAATTCAGCAGCTGTTTATTGAACACTTACTATGAATGTGGCACTATTCTGGGTGCTGGAGATAACAGCAATAAACAGAAAAGACAAAAATCCCTGCCATCATGAAGTTTACATTCCAGTGAATGAAAGTAGATTATTATCCTTATTTACAGATAAAGAAGTTGAAGTTTAAATATGATAGTGAAATTAGGATATTTTCAGATAAACAGAAATTAAGGGAATATGTAAAAAACAAACAAAACTTACAAGAATTATTAAAGGGAATCCTTCAGTCTGAGAACAAATAACATCAGACCACAGCCTAAATCTAGGATGCAAGATCGTACCAGCCAGATACCAACCTAGGAAATGAATTCTCAAGGACTACCCAAAACCAAAACAATTACAACAGGGAACCAGAGAGGTTAATCTGTAAATGGCAAAGTCAGAGCAACAAAAGAGGGAATAAACCACGTAGGTATAGAATTTTCTAATGGAGAGGAAGGCAAAGTGATACCAAGTAATAATAGAATGGTTCAAACTTAGAAAGATAAGAGTAAATTTAAAGGTAAACACGAAGAAAGTTAACAAACCTACTCATCAAAATAAAGAAGAAAAACAAAGTCTCAGTAAAACAAAATGTCCAAAAACAAAAGAAATGGAAAAAAAAATCCATAAACAAAAGGAAATCAGTGCAGGAGAGTAAGAGGAACAAAGAAAACACTAGCACCACAAAAAAAAAAGCACTACAAAATGACAGTAATAAACTCACACTTATCAATAATTACACTGAGTGTAAACAGCTTAAATGCACCCATAAAGAGACATAGAGTGACAGAATGGACCAAAAAAACAGCATTCATCAATATGCTGTCTATAAGAGACAAACCTTAGAAAAAAAGAGGTAAATTTATTTTAAGAAACTCAAAGGATGGGGAAAAATATATCAAGCAAACAGCTACCAAAAAACAGCAAGAGTGGCAACACTAATCTCAGATAAAATGACTTTAAAACAAAAACCACCATGAAAGACAAAGAAGGACACTATATAATGATTAAAGGGACAATCCATCATGAAGGCTTAACCATAATAAACATCTATGCACCCCATGACAGGGCTCCAAAATATATAAAACAAACTCTAACAGCACTGAAAAGAGAAATTGACAGTTCCACAATAATAGTAGGAGACTTCAACACACCACTGTAATTAAAGGACAGATTATCTAGAAAGAAACTCAACAAAGATACAGAAAAGCTAGAGGGCGCAAACACCTAACTTGATCTCAAAGATATGTATATAGAACACTCCACCCAACAGCTGCAAAGTACACATTCTTTTCCAATGCACACGGAAAGTTCTCCAGAATAGCCCACATCTGAGGCCACAGAGCAACCCGCACCAAAATCCAAAAAATTGAGATAATACAAAGTGTCTTCTCTGACCACAATGCCTTCAAGGTAGAAATTAACCACAGGAAGAGCAAGGATAAAAAACAATTACTTGGAAACTGAATAACAGCCTGCTCAAAAAACACTGGGTAATAGGAGAAGTCAGAGATGGAATCAAAAAATTTCTAGAATCAAACAAGGGTGAAAACACATCATACCAAAACCTTTGGGACACAGCAAAGGCAGTCTTCAGAGGTCAATTTATAGCAATAGACGCACACATTAAAACAGAAGAGACAAAATCAAAACATTAGTTACACAATTTGAACAAATAGAAAGAGAACAGCAAAAGCCCACAGCCCCCAGAATAAAAGGAAATAATAAAGATCAGAGCAGAAATGGAGAATAGAAAAGCAATAGAAAGAATCAACAAAGCCAAAAGTTGATTCTTTGAAAGGATCAACAAAATCAACAAATCTCTGGCCAAAAAGACAAAAAGAAAAACAGGAGAGGATACAAATAACCCAAATAAGAATGAAATGTGGGGCATTACAACAGATCCAACTGAAATAAAAAGGATCATAACAGAGTATTATGAAAAACTATACTCCAACAAATTTGAAAACCTGGAGGAAATGGACAAATTTCTAGAAATACACTACCTTCCCAAACTAACACAGTGATGTTGAAAATCTGAACAGAACCATAAAAAGAGATTGAAAAGAAAACAAAAAAAAAACTCCCAACAAAAGAAAAGCCCTGGCCCAGATGGTTTCACTGGAGAATTCTACCAAAAATTCAGAGAAGAGCTTACACCAGTACCACTCAAACTATTTCAGAACATAGAAAAGAGGAAAGGATACTGACAAATTCATTTTATGAAGCCACCATAACCCTGGTACCAAAATCAGGCAAAGACACCACAAAAAAAAAAAAAAAAAAAAAAATTACAGACCAATATCTCATGAATATAGTTGCAAAAATTCTCAACAAAATTCTAGCCAAAAGAATTCAGCAGCATATCAAAAAAAGAATACACCACCACCAAGGAGGATTCATACCAGGTATACAAGGATGGCTGAATATTAGAAAATCAATCAACATAACCCACCACATAAATAAAGGGAAAGAAAAGAATCACACAATCCTCTCAGTTGACTGAGAAAAGGCATTCTACAAAGTCCAACCCCCATTCCTGATAAAAACTCCCAATAAAATAGGTATAGAAGGGAAATTTCTCAACATAATAAAGGGCATCTGCAAAACCAAAGGCCAACATCATTCTTAATGGAGAGAGGCTGAAAACATTCCCCTTGAGAACAGGAATAAGACAAGGATGCCCTTTATCACCGCTGCTATTTAACATTGTGCTGGAAGTCCTAGTTAGAGCAATAAGGCAAGAAAAAGAAGTAAAGGGCATACGAATTGGTAATGAAGAAGTTAAACTGTCCCCATTTGTAGATGATATGATACTATACATAGAAAACCCGCAAGACTCCATGAGACAACTACTGGAACTGATAGAAAGATTCAGCAGAATAGCAGGATACAAAATAAACATATGAAAATCAGTTGGATTCCTATACAGCAATAAAGAGAAAGATGAAAAGGAAATCAGGAAAACAATACCATTTATAATAGCCCCTAAAAAAAAAAAAAACAAAATACTTAGGAATAAATCTAACCAGAAATGTAAAAGACCTATACAAAGAAAACTACAAAACACTACTCCAAGAAACCAAAAGAGATCTACATAAATGGAAAACATGCCATGCTCATGGATAGGTAGACTCAACATTGTGAAAATGACAATTCTACCCAAAGTGATTTATAAATACAATGCAATCCTGATTCAAATACCCATAACATTCTTTAAAGAAATGGAAAAACTAATCATCGACTTTATATGGAAAGGGAAGAAGCCCCAGATAAGTAAAGTACTACTAAAGAAGAAGAATAAAGTAGGAGGACTTGCACTACCTGACCGCAGAACCTACTATACAGCAATGGTAGTCAAAACAGTCTGGTACTGGTACAATGACAGATACATTGGCCAGTGGAACAGAATTGAGAGCCCAGGTGTAAGTCCATCCACCTATGGTCACCTGATCTTCCACAAGGGTCCAAAGCCCATCAAATGGGGAAAAGGCAGCCTTTTTAATAAATGACACTAACAAAACTGGATGTCCATCAGCAGAAAAATGAAACAGGACCCATACCTCACACCATACACAAAAACTAATTCAAAATAGATCAGAGACCTAAATATAAAGCCAAAAACTATAAAGTTCATAGAGAAAAAATAGGATCAACGCTACAGGCCCTAATACATGCCATTAACAGGATACAAACCATAACCAACAACACACAAACTCCAGAAGATAAGCTAGATAATTGGGATCATCTAAAAATTAAATGCTTATGCTCATCAAAAGACTTCCCAAAAAAGTAAAAAGATAACCTACAGACTGGGAAAAAAAAAATTGGCTATTACAAATCAGACAAAGGCCTAATCTCTAAAATCTACAAGAAAAAACACTTCTACAACAAAAAGATAATCCAGTTAAAAAATGGGCAAAGGAAATGAACAGACACTTCACCAAAGAAGACGTTCAAGCAGACAACAGACACATGAGAAAATGCTTGCGATCACTAGCCATTAGAGAAATGCAAATTAAAACCACAATGAGCTACCATCTCACCCTGGCATTACTGGCACAAATAAAAAAAAAATCAGGAAATAACAAATATTGGAGAGGTTTCAGGGAGATTGGAACTCTTATGCACTGCTGGTGGGAATGCAATATGATACAACCATTTTGGAAAATGATATGGCACTTCCTTAGAAAGCTAGAAAGAGAAATATCATATGATCCAGCAATCTCACTCCTAGGAATACATCCTAGAGAAATAAGAGTCATCACACTAATAGACATATGCACACCCATGTTCACTGTAGCATTGTTCACAATAGCAAAAAGATGGAAACAACCAGATGCACATCAACAGATAAATGGATAAACAAATCATGGTACATACACACAATGGAGTATTATGCAACTATAAAGAATAATGATGAATCTCCGAATCACCTCATAACATCGAGGAATCTGGAGGGAATTATGCTGAGTGAAATAGGTCAATCACAAAAGGACAAATATTGTAAGAGACCATTAATGTAAAAACTCATGAAAAGGTTTACATACAAAATGAAACAAACTCTGATGGTTACAAGGAAGGAGAGGTGTCATGGATTAAATTGTGTCCCCCCCGCAGAAATGTGTGTATCACCTTGGTAAGGCCATGATTCCCATTATTGTGTGGTTGTCCCTATTTTGTGATTGTAATTTTATGTTGAGAGGATTAGGGTGGGATTGTAATACCACCCTTACTCAGGTAACCTCCCTGATCCAAGGTAAAGGGAGTTTCCCTGAGGTGTCGCCTGCACCACCTTTTATCTCTCAAGAGATAAAAGAAAAGGGAAGCAAGCAGAGAGTTGGGGACCTCATATCACCAAGAAAGCAGCACCAGGAGCAGAACGCGTCCTTTGGACACGGGGTTCCTGTGCCTGAGAAGATTCGCAACCAGGGGAAGATTGAGGACAAGGACCATCTTCCAGAGCCGACAGAGGGAGAAAGCCTTCCCCTGGAGCCGATGCCCTGAATTTGGACTTGTAACCTACTAAAAAAAAAAAAACCCACTGCCGTCAAGTTGATTCCGACTCATAGAGACCCTACAGGACAGAGTAGAACTGCCCAATAGAGTTTCCAAGGAGCGCCTGGCGAATTCGAACTGCCGACCTCTTGGTTAGCAGCCGTAGCACTTAACCAGTACACTACTAGGGTTTCCTGTAACCTACTAGACAGCGAGAAAATAAATTTCTCTTTGTTAAAACCATCCACTTGTGGTATTTCTGTTATGGCAACACTAGATGACTAAGACAGGAGGGGTGGGGATGGAAAAACACTTAATAGACAATAGATAAGTGATAACTTTGGTGAAGGGTAAGACAGTACACAATACTGGGGAAGCCAGCATGACTCGTACATGGCAAGGTCATGGAAGCTCCATAGGTGCATTCAAACTCTCTGAGGGACCGAACTGCTGGACTGAGGGCTGTGGGGACCATGGTTTCGGGGGATATCTAGCTCAATTGGCATAACATAGCTTATAAAGAAAATCTTCTACATTCTACTTTGGTGAGTAGCGTCTGGAGTCTTAAAACCTGTGAGCAGCCATCTAAGATACTGCACTGGCCTCACCCCTTCAGAAGCAAGGGAGATTTAAGAAAACTAAAGATACAAGGGAAAGATTAGTCCAAAGGACTAACGGAACCCATCTACCATGGCCTCCACCAGACTGAGTCCAGTACAACTAGATGCTGCCACCACTGACTGCTCTGACAGGGATCACAATAGAGGGTCCTGGACAGAGCTGCAGAAAAATGTAGAATAAAATTCTAACTCACAAAACAAGACCAGACTTACTGGCCTGAGAGACTGGAGAAACCCTGACACATTTTAGCTCAGTAATGAAGTCACTCCTGAGGTTCGCCCTCCAGCCAAAGATTAGACAGACCCATAAAACAAACTGAAACTAAAGGGGCACACCAGCCCAGCAACAAGTACTAGAAGGCAGGAGGGGACAGGAATCCAAGGTCGAGAAGGGAGAGTGTTGACATGTCGTGGGGTTGTTAACCAAAGTTATAAAACAATATGTGTACTGTTTAATGAGAAATCAGTTTGCTCTGTAAACCTTCATCCAAAGTACAATAAAAAAATTGTTTTAAAAAAAGTTGAAATACAGCAAGTAATTGATAGAGTGAGGTTTCAGGCACAGGTCTGTCTTAATTTCAAAACCTGGGCTTGTTTCTTTACACTACAAAGAGATGTAACCTCCATCCCATTGTTAAATCCAGAAAATTATGGCACAAGGGTCTTTACAAAAGACTTCAAATATACATAATATCCTTGGCACCTAAAATAACTCTTTAATCTTACCTGATGAGAGTCTAAATGTCTCCACGTTCCTCTGGACCTGTATTTATTACGCTATTTACTGTATTACTTTGAAACTAATCTGCATACAGGTCTATCTACCATACTAAGCTGTCAGCTCCTTAGAGCAGGAACTATGTTTTACTTATCCTTGCAGCCAACACCAAGCATAAGCGCTGGCAAGAGTAGGAACCAGAGTTGTACAGAATTTACAACTTTGAAGTGGTCCCATTGACTAGCACCTGGAATACATGTCTCCCTCTAACCATTTCACCCCCCATTGCTATACCTGGATAAGTTCTCAATAAATTCTTGTTGAACTGGATGTGTTTGACTTTAGTTTGCGAAGAGGGAGCAGAGTGGCAAATCAAAGAGAGACAAAGAAAGTTCAACCTTGCCAGTGAATACTTTTTTTTTTTCTTCTTCTTCTTCCGTGAGTATAATACTTCCAGATAGACCCAAGGACAGTCACTCAGCTACCACTTATGTTTACATGGTGCTTTACGGTTGGTAAAGCACTTTCCTGTATTTAGTCTCATTTGTTTACCTTGTGAAGTAGGTTGTTGTTGTTATTGTTAGGTGCTGTCGAGTCGGTTCTGACTCATAGTGACCCTGTGTACAACAGAACAAAACACTGCCTGATGCTGCACCATTCTCACAATTGTGGTTATGCTTGAGCCCATTATTGCAGCCATTGTGTCAATCCACCTTATTGAGGGTCTTCTTTTTCGCTGACCTTCTGCTTTACCAAGCATGATGACCTTCTCCAGGGACTGGTCCCTCCCAATATAGTGTCCAAAGTATGTGAGACAAAGCCTCGCCACCCTCACTTCCAAGGAGCTCTCTTGCTGTACTTCTTCCAAGACAGACTTGTTTCTTCTTCTGGCAGTCCATGGTATATTCAATATTCTTCGCCAATGCCATAATTCAAAGGCATCAATTCTTTGGTCTTCCTTATTCATTGCCCAGTTTTTACATGCATATGAGGCGACTGAAAACATCATGGCTTGGGTCAGGCGCATCTTAGTCCTCAAAGCAATGTCTTTGCTTTCACACTTTAAAGAGGTCTTTTGCAGCAGATTTGCCCAGTGCAATGCATCATTTGATTTACTGACTGCTGCTTCTGTAGATGTTGATTGTGGACCCAAGTAAAATGAAATCCTTAACAACTTCAATCTTTTCCCCATTTCCCATGATGTTGCTTATTGGCCCAGTTGTGAGGATTTTTGTTTTCTTTATGTTGAGGTATACTCCAACAAGTCTCTGATCTTGATCAGTAAATGCTTCAAATCCTCTTCACTTTTAGCAAGTTTGTGTCATCTGCATAACACAGGTTGTTAGTGAGTCTTCCTCCAATCCTGATGCCACATTCTATGTCATATGGTTCAGTTTCTCAGATTATTTGCTCAGCATACAGATTGAATAAATATGGTGAAAGGATACAACCTGAACACACACCTTTCCTGATTTTAAACCATGCCGTATCCCTTCGTTCTGTTAGAACAACAAACAACTGCCTCTTGGTCTATGTACAGGTTGTGAGTGAGCACGATTAAGTGTTCTGGAATTCTCATTCTTTGCAATGTTATCATAATCATTATTTGTTTTGATCCACACAAACGCCTTTGCGTAGTCAATAAAACACAGGTAACATCTTTCGGTATTCTCTGCTTTCAGTCAAGATCCAAGTGGCATCAGCAATGATATCCCTGGTTGCGTGGCCTCTTCTAAATCAGGCTTGAATTTCTGGAGGTTCCCTGTCAATGTATTGCTGCACCTGCTTTTGAATGATCTTCAGCAAAATTTTATGTGCATATGATATTAATGATATTATTTGATAATTTCTGCATTCTGTTGATTCACCTCTCTTCCAGTCAGTTGGCCAGGTAGCTGTCTTCCAAATTTCTTGGCGTAAATGAGTGAGCACCTCCAGGGCTGCAACTGCATTTGTTGAAATATCTCAACTGGTATTCTTTCAATTCCTGGAGCCTTGTTTTTGCCAATGCTTGCAGTGCAACTTGGACTTCTTCTTCAATACTATTGGTTATTTATCATAAGCTACCTCCTGAAATGGCTGAACATTGGCCAATTCTTCTTGGTACAGTGACTCTATGTATTCCTTCCATCTTCTTTTGATGCATTCTGTGTCAGTCAATATTTTTGAAGTAGGTAGGTGAGGTTTTATTTTCCCCATTTTATATGCAAGGACGTTAAGGATCACAGATATTAAATGACTTGGTTATAAAAGCATCTTATAAAAGAGGTCTCTGGACTTGAATTCATAATCTGTCTTCATTGTTATACTGATCCTCTGAATTTTAATATCAGTTCCTCTATAAACATGTTTTGAAATCTGAAATTAGTTATATGCTGAATGCCTTTTCCCTGTATGATGAAGCTATTTTTGCTCAATATACAAGGACACAGCGAACTTTTAGAAAGAGATGAAACATGAGATGGATTGAGAAGCAAATGGTAAACCAGTGTGTTCCCCTCAGTCCTCCCTTGGCTTTATTGTGGCTTTTCACCAAAACTGGGATAAATTCAGTGATTTTCTGAGTATCCGTGTCAATATGATGGAATGGATGACATTTATAAATTACTGAGACAATACTTCAAATATATAAATGCTGTATATATAAAAATGTGATCATTTAAAATTTTGCTGATTTCTCTTTAAAAGGAGCTCAGTACAGCTTAATACAATCATATGGAATTAAGAATTGGACTTTTTTTATTGTGGTAAATATATATGTAACAAATTGTTTCCCAAATCAGCATTCTTCATGTGTCCAATGTGACATTAGTTTATATCATGTTGTTCAACCACTATAACCATCTATTTCCAAATTTCTCTTCACCCTTAATAGGAGCTCAGTGTCCCCTAAGCTATGAGTCCCCCTTTTCCCTCCCTCCTACCTATCCCTGATTAAAAAAATAAAAAACCCTGATAGCCCCTAGTAAATTTGGTCTCTATATATTTGTCTATCATAGATATTTCACTCAAGTGGAGTCATATAATACCTGACCCTTTGTGATGAGTTATTTCACTCAGCATAATGTTTTCAAGATTCATCATTGTTGTAGTGTGTATCAGGACTTTATTGCTCTTTATGGCTGAGTAATATTTCATTGTATACCACAGAATGTATGTATGTACCACATTTTATTTATCTATTCATCTGTTGATATTTAGGCTGTGTCCCCCTTTTAACTAGTGGGAATAGTGCTGCAGTGAGCATTGATTTACAAGTATCTGTTTGCGTTCCTGTTTTCAATTCTTTCGGGTATATCCCTAGGAGTTGCTGGATCACATGGTAATTCTACTCAACTTTTTGAGGAACTGCCAAACTGTTTTCCATGATGGTTGTATCATTTTACAATCCCACCAGCAATGGATGAGGGTTCAAATTTCTCCACATACCTTGACATCACCTGTTGATCTCTCTTTCTTTAAATCAGTCATTTAATGGGTGTGAAGTGATTGGAGAAGTATTACTCAATGAGTCACGTGCAGAATGACTTCCCCAGATATCTATTCAACACCTGGAAGGAGTGAAGCTATTCCTGCAGCTGATGGATTTAGTGGGGTGGATTCCTTTGCAGAAGTTGCTTTTTGGTATCCAAACTGGTAACATTTCCATTGAGTGTACGTCTGCTAGCACATTTCTATAGAGCCAGTGGTAAGTTTTCTTTATTTGTGATTCATAGACATAATATATGTTCATGCTTGTGCCAAGGAGACACAACCAAATAGTTGCCTTTGTACACATGAGTACTATGGGATGACATGTTTTTTCTTCTTTCTTTTCTGCTCATCCACCAAAACTCATCTCAAAACACCACTGCCTTATAAGTATCCTCAGAACCCTCTCACCATAGTTAGTCATGTCTTCCTCTGTGATCTTAGAGAATGAATGTGTACATATGTGTGTGTGCACATGAGTATGTGTGTATTTTTTCATGAAACTCATTTTTTGAGACATGAAATGGGAAAACCTTAGAATTCTGAGCTATTGCTTTCAGGGAGGATGCTAATGGTACCTGTCTTAGGCTGGGTTATCTAGACAAACAAAACCAGTAAAGCGTGTATATGTACATAGAGAGAGAGATTTATATGAAGGAAATGGCTTGCATGGTTTTCAGGGGCTGGCTTCATGGATTCAATTATGTACCCCAAAAAATGTGTGTATCAACTTGGTTAGGCCATGATTCCCAGTATTCTGTGGTGGTCCTCCATTTTGTGATTGTAATTCTATGTTAAAAGGATAAGAGTGGGATCATAACACCCTTACCACATCACATCCCTGATCCAGTGTAAAGGGAGTTTCTCTGGGGGGTGGCCTGCACCACGTTTTATCTCTCAAGACATAAAAGGAAAGGGAAGCAAGCAGAGAGTTGGAGGACCTCATACCACAACAAAGAAGCACCAGGAGCAGAGTAGCCGTTAAGACCTGGGGTTGCTGTACAGAGAAGCTCGTAGTCTAGGGGAAGACTGACAAGAAAGACCTTCCTCCAGAGCCAACAGAGAGAGAAAGGCTTCCCCTGGAGCTGACACCCTGAATTTGGACTTTTAGCCAACTTTAACGTGAGAAAAAAAAAATTCTCTTTGTTAATGCCATCCACTTGTGGTATTTCTGTTACAGCAGCGTTAGATGACTAAGACACTAGGTAACATCCCACGTCCACAGGGGCAGGAAAGAAGATTCTCCTGATTCGCGTAGCCATAGGGGCTGGCGAACCCAAGATCGGCAGGCCAGAAAGCAGGCTGTAGCAGGCTGTGAAGACTGAAAAATCTCAATATTGGCAGGCAAGCTGCTAGCTCAGGTCCCAAAAATCAGAGATCAGACAAACAGGAGCCAGCTGCAGAATCTAGAACAAACAAAATCCCCGGTAAAGCAAGCAGGAAAGAAATAGGCAGAAGAGGGCAGAGACATGAAGGTTGAGGGGGCAGTGAGCCGCCACAGGCCCTGCCCCCACCAATACCACTCAGCAGATGCCATCATGGGGTGATCACCTATCAAATTTCAACACGGAATTGATCACAACATTATACAACTCCCAAAACACTGAAAATCATGGCCTAGCCAAGTTGACACACAATCCTAACCATCACAGTGCCCCACTGGATGTATCACTGCACCTACATTTCTGAACTGTTTCTAGTTCAAATCTAATCTCAAAGGAAAAGAAAATACACTATAGCACACTCATCCCCTCCCCGCAGAGTGAGCAGAACACATAAAAAAGCTGCCCTGGGAGCCATATCAATAAAAGTGATTCTCAATAAATGTTGTTCGGTTATATTGCCTGATTGGCTGGTTGGGTAGTTGGTTTCCAGGATTGTTCATTGGCTGGTCTGGTCAGTTTTGTCAATTGATAAGCTGGTTAGTTAGCTGGCTCATTAGCTGGTTGGTTGGTTTCCAATTAGTTAGTTGGTTTGGTAGTTTACTGGGTGGCCAAATGACTACTTTGGTAGTTGTTTGACTTATTGGTGGGTTGGTCGGTTGAGTGGTTGATTGATTGGTTGGTTGGCTGTCTAGTTAAATGGCTGGTTGTTTTCCCAAATGAGAGAATGAATTAGGTCTGAAGGTAAAGCAAAGTTTTCAGGAAAAATTCAAGCCATTCAACCCTTTAGATTCTGAATGAATTATCTTAGGGGTAATTTTTTGTGTAATGGGTAGAATTTAAAATCAAATCAAATTTCTTCTTGAAAAAGGAAAGGCAATGTAAATTTTTGTACAGACCTTATTACCAATGGTGGGTTTTAAACATAAGCATCTGGGTATATGCCTAGAAATTGCTAGATCACATGGTAATTTTATGTTTAACTTTGTAAACCAACACCAAATCTTCTCATGTATGAATGAAATGCATATGCTAAGGTATCTTAGAGGACATAAAGAAATATCAAAAGTGACTCATAGTTACCTAAATTAAATAAAAAGGGGGCCATTTCCTACATGTTCCCTGAAATCCTTGTGTTTTCTTTGGTGCTTAGAAAACAGCTCCAAGCCTTGGCATTGTGAAAAAGAACACTCCTATATGTGCTCCACATTTCTCAAATGTTTCAGGTTATTCATCCTCATTCTCAACAGCAACATAGCTTCTAAGTACTTTAACAGTGAATATTAGATATGTGATTTGAAAAAAACTAATGAATTTAATTAAAATTGATCAATTTAATTTACTGGTCATTTATTTAAAAATAGATGTTCTCATACTGATTATAAAATCAGTCTAAAATATGGCTAGCATCAGGACTGGAAAATAACACTTAATCACTTAAAAATTTGGAGCCATAAGGGACAGATCACTGAAATGAAATTCAGCAGCCATGAGATGACAAATGGGAACTCACTAGTAAGCAAATGTTTTAGGGAGCTTTTTTTTTTTTTTAATTGGTTGGTAAGGCTTGAAAAGCACTGTCAGTTGTGCCTAATAGTTCAAGAGTTTCTTAATAGCCAGTCCAGGATCTAGACAAATGGCCCTTGATATTAAAAAAATAAATAAATACATTTTCAAAGTGTATGTTCCACAGGATATTAGTATTATATAAAGGTACAAATGTGGAATAAGTTTGAGAAGTAATGGGTTAATGCAGTCTTTCACAAAGCATTTAATGTAATCAGTGTGGGTTACGACTGTCAAAGAGGAAGTTATATTGTAAAATGTATCCCAAACTCTTTTCACCATTGTATCAGTTTTCCATCGCTGCAATTATTCTGGATAGCAAACAATACCAACAGTCAGTGTCTTAAAACACTCATCATTTATTCTCACAGGCCTGCAGTTTGGCAGGAACAGTTTTGCTTCGTGCTTTAGGTCTGTAGACCTACATGTTCTATGCCTCTGTCATCCTCCTCAACCCAGCAGGGTAACTAGGGCATGTTTTTCTTAGGCAATAGCAGAGAAGCAAAAGAGGCAGTGAAAATTTGTGACACCTTTCAAATCCTAGTCTTGTAATTCACAGATTGTTTCTCTAATCCACAATGAATTGAACAAAGCAAGTCACATGGACACACCTAATAATTCAACCTATTACAGCCATAAAATCCCTTCTTTATAGATCACTTCATGGGACTAGTGTTCTGTGAAAAACACTTTAAGGAACATTACAGTATCTCATTGGTGTTTATGCAATGCTTATTTAACAGGCATAAATTGACATCAAACAGTAACATCCTGAGATGCTACAGCCTGAGAGATGTTTAAAAATATCAAAATCTTAATAGGAATCCGATAACAGCAAGAGATTCTTAATGCTGTTATCATAACTCAATGAGAATTCATCCCCTAAAGTGAATGTGGACACAGTGTGTCCAGTTTGGAAAGAAAGCACATTCTAGAGAGACTCAGCCAGAATTCTGTAAAGCATTTTGGAAGGGAACAAATCCTTTTGTAGACTAAGCTCAGCAGCAGGTGGATGGTATAGAAAAGTAACATTCCAGCTCAGGCCACATTGGCAGCTTAAGAACAACCTGGGACCTAAGAAGAGAGCCAGACCAGGTCAACAAAGAGATGTCTCTGAACAATTCCTTAATGAGAAGGAATGGACACCAGGAATCACTGTGTGCCCTCTGCAGCCTGTGGTATATAAATGTGGGAAGCACAATGAACCTCATTCCCATCAGCATGTGGTGTCAGTCATCTCACAAATTCCTTTTGTTACTAAGACCAGAATTAATGAAACCAAAAACCAAACCAGTTGCCATCAACTCATTTCTGATTCATGACGACCCCTTGTGCTTCAGAGTAGAGCTGCACTCCATAGGGTTTCCGATGTCTGCGATCTTTCAGAAGTAGATCACTAGGCCTTTCTTTCAAGGCACCTCTGAGTGAACTCCAACCAGCAGGCTTTCAGTTAGTAGCCAAGTCCTTAACCATGTGTGCCACCCAGGGACTTCGGAATCAACAGATCCCACCATAAATTTTTGAAGCAGATGAAAGTTTATCTAAAAATTCAGTGTCAGAGGTCTTCTTGTCAAAGTGGAATGAAACCCAATACCCCAGCCCAGTCTCCAGTTAAGAGAAAGGATGTTACAGGGACAGAGATGGAGTTTTAGCTCAGCATTTCAGCTCCCTTAGCGCTCACTAAGGGTGGTAACATCATGGAAAGAACTCAAGGCTTAGAGTGAGAACTTGATGGGATTCTTCTCCTGCATCACTGTCTTTGGTTTATTCTTTTCATTTTTACCTCAGTTTCTTTATTACTAAAATGGGATCCACCCACCCTATAGCTGTTTCAGACCTGCTATAAAAATAAATAGTACATGTAATGATAGTTTTCAAAGTATATATAAAAGTGTCATCAAAATGTAAGATGAACACTATAGGTATAGAATTTTCAAATGGAAAGGAAGTCAAGGTGATATTCAGTAATAAAAGACTCGTTCAAAGTTAGGATGATAGGGGTAAATTTCAAAGAAACTCAACAAAGATACAGAAGCCCTGAAGGCCAAAATCAACCAACTTGACCTCATAGACATATATAGTACACTCCACCCAATAGCAAAGTATACATTTTTTTCCAACACACATGGAACATTTTCCAAAATAGGCCACAGTTTAAGCCACAAAGCAATCCTCAATAAATTCCCAAACATCAAAATAATACAAAGCTTTCTCTCTGATCACAATGCCATAAAAGTAGAAATCAATAAATCCATCCATGGTCAGCTGATCTTTGGCAAAAGGCCTAAGTCCACTAAATGGGGAAAAGACAGTCTCTTTAACAAATGATGCTGGCAAAGCTGGATGTCCATCTGTCACAAAATGAAACAGGACCCATATCTCACACCATACACAAGAACTAACTCAAAATCAATCAAAGATCTAAATATAAAACCCAAAACGATAAAGATAATGGAAGAAAAAATATGGAGAACACTAGAGGCCCTAATACATGGCATAAACACAATACAAACCACAACTAACAATGCACAAACACCAGAAGATAAACTAGATAACTGGGAACTCCTAAAAATTAAATACTTATGTTCATCAAAGGCTTCAGCAAAAGAGTAAAAAGAGAACCTACAGACTGGAAAAAAATTTTGTCTGTGGAATATCCCACAAGGATTGAATCTCTAAAATCTATAGAATACTTTGATGCCTCAATAACAAAAAGACAATCCAATTGAAAAATGGGCAAAGGATATGAACAGACACTTCACCAAAGAAGACATTCAGGCAGCTAACAGACACATGAGGAAATGATCATTAGCCGTTAAAGAAATGCAAATCAAAACTACAATGAGATACCATCTCACCCTGACATTACTTGCACTTAAAAAAACAAAATAACAAGTGTTGGAGAGGGTTCGGAGAGATTGCAACTCTTACACACTACTGGTGGGAATGTAAAATAGTACAACCACTATGGAAAACAATATGGCACCTCCTTAACTTAAAAAGCTAGAAATAGAAATACCATATGATCCAGCAATCCTTCTCTTAGAAATATATCCTAGAGAAATAACTGCCATCAGAGGAATAGACACATGCACACCCATGTTCACTGTAGCATTAGTCACAATAGCAAAAAGATGGAAACACTCTAAGTGCCCATCAACAGACGAATGGATAAACAAACTTTGGTACATACACACAACAGAATACTATGCAAAGATAAAGAACAATGATGAATCAGTGCAATATCTCACAACATGGATGAATCTGGAGGGCATTATGCTGAGTGAAATAAGTCAACCACAAAAAGGCAAATATTATATGAGACCACTATTATAAAAACCCAAAAAAAGGCTTACACACAGAAATAAAAAACAATCTTTGATGGCTATATCGGAGGGCAGGGGCCGGGGGAGGATATCACTAACGAGATAGTAGACAAGGATCAACTTTGGTGAAGGGAAAGACATACAACATTGGGGAGGTCAGCACAACTTGATCAAGGCAAAGCCATAGAAGCTTCCTAGACACATCCAAACACCTTGAGGGACTGAGTTACTGGGGTTGAGGGCTGGGGACCATGGTTTCAGGTGACATCTAGGTCAATTGGCCTAAAAAAAAATTGGCATAGCATAGCTCATTAAAAAAATGTTCTACATCCTGATTTGGTTGAGTAGCATGTGAGGTCTTAAAAGTTTGTGAGCAGCCATCTAAAATACATCTACTGATTCTATCACATTCGGACCAAAGGAGAATGAAAAAAATCAAAGACACAAGAAAAATATTAGTCCAAAGGACTAACGGACCACATGAACCACAGCCTCCACCAGCCTGAGCCCAGAAGAACTAGATGGTGCCTGGCTATCACCACCACTGACCTCTCTGAAGGGGATCACAATAGGGGGTTCTGGACAGAGCAGGAAAAAAATGTGGAACAAAATTCAAATTCACAAAAACATACCAAACTCACTGGTCTGACAGAGACAGGAGAAAACCCCGAGACTACGGCCCCTCCAACACCCTGCTAACTCAGAACTGAAGCCACTCCCAAAGTTACTTTTCAGCCAAAGATTTAGACAGGCCTATAAAACAAACAGTAACACACTTGAGGAACATGCTTCTTAGTTCAACCAAGTATATGAGACCAGATGGGCAACAGCTGCCCAAAAGTAAAGACAAGAAGGCTGGAAGGGACAGGAAACCTGAATAAATGGATGTGGAGAACCCAGAGTGTAAAGGGAAAGGAGGAGAGTGCTGACACATTTCAGGGATTGCAACCAAAGTAATAGAACAATTTGTGTATAAATTTTTGAGTGAAAAACTAATTTGCACTGTGAACTTTCACCTAAAATACAATAAAATTTAATTTTAAAAAATCACATAAAGACAAAAAAAAAATGTAAGATGAAGCCACATATCCTCCATCAACATCTATGGAAATTGTCAAACATAAACAAGGATATAATTAAAGCTCATGGTAATATTTTACTTAATAATGATTTCTAGCACAATTTTGTAGCTGGTAATGCCTTTTTTTTTAATGCCTAGTAGGAAACCCTGGTGATGTAGTGGTTAAGTGCTACGGCTGCTAACCAAAGGGTTGGCAGTTCAAATCCACCAGGTGCCCCTTGGAAACTCTAAGGGTCAGTACTACTCTGTCCTATAGGGTCGCTAGGTCGCTATAAGTCAGAATCGACTCAACAGCACTTGGTTTGGTTTGTTTGTTTTTTAATGCCTAGTAGGAGCCCTAATGGCACAGTGGTTAAGAGCTATGGCTGCTAACCAAACCCTCCACAGTTTGAATCCACCAGTTACTCCTTGGAAACCCTGTGGGGCAGTCCTCTATCCTCTAGGGTCACTATGAGTTGAAATTGACTCCACAGCAACCGGTTGGTTTTTGGCTTTAAGGCCTAGTAAAACACAAGGAAAGATATAGGACCAGGGGGGAAATGGTTTCTTTACTTTTACAACATGGGGAAAAAGAAACACCCCTCATTTAGAGTAGGTGAATCACATATAATTTGATATAATCATTGTGGTCATCACCATCAATCTCTGGAACAAAGGATTGAGGTGGCAAAAATTAGCATTCCAGATACTTTTGTCCTTTTATATGGAATATAAAAGAAATGCATGTAAGAGAAAATTGCGAGACAATTCGCCCTTGAATTTACTTGGAAAAGACTCAAATCTGGTCAGGGCTAGAAAAATTGAATAGGGGAGTAACTTTCAAGGATTTAACATGAGGAAGTATTTAACTTAAGTATTTGGTGGCACAGTGGGTAAGAGCTAAGCTCCAAAAGGTAGGCAGTTCGAATCCAGCAGCCACTCCTTGGAAACCCTATGAGGCTGTTCTACTCTGTCATACAGGGTCGCTATAAGTTGGGATTGACTCCACGGCAATGGGGTTGTTTTGTTTTGGGTTATAGCAAAATTTCTACTCCTAAACTCTTCAGCTGTAAATACCTAGAAATGTTCACAGGAACCTATGTGACTATTAAAAAAGAGGCAAGAAAAGTAAGCACTTGAAAAAGCAACTCTGCGAGAACAGGTATATTTTTAACATTTCATTCGCTGAAGTATCCCAAGCTCCTTGAAGAGCGCCTGGCACACAGCAGGGGCCCAATAAAGATCTCCTCCTTGAAGAACCATGCTTTAAGGGGCGAAGGTAGCACCGCTGTTTGGCGCCTGCGGCCTCTCTTGACACTGTCTTTGGAAACAGAGACAGGGTTGTCTCCCGACCGGTCTTAGACTGCGGTCCGGGATTCGGACCCTCCCACTCTTCCCCCCACCATCTCGCAGCTGGAACCAGAAGCCAGCGGTTTTGCGACGAGGGCTTTTCAGGTAGGTCCCCGATCCCACGGAGGAGAGGGGCATTCGGCCCTGTTTGCTGCTGTGTCGCAGTCTACTGGAAGAGGACAGTGAACACCCAGGTGATGTTCCCGCGGGCGGGTGCTCCGGAAGGCTGGCTGGGCGAGGGAAAAGGCCACGGGGAACGTTCGGCGCCGGCTCCTCCCAAAGGGAGGCTTCACCCACGGGGTTCTGATTGGGGAGTATCTTTCTTCACCCCGCAGGGTACAAAGTTTGGGTCTGTGGAGGAGCCTGCCGCAGGGCGCGGGGCTGGTTCCTGGCTGGTTTCCTACTGTGTAAAGGAAATGGAAACAAAGGTGGGGAAAGAAAGGGAGCATGGCTTTCAGGGAAGCAGCAGCCCAGAAAGCTGGAGCTCGCGGCAGCGCCAGGACTCGGCGTGGCGGGCCATCCATGGGCCTTTACGGAAGAAACCCAAACCCCAGTGCCATCGAGTCGATTCCGACCCTATAGGACAGAGTAGAACTGCCCCATAGAGTTTCCAGGGAGCGCCTGGCAGATTGGAACTACTGAACCTTTGGTTAGCAGCCATAGCACCTAACCACTAGGCCACTACGGTTTCCACGGAAGAAAATAAATAGGATTCAATAAAGCGGTGGAGGCGAGGCAGCGATCACTGGTTTGTGTTTTACTAACCAGGAGACTAGTATGCCTTTTTTGAACTGGAAATCTAGAAAAGCCAAGTACAGTGTTTCTCCGAGTACCCCCTCTCCCCTGTGTCCCCTTTCGCGTCTTTGCGCTGCTTTCTGTGAAGTCCTCTTCTGCCTTGGGTAAAGTTATAGCAGTGTTTGTGTGTCACGTGACCTAGGCAAGTGCATCTGAACTCTTCAGATGCCCTTAGGAAGTTAGCGGCTGTCCTGGAACTGGGAAGAGTGGGAGGGAGGGGGTTCGAACCTACACATCTACAGGGGGCTTCTTTGAGCCGTTAGAAATTCTTTCTAAAAATGCTTTCTTTAGCCATGGGAGAGAAATGTGCTTTCCTGCACTTCTTAATGAGAATTACCCCCAAAGCCTGAAACCTTTATTAGTGGTGGAATCTTCTTATTAAAATACCTGTGAAGCTACTAAGAAGGAATCAGGCATAAACATAAAATTGTTCCACTTTGGGTATGCAGTCAAATGTCACTGAACTTAGCTCAGCGCCCGTTTGAGGGGGGAGGATGCCTTTTCAGTGAGTATTTTCTTATATTGCATTTTCTACTTAAGTAACAAGTTGTCAGTGTAACTTAATGGGCAGAAATGGGGCGGGGGGAGCTGACTGGCTGGGTATGACTGGCTTGGGTTGGTGGCCCATTGTGTTTCATTTGGATCATGACATCTCTTTAATGTCCCAATTGGATAGGCCTTTTACAGAGCAGACATGCCCTCATCTGTAGCCTTGTAGCTATGACAGGATAATTACAAGGGCAATATTACTTGACTCTTAGCCTAAGACAGGTTGTTAAACTGCAAAAAGCAATCCAGTTCCACAGAAACAGTTTTTCTAGTCCAGGGAATAAAGTACCATCAGTGCACACGCCACCTGATGTTTCTGAAATATTAATGTAGATCGTTAAACAGAGATTGAGCAGGAGAGGAAAACCCACCAGGCACTTTAAAGAGGAGCCAGTCCTGCAGGTCCAAGATGCCACGAGAGAACCAATTTAACTTTTAGTATCAGCCTGGCCTTCCTCAAATACCAGGAACAGATTTGTTTTTTGTTTTTTTACTATTGCTGTGTGGGCCCCAATTAGAGATAAGCCTGTAGCTCTTAACACAAAGTGATGGGCAGAAATTATAAGGTGTAGCAGTTGTCTTACCAGATTCCCCTAGCCCCTGAGTTTACTAGTTTAGACCCTGAGTGGGTGGGGGCTTTCCCTCCCCAGGACTTTGAATGCGACTTCGACCCCCTGGCCTGGGCAGTGCCTGGTCAGAGGCCATAGGTGGGCTGTCAGGGCAGTAACAGTTCCCACTCAGGAACAGCCCTCCTTTCATAAAGGACAAGAAATGCTCCTGCGCCCTGGAGACAGGAGGACTCTTCCTCCCACCATGACACCCCACCCCCACTCCAACTGCAAGGAGCCAAAGGCCATCATTCACTTTCTGTCTCAGATTTAGCCATTGCCATTTACTTTAACGTTCTGATTTTCAAAAGTGAGATTACATAAATATATCGTTGTGTGTCACTGAGTCCATTTCAACTCATAGTAACCTCGTGTGATAAAGTAGAACTGCTCCATAGGGTTTTCTTGGCTGTAATCCTTACAGAAGCAGATTGCCAGGTCTTTGTCCCACAGAGCCACTAGGTGGGTTTGAACTGCCAACCAAATGCTAGCAGCCGAGTGCTTAACCTTTGTACCAACGGGGCTCAGTGGGGGAAATTGAGGAAAGCTGGGGATGGTGTGGGAGTCCCTCAGTGGCACAAACAGTTAAGCGCACAGCTACAAACTGAAAGGTTAGCTGCTCAAATCCACCACAGGCACCTCAGAAGACAGGCCTGGTGATCTGCTTCCGAAAGGTTACAGACATGAAAACCTTATGGAGCAGAGTTCTACTCTGATACACGTGGGGCTGCCATGAGTTGAAATTGACTTGCTGACAACTTGTTTGGTTTTGGTGTTGGGGGATGGTGTAGGAGAAGCGGGGAGCTTTCTTTGTGCCTCAGGGGTGAAGGAAAGAAAAAAAGCCTGCTCTGTCTTAAGCGATGTCGTTAGGGTGCTTCATTTCATTAAATCCTCACAATAACTATATAAGGTAAAAAAAAAAAAAAAGGTAGAGAGTATTATTCCCACTTTACCAGTGGGGAAACTGGGGCTCAGAGAGGTTGGTGAATACTTGAAATCGCACAGCTAGAAAGTGACAGGGCTAGGATTAGGCCCTAAGTTTGATTGTCTAATTCCCCCTAGAAGGTAAGAATGGCTCTGTTCTCCTTCTCCATCTGCCTCCAGGCTCCCTGAGGAGGGCAAGTTTGGGGCTATGTTCCAGATGCATACACAAACACCTCGGAATCTCTTACACAGGCTCTGGGCTCCACACACCACTCTGCTTCGCTCCTTTCTCCCTTTGTATCTCCATCCCTTCACCCTCTCATTCCCTGGCCCCAAACTGCCAAATGCTGAGTCTATAGAACCACTGGCATTTGCCCTTTCTCTGCCCTGGGGTACCTATCCCATGCCTAGGTTTCTCCTTTCTATCCCACCCCAACATGATTGGGGATGACCCCTCCAAATAAAACAGGTGATGCATATTTAAGGCCCCAAACTACGTGTGGCTTCAAGATCTGCAGAATCCTAGGCTTGGTGCTTTCAAGGCAAGAAAGGCAAGAGGGCAAATGAGTGGCAGTGCTTGGGGGCTCATCCATCCTGGGGAAGGGTGGGAAGAGACAGAGAGAGAAAAAGAGAAAGAATTAAATGGTTCTTGGTATCCAGGGACAACTTTATGATTATAGAGACGTTTTCAACAATTAGATTTGACTGTGTAAAATTAATGCTAATGAATGACAGTCTTTTGTAAACTCCCTCTTACAGCTAATTATCATGCAGCACAGTAACAACTGTGTATTTCGTTAAACATGTATCAGAATAACTATTTTATTTAATTAAAATACTAAAATTCATAACTCTACATGCTCAGGCCTAATAGAGTTGCTCATGATCCTAGCATTTGGCATGGTTATCAGATAACCACTGCAACAAATGAAGAAATAAATCACACACACACACACACACACACTCACACACACTCACACACACTCACACAGAGAGAGAATAAATAGTATATCTGTCGTATAACTCTAACATTCTGAGAGATCCAGGAGGAAACCATGTTTCGTGAGGGGTTTTATCCTTGGAGATTTATATTAAGCATAAAATATTGACAAGGATTTTGTTACACTGAATTCAGTCCCATACATTAATAGCTCTTTAACCCAATTTTGAAGTTAATTAAGTACCATTGAGTTGCAAAGCATTGGAAACACTGAAATGTCCTTAACTGGGTCCCATATGTTTCTAAATATACCTGACATCCCAAACCTAAATAATTGGGCCACTGTCTTCTTTTCTAGGGCTGTGTTATGGATTGAATTGTGTGCCCCAGAAACATAGGTTGTAAATCCAAACTTCTATGCCTGTGATTATAATCCCCTTTGGGAATGGGTTGTCTTTATTATGCTAATAAGACAAGATTAGTTTAGGGTGTGTCTTAAATCCATCTCTTTTGAGATATAAAAGAGATTAAACAAGCAAGTGCAAGAAGCAAAGATGGGGAGAGATGCCAAGCCACATGAAGATTGCCCAGGAGAAGAAGTTAAAAGAGACAAGGACCTTCCTCCAGAGCCGAAAGAGAGAGAAAGTTGATAGAATTGTGGACCTCAAAGGCGATTCTGATGAGGGTTCAGAAGGAAGTGAGGAAAGCTGTAGAAAAGTCTACATCTTCTTAGAGAATACATATGGCGCCAGCAATAGAATGCTGCTAGAAATGTGGATGTTAAATGTGCTTCTGGTGAGGCTTCAAAAGAAAATAATGAACATGTAAGTGATGAACATGGATGTCTGGCTGATGAGATTTCTAAGCAAGATATTAAAGGGGCCACATGGTTTCTCCTTGCCACTTACAGTAAAATGCAAGAGGAAAGAGATGGACTTAAAAATGAACTGTGCAAAATGAAAACAAAATAATAAACTAGCTACGATTCCAGATAATGGTGACCCCATGTGTTTCAGAGTAGAAGTGTGCTCCGTAGAGTTTTAATGGCTGTGACCTTTCAGAAGCAGATCAGCAGGACTTTCTTCTTTCTTTCTTAACCACTTCCACCACCCAGGGACCTTAATTAACTGATAACATCTGCAAAAAAAAAAAAAAAACCAAAACCCTATTTCCCAAACAAAGTTACATTCAGAGGTACAGGGCTAAGGAGTTCAACATATCTTTTTGAGGGACACAGGTCAATCCCTAACAGCTACTCATTTTGCAATGGGCTGGCCTCTCATCTCATTAAGGTGGAACTTAAATGTTTGTTTTTTAAAGCGTGTGACCTGCCAAATATTTTTGCATGAAAAATGCTTTTTTATCTTGAAAATGTAAAAAAGCAATGTACATTTATATAAGGCCATTATTTTTAAAGGTTTGGTAAATTTTTCCCCAACTAAACTTTTTCAGAAACTTAAAAGAGAAGCTTCTTTCTTTGAGGGACGATCACTTCATAGCACACATGTAAAACATCTTTTCAAATATAAATTGTACAAAATCGTATAATGTTAAAGTATTTTACTGCATAATTTCTGCCTAAAATATTTTATATTTTCAACAGGTAAAAGGGAGGTTTGTACAGTTTGTCCCTTATGGGGAGCTTCTGTATCAGAAACACATTTAATGTGCTCAAACTATTTCTTGATTCTTTTCAAGCAGTAGTCATAAAACCAACTAATGCAATGTCCAAGCAGCTCTTCAGGAGCAGTTTGGGACCCTAAAAAAGAGGAGAAACATTTCAGGGGAGATTGTTGTTGCCACCATCTTTCCAAGGTAGATGTCAAAGGTCAACCACTCATCAGAGGCAGACAGACCTGGATTCAACTTGTGACCCTGCTACTCACTAACAGGGTAACCTGAGCGATGTCTTTGTCCTTCAGCCTTCGTATCCTCATTTGCAAAATGAAGATAATAGTAGAATCTACCTTTACATGTTATTGTGTAAATTAAATGAGGATGCCCATAAGGATCCCAGTGTGGTATCTGGCATATTATAGGCAGTCAGTACATTTTTCTTATTATTATAATCAACACTTCTATGTTGGTTTCTGTGTCTTCCCCTTTTTCATGAGAATCTAAGCAGTAATTTTAAATTTGGGGTATATCTGTAAACTTGATCTTGGATTCCCTTCATCCCTTGAAAGTGCTTCTTTTTTAACATGTGTTTATGTTTATTTTCCTTATTGGAGTCACAGGTATGTTTGTGAGTGTGACTGTGCATGTGTGTAAATATTCATCTAGCTCATGGAGACGTTAAAGCCTGGTCTCTTCATTGACTTATAAGCACCTTGAAAATTTAACATTAACCTAGTGCCGTCGAGTCGATTCCGACTCATAGCAACCCTATAGGACAGAGTAGAACTGCCCCACAGAGTTTCCAAGTAGTGCCTGGCGGATTCTAACTGCCGACCATTTGGTTAGCAGCTGTAGAATGTAACCACTACGCCACCAGGGTTCCCAATTCAATATTAGTCATGGTTATTCTTGAAGAGAAATCCAGTGTGTCATTAATTACATGGAAAAAGTTATATACCTAATGGCAGCCATTTGTGCCAATAACAATCAGCCATTATAAGCTGCATGCTAAAAAGATGGAGTTGTATATCTTTCCCTACTCCTGATCCTCCGTGGTATTTAAACCAAAAAAATCAAACCCATTGCCATCGAGTCAATTCCAACTCATAGTGGCCCTATAGGGCAGAGTAGAACTGCTCCATAGGGTTTTAAGGCTGTAAATCTTTACAGAAGCAAAATGCCACATCTTTCTCCACAGAACAGCTGGTGGGTTTGAACCACTGACCTATCGGTTAGCAGCCGAGCGCTTAATCACTTTGCCACAAGGGCTATTTGAAAGTGGTCAGAAGTCAGAGGCATACAGGTGAAGGATGAAGGGTGAGGTCTTTCTGTTGTCTGTCTCCAACTATGACAGATGCTGTTAGTTGATTGCACCCTTCTCTTTGCATTAGATTTGGGTGACCAAGTGCTTCAGGTAAACCTGTGTCCATCCTTAGCCCCAGGGGAGAATCTATATTATTTTAAACCAATCACTGTAACTGCTTTCCTCCTACCAGTGATTGATTTAGCAGTGAGTAAGTGGCACAGTTTCAGTCACTTATACTCCTGGGAAAGTCTATTAGGGATGCCGCTGGGACCACATTCTTTAAAATATCCATAAGGAAGGGCTGGTCTTTTTTTCTGGCCTTTGTTGTGGTTATGTGAGAATGTGGTGTTTGGAGCTGTTGCAGCCATTTTGTACCCCTGAGGAGACTAGCCTTGGGAAAAAGCTTACATGATGAGGCTGGCTGCAGCACAATAAGGACCTGAAACCTTAATGTCACCTTTAGGCCATTGAAAGAAACAACCTCGGAACTACCACCCTATCTCTTCTCTCCATGTTTAAACTCTTTGGGTTGGGTCTTCTGAAACTGGCAGTTGAAAGGATCCCAAATGATTTACACACCAGCCGAAGAAGATCAAACCAAAAATTCCTTCCAAGAAACCCATCCCTTGGGTTATCCAAACGGTTAACAATTCTGCTGGAGTCTATGGCTACCTTTGTTCAAGCGATACAAAATACATCTAGTGACTTTTAATTTAGCCTGCTGTCTATTTTAATGCCTTTTTGAAAAAAAAGATTAACCTTCTATAAGCTCTTGTTAATCTCTTGCTTCCTTTTATTCCATTTTATCATTGGCTTGTAAATATCTTTTCCAGAAATATGTGATCTTTTGTATGCAATAAGAACTTATAAAGCATCTTTTATTTTTCCATGTTATATGCTAATGAAGTGACTTTTAATCTCTCTTACATATTTATTTCTTTATTTCTATTTTATTTCTTTTTTATCTCTAAACTTTTATATTTTGCTTGTTTTTTCTTGTACTGTTTTGATTTCTTTTTTTCAATATAGTTTATCTTGTAAAAATACGTATATTTTCTTACTCTTGGAAGGAGCATGATGTAGTGGAAAGGGGATGAAATTTGGCATCAAAAAACCAAAAACCTTAGTTTAAATGTTGGCTCAGTCATCTACTTTTCTATGTGGCTTTTGATAAATCTCTTAGCCAAAAGCGAAAGGAATGGCATATGGAATGTAATTAATTGTAAAGCCAATACTAAAGCAAATATAGGGATTAGGATGGCATGCTCTGTGCCTTGAGATTTTTTAATTATATATCAATTACAAAAGTTGAAGATATTTTAATTCACTTATTGCCTCATGTGTAATAACCCTGAGTCAAAGGAAATATTTTTCAAGCTGAAAAATTAAAAGTATAAGAAAATTTAAAAGTACAGAGCTAAAACTAAAAATGTAATTTTGTATACTGAAATTGAGTGCTGGAGAGCCAGAAGGAAAGGAGCGAGGAAGAGGAAATATGCTCATATTATCATTGTACACATTAGAAAACTAAGAGGTAGTGTCTGAATAATCAGAGACTAAAAATAGTATATAAAATTAAACAAAGGTAACCTATAGCTCAAAGTACACGTATTCCTAAGTGCATACAAAAAAAAAATAAAACAAAGGAAAAAATTGAAAAACATAAATAGATGATGACAGATGACAAATAGGTAGGTAGATAATCTCTCTCTGTGTGTGTGTGTAATAGAAGACATAATGTGAAAGGTTCCTGGGTTTATTTGTTCTACACGATAATAAATCACTTTCATGTTTAAGCCATTTGAGTTTGGTCTTTCAAAACTAGCAGTCAGGGGCATGGTAAGCGACTCACCTATCATCTAAAGGATACCTAACCAGAAATCTCTTATAAAGCACTCAATCCTTCTTCCAGAGCTGAAACAAAATGTACTGTCATAATGATAAATATAAAAGAGTTAAACTCACCTCTGTAACAAGAAAATAATTCCAGATTGGCTTAAAAAGCAATATCCAAATCTATGTTGTAGATAAGAAACATCATTTCAACCAAGAATGTTTAAAAATAAAAATATGGACAAAGATATATCAGATAAATGCATTTCAAAATAAAGCACAAGTAAAGATTTTATGCTCATTAGATGAAATTCAGGCTAAAATTATTAAACAAAAAAAAGCATCTTATAATTCTAAAAAGTGTATTTTCTAATAGATTTATGAGAGTTATAATATCTATGCACCAAATAATGTGACATCAACACTCAAAAACAAAAACTACAGGAAAGCCAGGAAGAAATAGAAAATGTACACACTATGGAAGACTAATTTATCTCTTTTACTTTATAATAGGCCAAGTAGAAAAACCAATGTGGGCTATAAAAGACCTCATTCACAAAATGTATGAAGTAGTTATAATTGATATATGACCTGTACTTTATCCCTTTTAAGGCCCAATTATTTTCCACTTTTTTTTTTTTTTTTTTGATACTGTGTGTTTTCATCAGTGGAAGCATTAAATTTTTGGTTGGTAATATGAATTTTGAGAAATATTTATCTGGTATTACAGAACTTTTAAGGTTCTCAAATCCACATTTAGTGGTCACACATCTTTACCATCAGACCTTGATTGCTGATGTTTTTCATGGCACCTTCCATTAGGTTACATGGGAAGCCTCTGGTTTTCCAAACATGACACAAAAAGTCAAAACCAACCCCAGCAGGGCTCCCTAACTATCACACAGGAAACCATAAATATGCTTACAAGGCTTATCTAGGGATACCAAAGCCAAAAGAGACAAAATTTTTACCCAGTCACACTTCCGGTTGTACTACCTTACTTGCAAGCCTCATACCTCAGCTATTTTGCTTCAGCTACTGTTTCTTTCACCTTTCACCGTTATGCAAGTCCCCACTGGAGGGCAGGAAATACCTTCCATAGTAAACGTATACTCCCAAAGAACCCGAGAGCCAGAAAAAAAGTGGATGATACACTGTATATACCACAGACCATGTTAAAATAGAAAATACATCTTCTTAGCATGAAATAGTGAAAATATATGCATGTGTGTATATATGCATAATATACATATATAGAAAAAACCAAAAGCCAAACCCAGTGCCATCGAGTTGATTCCAACTCATATATATATGACTATAAACTGGCCATAAGGTAAACTAAAAAACCAGAAATCATGCAGACCACATGCAATAAATCTAGAAATGAATAACAAAATCAGAAAATAAAAAGACCCTGCCACCTGAAAATTTATTTTTAAAATGAATTATTCAGTTAAAGAGGAGAGACTAGTCACTAAGGTTACAGTGAGTATGAAGATCCAAAGATGATGGAGTGTGTGATAAATTCCAGAAACTGAAGGAAGCCCAGTACTCTGGAACATGGTATGTATGCAGCACTTAACACAAGTTGAGGCTGGAGAGAGAAGCAAAAGCTTGGTCATCTAGCCACTCTAAGGGGTTTAGGCTATAGCCTGGAGTCAGTAGGGAGCTATTAAATTAAGCAGAGAAATTATATCATCTGTTTAGTGTTGACTACAGAGTAGAACAAGATAGGAAGCAGAGAAACTACTTATGATTTTGTTACAGTCAGGAAGACAAAATTACACTGTCCAAAATCAACCTAGTAGCAGAGAAGATGGGGAAAAGTGGTTACATCTATATTGGGGAGGTCTTTAGGAGACCTGGATAAGGTCTGGTGCCTGATTAAACAGAGAATGAGAATTTGGGCTGAGACAATGTCAGGTATCCAGCTTGTCTAACTAGGTGCAGGTGGTGCCATCCTTGAGACTGAGAACACAGGAGAAAGCAAGTATGTAGAGGATAATTAAAAATTCTTAATATATTATTTGAGGGGTCTGTGGGAACTCCAAGGGTAGATATTTAGTAACATGGACAGAATTCTAGACCTGAAGGAGGCAGTACAGGGTGGTATGTAACGGTGGATGATCCAGTGCTAGACTGTAGGTCAGGTCCTGACTCTGCATTACCGACTGTGTGACTTGGGCAAGGTAATTATCCATCCGTAAAACAGGATTGATAATAGTTCTACTTCATAAATGAGTTAATTATATGCTTGCCATAGAGAACGCAATACATATCATCATCATTATCATTTTAGCAGATATATATAATTGAAATTACTATATATATGTAGTCATTGAAATCATGGAATGGATGAGACCTACCAGAATATAGTATGGGGAAGGGAGGTAGAAATCTTGAAGGAAACAGAAGAGCTATGAGGAGGAGAACCAGAAGGAAGTCCATCTGAATAGAACAGGGGGACAGGTAGAAAGAAAGGGATCTGTTGTTAGTTGCCGTTGAGTTGATTCTAACTCATGGCAACCCCACTTGAATCTAGAAGGCCTAAAACCCCATTGCCATGGAGTCGACTCCACTCGTTATCGACCCTGTAGGACAGAGTAGAACTGCCCCATAGGGTTTCCAAGGCTGTAATCTTTATGGAAGCTGACTGCCACATCTTTCTTCCACAGAGCAGCTGGTGAGTTCCAACCACCAACCTTTTGGTTAGCAGCCAGCACTTAACCACCAAGGCTCCTCTAGGAGGTCCAAACCAAAACCTGTTGCCATCGAATCATTTCTGATTCATAGTGACCTAAGGAGGTCTAAAAAAAAAAAAGAAAATGTCTAGGGGGCTGTAAAATTAGAATCTGGAATAGATGCAAGATATATGAGGAGTCATCAGGAGGGGTCGGGGCTGGAGAGAAATACTGGTCATTAATTCTGTCAACAAGCATGTATTGGGCTTATGCCACAAAACCCTGGTGGCGTAGTGGTTAAGTGCTACGACCTCTAACCAAAGGGTCGGCAGTTAGAATCCACCAGGTGCTCCTTGGAAACTCTGTGGGGCACTTCTACTCTGTCCTATAGGGTCGCTATGAGTCAGAATCAGCTCAACGGCACTGGGTTTGGTTTTTGGTTTTGGTTACTGTAACTTACAGTTTGGGGGTGGAAGGAAGGCAGGTAAACACAGAATTAAATATCGTGTATGTACAAACCTGGGAGCACAGAAGAAGGAGAGGCTCACAGTGCTGGAGAAATCAAGGAACATTTCTCAGGGAAGGTGAACCATTTCTGAAAAGGAGTTCTCCATATCAACAAGGAAGGAAAAAAACTTTCATGCAGAGAGAACACGAGCAAAGGCCCAGATTTGAAATTCATAGTAACACTAGTAAGAATCACCGTTTATTTCCCAGTTACTGTGTGCCCGGTGCTTTCCCTGCAGCGTCTTGTTTCCACACAGTTACCCCACAAGATGGTTTGTGTTACCCTCATTAAACAGGTAGGGATGTAATTTGCCCAAGTTCTCACTCCTGACAGGGGAGAACTTGGATCAGTCCCAGCACCTCAGGCTTAACCACACACACCTCTGGTTAGATCTGCATGAGAGGAAGAGGATTTTCCCCGAAGTCAGGCTCCAGTTAAGAGGAATAGAGCTCTGGTCACAAGCCGTTGCCCAGCAGTGGAACTTTTCCTATGGCTACCCTTTTCTTTGTTCTTGCAACTTCTACCTCCACAGGGAAATGTTTAGTGGAAAAGTGCTGGTCAATTGTATCTCAATTCTATTAAAAATTTGGTTTGTTTTTGTCTTCGATGTAGAATGTTAATTGAAGATACAGGAAATGCTGAACTTTTACTTTGACCACAGCTTAGGAAAATCTATGCTTGTTTAAATTAAAAAAAGTAATAATAATAAACAAGCAAATGATACATTTTATGTCCAAATTCAGGATTAGAAAGACCCCCAGGCCCTTGTTTTTACTATAGTAGATTTCTGAATGTCAGGCTAAAATGTCTCTTTTTTTATGAACATTTGACCTTCTGAAAGAAGTGCAAATCATCTAAGGTTTTCCTCTGTTGAATTCACACCCCTGTCTTGACAGCCTCTCAAATACATAATAACTTTTTATCATAAAACCTGCAGCAGAAATGAATACTAAATTTTTCATGCAACCTTTTGGGATTGTTCTGTCTGAATGAGTATTTTTTCTTTGATGTTTTAGAAATTAATTTTATGTAATCAGTACCTGTCAATGGAATACTGAATATTGACAGAATAAATAATTCTTCCCCATTCTCATTGCTATTATAGACCTAACTCTTAAATTTTAGGACCTCCAGGGTTTGGTTCAGCTCTGAAAATCCCAATATAAATGATAGGTGATGGTATTTTATAGTCTAGCCCTTGGAAAGTTATATCCAGAAAATTCACTGCCTGTCTCTCGTTCAGCTTCATTCTCTCCCTGTTATTCTCTGTCTCGCTCTTATTCTCTCTTTAATTCTCTCTCTCTCTCCTCTGTCTCTCTCTCTCTGTCACACACACATATGTATACACACGCATTTCCATACAAGGTTTTCAGCCCATTCCATTGAATACCTGGACAGCTCTCCCCTGCCTCTCTGAAAGGGCCAATGGATGACCTGTAGTTCCATAGAATTGTCTTAACCTCCTATAGCCTCCCGCAGGCTCTCAAGGCTGGACCTGACATAGGGTATTAGTAGAAGTAGCTTCTGTCTCAGCTTGCCCTGACCTGGCAACCAGATGCTCCCCAATAAGCTTTTCTCTACTCTAAGTGAGCATGGTCCAGAATTCAATGGAGCATGTTCACCTTCCTGTGGCCCACCTCATAGGTGAGTGTGGTGCCAAGGCAAATCCATATACTTGGAAACTAGTATGTCACAAGAGTCCATAGTTGAGTAAAGGGGTATTTGAGTAAAACTTATTAATATGCTTTTAGAATGTTCAGTTTCTCAATAATTTATGGAAAAACTACAAAACAGAATAATCAGTATATACATGGAAATGATCAATTGAAACAAAAATCTGTGCAAAACATGGGTCACCATATTCATATGAGACTAGTTAAATAATGCTAGCAGATTTTTAGCCACAATTTTATTCTCCAAATAAAAGCCTATAGATCAGCTGGGCAAAGTGCCAAGCAATAAAACAAATTGAGTTTTTGTCTTTTTAACTTTACTGTCTCTGCAAAGAAGGAACATAAGGTCCTCAGATATTTGTTTAACCCTATTTAGGATTACACCTCATGTAATTCTAGAAAAGGATATGAAGTGGATCAGAATTGTATTAATTAAAGGGTATGAAATTAGCAACAGTGTAAGTAATCATTGTACTAAATTATCAAGGACATTTTCCCTGGTCAGTCTTCTAAGGCAGCTCTTTGTAAGAGAAATATAATGTCAGCTACAAATGCCAGCCATATCTGTAATTTCAGATGTTTTGGTGGCCACATTAAAGAAGCAAGATGAAATTAATTTTTAATAATATATTTTACTTGACCCATTATATAAAAATATCTCTGCTCATTATCAATATAAACAAATTATTAAGGTTATTTTACATTTTTCATACATAGTCTTGAAAATCTGGCTGTATGTTACACTTAACAGCCCATCTCTATTTGGACTAGCCACATTTCAAATGCTCAATAACCACATATGGCTAGTAGCTATGGCGTTTCTTAGAAAGTTCGGTTTCACATGCATAGTGTTCTACTCTGTCAGGCAATAGGAAATAAGGATGAATAAAACATGGCTCCTGCCCTCAAGGAGGGCAAAGTGCAGAGATTCCTTCAGGCTGGGGATCTTCCTGGTGGGTACAGGGCTGCAGCTAGCCTGTATACACCTCTCTGCAGATTAGAGATGCTCTCCTTTCCCAAATCACATCATTCCCCTCGGTCAGAAAATGAATGTAATATGCTGTTTGTCTTAAAACGAGACACTCTGCTACCATCAGCCAGAACAATATTGTAATAAATATATAAACCTATGATATCTACAAAATACATGACCCTACCCCCTTAGACATGGCACATCTGAGCAGTACATAGTCTGCACAATTGTACCAGGAGTCCTGCTGGTTCCCCTAGCCTACTCCTGGCCATGGCACCTTCTGCTCTCCCCAGTTCCTTCCTTGCCCAGTTCCAGCCACGTCAGGAGAATCCCGCTTCAAGAAGTCCACTGCCCTGTTCATCCTGATTGCAGCACAAATTGTAATGAAAGGGAAAGTTTGTTGGTGACCTAGCCTCCTTTATCTGTGTCCTCCTTCCCCCACCCCCCATATACTAGCATGCTATCCTCCTCTTTCAGGAAGGGCCAAAGATGATCTATACTTCTAAAGAGCTGTCTTGACCTCCCATAGCCTTTTCTAGGCTTCAAAAGCTGAGTGATACCAGGACATTCCTCCTTAAAACAATCCGTTTTCAGGAAAAGTTCAAATTATACATTGTGCATTTAATACCATACTTCATCTTTCTCTGGGGTTTTCACATTATAAGCATCCTTTGTACCATGGAAGAGAGAATCCTCATTCATTTCAGGCATCATCAAGCAAGTAAAAGGAGGGACATCTTGCTGGAGCTGCTAAGACGTTGCTAATTAAGTAGAAACCTACCTTGCCTTTGGCTGTGCTCCTGCCAGACACGCCCGTTAGCTGCAGTTTCTTCCCTCACATCCCTCCATATGTTTGCCACATAACGGAATCTCTTCTTAAATTAATTCTTAAAGTTGGTTGGTTTTTTTTTTTTCCTGCCTCCTCAATTGATGGGCATAATCTTGAGTTTATCACATATAAGAATGTTTGCATTCAGTTTATATTAATTTCCCAAAAAGCAGTAATTGGCCCCAAACTGAATGTTAACATGATAAATTATACTTGTCATCTAATAAGCTTCAGTGAAGTTGAATTAATTGGCAGTAGCCTTCTTTTAAGTAAGTGAGTCTTTTTCACTCTTAAAGCTGAAGAAGACATAGCATCACAAAGTGAGTTTCTGGTTCAATTCTTGGCTATATTTAAAAGAAAAAAAAGCACAGGGATTAGTGGAATAAGGCCAATTTATCCATTAAGCACAGTAGTCACAGTGGTCAGGGCCTGTGATACTTTTAGGGGCCTACAAAAATGTTTTGATTACCTTTAAAATCAGAAGGAAAAAAATAAATATAATCCAGTCTGGCTTATATGATTATATTTGTCTTTGAACCAAGGCAGTTGTAAAATATAATTTTTAATACTATTATGGAAGAACCAGTTGCCATCAAGTCAATTCTAACTCATGGTGACCCCATATGTTTCAGAGTAGAAAGAACTATACTCCATAAGATTTTCAATGGCTGTGATTTTTCTCACATAGGTCACCAGGCCTTTCTGTCAAGGTGACTGTTGGTAGATTTGAACCACCAGCCCTTTGGTTACTAAGCCAAGCACCACCAAAGGACTTCTATTTATGGAAGGAGCCCACAAAGGCAAAAGTGTCTATGGCCTATTGTAGTCATGATGCTGCCCTGCCCTGGATCTCACAACCCTCATTTCCTTTAAACAGTCATACAGATACTTTATTCTTCCGAAGCAAACGGCAAAATTTCCTTCAAAATGGCTTGACATTTAACCTCAAAATTTCCATCCATTTGTAAAAAAAACCTCTGTAGCAAAACGGTAAGCTGAAGTTTTCCTAAGAACCTAAAATAGTCTTAAAAAAAGAAGGCCTAGAATGTAAGTCTTGGCCCTCTAACCTGTTTTCTGATCTGCAAAGAATATTCTGTTCCAGCTAATACAGATTAGGGTCAAAGGAGATTTTGAATGTGTTAATTAAAATATCAGATATTGCTTGAGCAGAAGAAAACTAATTTTCATACGCACATTTTGAGAGTGATTCATGAATGAGTGGGAAAACATGTCATACTGTATCCCAGACCCTAATCACTTGTCAACAATTAAGCATTTACTTAAACCAAATTCTCTAAAATATAACTTCATAACAAAACTGAAGTCAAGGTTAAAAGAAAACCAACATGTCAAGTAGGTATTGACATTATGGCTCCAGTAAGCCTAAGATTGTTTTTGATGTTGTGGAATGTGTGAGCTGCTGATAAGCTATGTGCATGGCAGGAGGCCAGCAAGAGTATGGCGGCAAGAACGTTAGCAAAGGGTGCAAATCCCTTAAATTAAAAGCAAAGCTGGAATTTGAGCAATAGGCCCTGGATCCCAGCAGCTCCCCTTAGCTTAGCAGGTCTTGGGCAGTCTATCTCCAGAGACTAGACGGGGCTGGGTACAGAAGAAGCTGCCAGAAAGTGAGCTGAAGTAGGACATCTGAGTATGAAGACACCTGGAGGTCGGGTGGGTGCATTGGCACACAGGAGGTAACTGGGCAGTGCTGTCAAAAAGCCACAGATGACGCATCTCGAAAGTTGACAGACTTGACTAGTTTGCAGCAGCCACACCTGGGGTAGCTTTATTTGAACAAAAGCATGGATGGGGTGGTTTAAGGGAACAAGCTGTGGAGCAGCTGTGGCTGTACAAACAAAGCTTACAGCAGCCTTGCTTCTTCCTGCCATCAATCACCATCAGTGGCTTCATCCCCTAGGGCGCTAATGCCGTCGGGCATATCCCAATGCTGATGCTTTGGAGTCCGCTAGGTTATAACTGGTGTCCACGTATTGAAAATACTCAGGCATGAAGAGGTTGAGAACTGTGCAAAATGACCTAGTTTCCTAAGGCTATCAATTCTAAATTGTGATATAGGTAATATTACACAGTCATTGTCATTTCAAGAGATAATTAAAGATTATGCAGCCAAAATATCCATGGGAAAAGTATTATACAGGCTTGTTAGGCAGCTAATGAATAGAAGGATATTTTTCTGGATTTTGTGTTTGAGGTGTTTGTTAGCTTTTTGAAATTTATAATTTGTTGTCATTTATTTTCTCATCCTGAGTAAATATTTACACCTATATTTGTATTTGTATTTTTCTTAAAAAGTCCCTTTCCAGAACTGTGTTAAGGTGTCATGAATCCTGCATCTGCTCCTGACTTTCTGCACACCCACGCCCAACTGAAAATCTAAATCCTGCATCATTCAAGTTAGAGACACTCCTCTCCAGTTACTTAAAAAAGAATTCAAATGAAGGAAACTCTGAATATTTTGGATTAAAAATTAAAGTTCTTCATATCAGTCAAGACTGGGCATAAAGTTAAATTGTTTAAGCAACATTGATTATGCTGTTTAGCCACAACTCATCCTAAGCAAATGGGTAAGAGACAGAAATGAAGTGGAGAGTAGGTTTAAAATACACTCCCAGCCAATTCGACCATAATTTTGCACCATCATCATCAGCTCATAGTGTATTCACCATTAGGATAAGCTCCATTAGTCTCCTCTCTCCAGCTTCTCCCTGTAACTTAGATATATGTGGGAAACTGAGAAATGAGAGATGGGGGGTGACCCCGTAGGAGACTTTTCTTTCTAGCTGGTTTCCTTCCAGCCCTGGTTTTCTCATGTTCACTTGTGATCATAGTAGCTGCTTGTCTAAACAATAATCGATAGATGGACATGAGGCCATGGGAGCGATCTCCTTCCTCTAGTTGTCTTCACTGGCTGAAATGTTTTGAGCTAAAACATGGTACCATGTTGCTAAACCCATTCCCTCTAGATTAAAGACTGAAAAGAGGGAGGCTTATACTCAACCCTGTCTTGGTACACAACTCTTATTCCTACAAGTCTTGCCACCACATCCCAGGATTCCATACCCCAATAAACACTCTAGTGATGATGATGATAATGACTGATGTTAATTGATTCCATACATTGTTCTCAGCACTTCATTGTTATCACATTTAATCATCCAACCATGCTATGATATAGGTTAAGATCTCGTTGATTGTATTCCTTGCTACAGATACGATGTTTGTTGAATGAATGAATGACTTAAAATAGAGCACGTCTCTAGATCATTAAAATAGAGATTCCCCAATAGAGAGGTTCAACAGAATGGAAAGGAGATGGGTGGATTGGGTGAAAAGACAGTAGTAAAATCTTCCAGCTAGTTGGGTCATAATTTGGAGGGCAAAACTATTCAATTTGTACCTATAGGAGTGTGTGTGTGTGTGTGTGTGTGTGTGTGTGTGTGTGTGTAGGGAGTGTAGTCAGGTAAATGTAAAATATATTTTGTTTTTTATGGCTATGGGAAAATTCTCAATTATTTTGCCAGTTATTAGCAGCAGGTTGCTTCTTTTCTTTTCCAAGTTGATTTTTTCCTGACATTTAACTTGAAAATAGTAACAAGACAAGAAGCCATAAAACTGGCTTATCAGATTCAACCAAATCTCATCATCATGACTATATTTACTCAAAAAAGCTGAAGATTATTATTTTAGAGTTTATTTTTTTAAATAATCAAAACTGTGTCAAACTGTCACTGCCGTGTAAGTAAACTCATCATCTGTTAGTTCTGATTTATTCTCTACATTGTGCTGCTCTGTGCCATATACATTTTCTTATCACTTTTCAGACTTAACACTCTTCTATTTTCTTAAAAAAATGTCTAATTTCCTTTAAATTCATTCCTCCTTTTGCTTGTCCTAGTCATCATGAATAAATCGTGTATGAAGATGCCAGTGTATATAGATGAACGATGTGAATCAGAATACATTAAACTGGGACACTGTCAGCCTTCTTTCAACACCAACCTCACAAGCATAAATTTCCTTTTTTTTTTTTAAAGAAAAAAAAACTTCTTACAAAAGAAGCCCTCTTAACTATTTAAGATCAGTTTTCTGGGCTCATTTTCCAAATAAGTGTCAAAACTTGCTATTTAAGAAATAAGAGTTTTTATACTTAGGAGAGTTTTTAGAGGAAAGTACTTTAATACCTTTAATACCCAGGGTGGATGGGTTTAATCCAGAACACCATAGAGATACCATACAACCACAGACAAAGAAATGTTACACAAGGTCTTCTGCAAAAGAGCTGTTTTTTCTGCAAAAGAGTTTTTATGAAGTTAAACTTATTTAGCTTTGCTTCCATCATGAGACTGGGGGGAGCTGTCCTCTGTGAGGAAGGTTTGGTGGTGCAGTGGTTAAGTGCTACATCTGCTAACCAAATATATTGGCAGTTCAAATCCACCAGTTGCTCCTTGGAAACCCTTTGGGGCAGTTCTACTTGGAGTCAACTAAACAGCAACGGATTTGGGTTGGGTTAATGCGAGAAAGGGCTTGAAGCCTTTTCAATGATTTAAAAGCTGCACGTCCAGCAAGTGAAGGTGATTGTAATGAAGAATTTGTTGCGAATAGGGGTTGGTTCAGTCATTTCAAAGTGAGGGCAAATTCATATAACATTAAAGGGCAAGCTGAGTTTTTCATAAGTCTGACATTTGTAACTCAGAAACTTACTGTATCACTTCTTTGCTTGTCTTTATATTTTTAACATCTTTATGTTGTTGTTGTTGTCGTTAGGTGCCCTCTCTAGTCAGTTGCAACTCATAGGGACCCTACGTACAACAGAACAAAACACTGCCAGGTCCTGAGCCATTCTCATAATCACTGTTATGCTTGAACCCATTGTTGCAGCCACTGTGTCACTCCATCTCATTAAGGGTCTTCCTCTTTTTTGATGACCCTTTTTCATCTCCAAGGATTGGTCCCTCCTGATAAAATGCCCAAAGTTTCACCATATTTGCACCTAATGAGCATTCTGGCTATACTTTTTCCAAGACAGATTGTTCTTTCTACTGGCAGTCCGTGGTATATTCAGTAGTCTTCACCAATACCATAATTCAGAGGCATCAATTCTCCTTCGGTCTTTCTTATTCATTGTCCAGCTTTCATATGCATATGAGATGATTGAAAGCACCATGGTTTGGGTCAGATGCACCTTGGACCTTTAAGTGACAACTTTCCTTTTTCACACTTTAAAGAAACGTTTTGCAGCAGATTTGCCCAATGCAATACATCATTCGATTTCTTGACTGCTGCTCCCATGGGTGTTGATTGGGGCTTCAAGTAAAATGAAATCCTTGACAACTTCAATATTTTCTCCATTTATCATTATGTTGCTTATTGGTCCAGTTGTGAGGATCTTTGTTTTCTTTATGTTGAGGTGTAGTTCCTACTGAAGCCTGTGGTCTTTAATCTTCACCAGTAAGTGCTTCAAGTACTCTTCTCTTTCAGCAAGCAAGGTTGTGTCATCTGCATATCACAGGTTGTTAGTGACTCTTCCTCCAATTCTGATGCTCTGCTCTTCTTCATATAGTCCAGGTTCTCAGATTATTTGCACTGCATACAGATTAAATAAATCTAGTGAAGGATACAATCATGATGTACACATTCCTGACTTTCAACCATGCAGTATCCCTTGTTCTGTTTGAACTACTGCCTCTTGGTCTATGTACAGGTTCTTCAGGAGCACAATTAAACGTTCTGGAATTCCCATCCTTTGAGATGTTATCCATAATTTGTTATGATCCACACAGTCAAATGCCTTTGCATAGGCAATAAAACACAGGTAAACATCTTTCTGGTATTCTCTGCTTTTAGTCAGGATCCATCCGACATCGGCAATGATATCCCTCATTTCACCTCCTCTTCTGAATCTGGTTCGAATTTCTGGCAGTTCCCCGTCGATGTACTGCTGCAGCTGCTTTTGAATAATCTTCAACAAAATTTTACTTTTGTGTGGCAGTAATGATATTGTTCAGTAATTTCCACATTTTGTTGGATCGCTTTCTTTAGAATGCGTACAAATATGGATCTCTTTTCAGTCAGTTGGCCGGGTAGCTGTCTTCCAAATTTCTTGGCATAGATGAGCGAGCACCTTCAGCACTACATCTGTTGAAACATCTCAATTGGTATTCCATCAATTCCTGGAGCCTTATTTTTCGCCAGTGCCTTCAGTGCAGCTTGGACCTCTTCCATAAGTACCTTCAGCCCTTGATCATATGCTACCTCCTGAAATGTTTGAACATCGACCAGTTCTTTTTTGGTAAAGTGACTCTGCGTATTCCTTCCATCTTCTTTTGATATTTCCTCCATCATTTAATATTTTCACTATAAAATCCTTCAATATTGCAACTCCAGGCTTAAATTTACTCTTCAGTTCTTTCAGCTTGAGAAATGCTGAGTATGTTCTAACTTTTTGGTTTTCTATCTCCAGGTCTTTGCACATTTCATTATAATACTTCATCTTTTCAAGCTGCCCTTTGAAATCTTCTGTTCAGCTCTTTTACTGCATCATTTCTTCAGTTCTGTTTAGCTACTCGATGTTCAAGAGCAACTTTCAGAGTCTCTTCTGACATCTGTTTTAGTCTTTTCTTTCTTTCCTTTCTTTTTAATGTCCTCTTGCTTTTTCATGTATGATGTTCATGATGTCTGTCATTTCACAACTCATTTGGTCTTTGGCCATTAGTCTTCAACACATCAAATCTATTCTTGAGATGGTCTTTCAATTCAGGTGGGATATACTAAAGGTCGTACTTTGGCTCTCATGGACTTGTTTTAATTTTCTTCAGCTTCAACTTGAGTTTGCATATGAACAATTGATGGTCTGTTCCATAGTCGGCCCTGGCTTTGTTCTGACTGATGCTATTGAGCTTTACCACCATCTTTTTCCACAGATACAGTCAATTTGATTCCTGTGCATTCCATTTGGTGAGGTCCACGTGTATAGTCACCATTTATGTTGTTGAAAAAAGACGTTTGCAATGAAGAAGTCGTTGGTCTTGCAAAATTCTATCATGCAATCTCTGGTGTCATTTCTATCACCAAGGCCATATTTTCCAACTACTGATCCTTCTTCTTAGTTTCCAACTTTGGCATTCCAATCGCCAGTAATCATCAATGCATCTTGATTGCACGTTTGATCAATTTCAGCTGGAGAAGTTGGTAAAAATCTTCAATTTTGTAATCTTTGGCCTTAGTCATTGGCTCATAAATTTGAATAACAGTTGTATTAACTGATCTTTCTTGTAGGTGTATGGATATTATCCACTCACTGAGAGCATTGTGCTTCAGGACATTTCTTGAAAAAAATTTTTTTTCTTTTTTTTACAATGAACACGCCATTCTTCTTCATCTTTCCCGGCATAGTAGACCATATGATATTCTGATCAAAATGGCCAATACCAGTCCACTTCAGCTCACTAATGCCTAGGATATTGATTTTATGCATTCCATTTTCTTTCTGATCACTTTCAATTTTCCTAGATTCATATTTTGTACATTCCGTGTTCCAATTATTAATGGATGTTTGCAGCTGTTTCTTGTCATTTTGAGTCATGCCACATCAGCAAATGAAGGTTCCAAAAGTTTGACTTCATCCACTTCGTTAAGGTTGACTCTACTTTGGGAAGCAGCTTTTCCCCAGTCATATTTTGAGTGCCTTCCCACCTGAGGGGTTCATCTTCCAGCAGTATATGAGACAATGTTCCACTGCTATTCATAAGGTTTTCTCTGGCCAATTTTTTCAGAAGTAGACTGCCAGGTCCTTCTTCCTAGTCTGTCTTAGTCTGGAAGCTCCACTGAAACTTGTCCACCAAGGGTGACCCTGATAGTATTTGAAATACCAGTGGCCAAGCCTCCAGTATCACGGCAACACGAAACCTACCTACAGTACAACAAACTGACAGACACAGCATCTTTATATGTATCTCTAATAATATAAATCAGTTTGCCAATGTTTTTAAACTCTATATAAATTGGATGAAAGTGTGTGAATTCTTGTTTTTTGCCCAACATTAACTTATTAGATTCACCCATGTTAATTGTAGTTTGTCTGTATATATTTCATTCTGTCATTATATCACAATCTAGCCATTCCTCTGTTAATGGCTTATTTGACTATTTTGACTGTTTCCAATTTAAAGCATTTAAACTATTTCTGTGAACATTCTGGAGTACTTATTCTGGTCCTTATAGATACATTTTTATTAAAGTTGAAGAGATACATACTATCCTGCCTAGGGGGTCATAGGATAGTATGTATCTCTTCAACTTTAATAAAAATGCCTCACTGTTTTCCACAGTGGTGTATCGATTTTTACTGTCACCAGTGGTGGGAGTTTCTCTCTCCATATCTTCACCAATGTTTGGATCGAGATTAGTAACAAGTCTTGAAAATTTTTTCCAAACTGATAGGTATGTAGAGGCTTTATGTGGCATCAATTTGTCTTTTCCTTACTAGCAATGATA